>NC_066860.1:26936732-27257478 GCF_025177605.1 Cucumis melo | reverse complement strand
GACATGGTACACAAATGGTTGGGACCTTTGATCAGCTTGTCGACTTTCTTCCCCCAACTTCACTCACTGGAAGCCAATTTCCTCAGGTTTCAATGATTAACCCAAACCTCAAATTCCACCATTTCTTAGGCAAAATTCAGAAAATGCAAGGTTTTGGGCCTCCTTTTGAGCATCTTTATCCCCTTTATACAATAATGCTCTCACTTTTCATGAAAAAAAGGTGGTTTTTCAGTCAAAACTTGACTATTAGCATAAGAAAGGATCAGTCTTATATTTAACTCAAATCATAGGAAATGCAACCCACTATGCAGGAATAATTAATCACAAGAAGAAACATAAAAGGGAAGAAACCAAGCTGATCAATACAATATTTTTCATAAACAAGAACTTATCCGACAGAAAGAGAAAGGGGTGCCTCTCCAATCTCACCTTTCGCCTCTTCTCAAAGGTCTCATTAAGACTAAGGGCGACTTCAGAGCGGGGTGTGTCTTGTACGAGCAGTCGATTCCTTATCAAGCTTCTTCAACCCTTTCCTTTGTTCTCATGACTGATCCTGATGGGCTCTTACCCTACCTTTCAGCCTCTTTCCATCCTCTTTTCTATATTGATTTTAGAGTAAAAAATGAGAAACATATTGGTTCAGTCTCATATTTCGACTTTTTCTTTGAAAGCCCCTACTACACGGTAAAAATGAATGTTTTCACGGATGAGAAGCCATTGTTAATTGAGGCGGTTAAGTTCTAACCTCTTTCTAAAATTAGTCTTTTCCACTCAAATTCTTTAAGCCTTGTGAATTGAGGCCAACTTTCTCTCTGATGTTTGAGAAGTTAAAATACTATATTCACTTTATGACAGAACTTTCTTCTCTTATGTTTGAACTCCACTAAAAAGAGAAAGCCTATGGATCGGAGGAGTCTGATTCCTTTAAGTAGGTTTCGCGTAGTGGATGTCCTAGGCATCCACTCGATCTCACTTCTATCCTTCTTTCTTCCATGAAAGGGGATTCAGGAAAAAATGGAATAGGAAGATGTATTTCCAAAACAATGAAGATACGGGTTGTTAAGGGGAAGTTAGCAAAGTTAGACAAGATTGGAATGGGCATAGGAACATGTATTGATGTACCAGATCCGCTAATGCACCTAGGTTGATGCGATGTATTCCACCAATTGACTGAAAACTTGATTATTGGAATATTGATCGGTCTAAGACAGATTGAAATAAAAGTCGATTCGACATGAAGCTTTTGAAAATGCAGTGCACCTAGGTAAATAAGGAACGAGCTAAATACAGAGGTTAAACGAGCATCCCACACCTAAAAGGTGCCCTACATAGGTCTTCCCTAAAACCCCCCAACCACTAAAGTCAACAAGGTAAAAAAAAGCACCCATTTCTATACCGATTTTGGAAGAGCGAAGAAAAAAGTGTATGTTTTGTTAATAAGAAGAAGAAAGTGTCGATAGCCTTAGCGATATAAACAAGAATACTCATTCGAGCCACAAGAACATGTACATACAAAATACGAGAACAAACTCCACGACTCCAAGAGATTTTCCAGTTGAGATGCCAATGCCTAATTCAGAAAAACTAGACATTCTTTATCTTTTTCTTCTTTATCCCGGTTAGATTCAAAGAAGAAAGCGATGGGCATCCTTGGCACTTAGAAGTAAGCACGAAAACCCAGGGATTCACTCTCTAAACGTTCCAAGAAGCAATAGGGTAGGGTGAAAGGCTCGAGTCCACTAACAGAGTGAGTTGCGGTCGCTATTTAATCTCAAGTAGGGTAAAGAAATCAATCTTTTTAGAAAACATGTAATGAAACGGTAGACTGAAGTGGGGAATTCAATTCAATCAATAATCAGGTAAAGAATCAAAAATAGACGTCATGACTATTAGGATCCAAAGCTAAAGGTATGCCAAAACGAAGAATGAAAGAGATAGGCGTGGACAAGACATAGCGCATCTACCCTTAGAGCCATCGTTCTTGTGCCCTCTTTCCTTCTTTTGAAGCCATCTTTTGAAAGATTGTATACGATGAATGAGTCAGATAATCAGTCAATTCTAGTCCTAGTGCCAGTAGAGGGAGAGAGGCCCAGGAGGAGGAAAAAGATCAGTTCTCGAGTTGAAGCTGTGGCACTGAACTCAGAAAGAGAAGTTGGAGATGGTCGGAACCCTTGAAGCTCAAGACTCAACTCTCCCTGATTAAAGGTTGGTAGCCTCATCCATACGGAAAAGGAAATCTTGGATTCGTCCGGAAGACTTGTTTATCCATATGCACTTCTTACTTTTCTATTTACACGCATTGGGGAAAGCCGCTAATAGGGGTGGTTCACTTTTCTCAGTCTCTCTTGAAGTTGGAAGACAAACCAAACCACCTTTTTTACCACATAGAGGGGAATGAAGACTGATAGCGCTAGGATGCGCGGTGCAGGATTTAACTGACCAGGCATGAAAATGTTAAAATACATGGTTGTGCGCATCAGACCTTTTTAGAGAAAGAGTTGTCATCGATCCTGTTATGAGAACAATTACAGCACATAAGTCCTCCCTTTGTTCATTGAGGTCCTACAGAATAACTAAATTTGTACCCTCGTCAGAATACTGCTTTTCCCCGATTGATTAGTCGAGAAGCTGATAACCTATCTGTCTCGACTCTTAGTCTTTCTCTACCCTTTCGGATCCTTCTTCTTGTTCCGCTTACTTATGAAGGTCAAGCAGCTCAGACAAGATGCCTTTCCCTAAGCATGAGAATTAAGTTACATTATAGAATCGATTCTCGAATTGATGGATTTCATACCTTTCCTTGTTTGGGACTTCTATTCTCATTCCCTTTCTGCCTCCCCTACTTCTAAGGACCTTATTAAGAATGACTCTGTTAAAAGAAGACTTCCTTCCGATCCCACTTCAATAGCTAAATCTGGCCCGAACAGTCTCATAAACTTGCCTCTACTTTGTTCCGAAACTCAATAAAAAAGGAAGAGCTTGTAGGTGAGGAAGCTTTGGAGCTCATGTTTGGGAACCAATTGAGACTTCCCTTTCCAACCACAGAGTGGGAGGAGGATTCTTTATCTTTTGTTTGGGATAGCTGCTTGGGAAAGCATATTCTTTGACCTATCCATCGACTTCTTCCCCGACTGACTGACTTAGTCTTCCGACTGATCCGAATCTAACTTTTTTGTAGTTCTTCCTATTCCACCGTCTTTTCCACTCACTCTAACCGCGTAGTGGGCTTATTCTGCCTCAGAGGCTATCGGGACGGACTCTACACTACAATAGTTGTTCTATAGGGCTCTACTCACTAAAAGAGATTTAGAAACTCTCTTATATATTGCGTCGAGAAGGTTCTAACCGCATAGTGGGCCAACTCAAAATTCATAGTTCTCGATAAGAGATCATACTTCTTTATCTATAAATGACTAAAATGATACGAGATTCAGTGAGATTCAAGTTGTCCAACTAACTTCTTCTTGGAGTTAATCATGATGATACAACTTCTGATGTATTAAGAGAAAGCGCAAACTAATAGTCCAAGATAGTTTAAGAGCCTTTCGTCCTATGAAAGAGAATATGAGCTATAACCAACTTGGTTGTACCAGTTTACCTACCCCTGAGTCTACTTTTTTCGACCCTTATTACATTTCTTCCTCTGGAGCACTTAGTCCCAATTCCTTTGGTTCAAGTACTGAGAATTCCAAGTTTGACCCCTTTGCATACTTTGGTCTCTCATTTTTCCCGGAACCCTTGGGCCTCTTCAGCTCTTCGTGCCTCAACGGATAGGTGGTGTCTCGTCCTTGAGGAGTTTGTCCTCATCCGTAGAGTGAATCCCTTATTTCATCCTACTTGTTCATAATCCATATGGCTAAGAATTGATTTTTATCTTCACTGGTGTTCCAAAAACTTGAACTCAAAGAACTACTGCCCTTTTTATTAAAGGGACAAGGGCTACAGCCTCCTTCCTTAGGAGGAGCCGCTGGGCTTCCTCAACCACAGCGACTACTTAAAGAACAATAAGAGCATAAAGAGCCGCTGAAACAACTACTCACCCACGAAGCGGTATTGCATCGACCTATGCCGACCTAGAACATGTTGGCCTCGCCCAATCATGAAGAAAATCAGACTAACGGAAACATCTTGATTAAGCTCCAATTGTTTTCTTCGTGATCAAACCTCCCTTGTTCTTAAGCAAGGGCTCCTTCACAAAAGGTGAAGGACGTAGGCTCAATGTAATATGAGTCTTTCAAAGACTATGAAAATCAATTGTTTAGTGGAATAAGACTTTTGCAAATTCTTCGCACTTAACAGAGGCTCAATGCAATATAAGTAGTTATAGGTCGTCTTGTAAATCATCAAAACCTATGTCAATTTCTCTCCTTTCAGTTGAGACCTTTGTTCATTTCTTTCTTTGTCTCTTCGCTTCTAACCTAGGCTTTCTCTTTCGAACTTGCCTCTCAACCATAGGTTGATTATTATTCTACACGACGGACTTTTTCTCTTCTTTTTACGTCATTTCATAGTCTTTGTCATCCTTGCATGACTCATATTACATTGAACCTTCTTATATTGAATTGAGCCTTTGTTCATTGATTTTTTTTCTCTCTTCTTCTCATATTTCATTGAACCGCTCCGTGGGCGCTCCTTTTATTGCCTTTTCTTTCTTCCTCAAGATCTCATACACACTTCAAGACCCTACTTCTCTCCCCTTTCTGGGACGGCCTCATCAGTTCCGTCGTTGCCAGACCTTTCAAATGCGAATACAGCAATTAGTATAACTCCTGGGGTCATAGAGCAGGATGAGCCTGATAATAGCCTGCCTTTTGTTTTGTAAAGGAGCCCCTACTTGGGATGTGACCAGTTGCAGAGCGACTTACAAGGAGCGCAAGAAAAATCCAATCTGACTTTCATGTAAAAAAGCTATTGTTTGACGCTAACATTTAACCTACTCGAAGATCGATGAAGGTGCTCATAGATGTAGGGTTTTTCATCTTTACCCGAAGTTACCAAAGTGACTCCTCTTGAGTCTTTTAGTGGAATCAGACTCCTCCTCCGCAGTCTTGATCTGATGAACCTATGTTAGTTCGAACCTGACAGGTCGCCTTGAGTGGTTGACTTTGATCACCCAACTTAGATGAGGAGGTAAGAGATGAAATTGCTCTTGACTTCGTAACTAACTAGTCGAGCTCAATTATAGAGAATACGAATAGAAACTGAGAAAGAAAAAGAGAATGAAACGAATGAAGAAGAGTGGCCTGAAGGATCAAATTCTCCTAATCATTCCCCTTTCAAAGAATAATCAAATAAGAATAATGAACGTTG
Organism: Cucumis melo; assembly: GCF_025177605.1. Classification (NCBI taxonomy): domain Eukaryota; kingdom Viridiplantae; phylum Streptophyta; class Magnoliopsida; order Cucurbitales; family Cucurbitaceae; genus Cucumis; species Cucumis melo. Next base: position 27,252,168 of record NC_066860.1, on the reverse strand, counting down.
GTGCAAAGTTGCAGATCGGTATTCATATGCGTCTATTCAACAACATTGCTATTTCCTCCTTTCCTTCTTTTTCATATTATCGACTACTTTTTTTGGGGAAGGTATTTCAAGAATCACTCTTTCTGCTTCATAAGTACGAAAAAAAGAAGAAAAAGTCGACAATGGCTGTGGCACTGAAACAATCCGCTCGAGCAAGGCCACCCCTTAAATCCAGCTCGACTCTTAAGGAAAGGTTAGAAGCAGCAAGGATCAAGTTGATAGGAAGAAAGATCTTGTAACCCATATCTGACCCATTTCTCACAACAGTTAGTAGCTCGACTAAAGAAGTAGCTGCTCACTCAGTTTAGGGTGGAAGGTTTTCATATCCCAACGAGTTGGAGATGCTTTTGTTGTTGGATTCAAACTATAATAGGGGAGTCAGCTCTCATGGAGAGGATTACTACCCATGTTGAAGGCAAAGTTTTTGGAAGACCGAATGATTGGAAAGCTATCGAGAAGTTTCATTCAACAAGGGAATCTTTATATCCCGAGAAGTCACTCCAGCAAGGTCATACTCAGAGTTAGAAAGTATGGACACCTTTGCAGCAATTCTTCTTCCAGTAGAAGTAGTTGTCCTTGCTTTAGTTGTTCTTTCAAAGCTAACTAATATGAGAAAGAGAGTATATTCAGAAAAGAAGCAAAAAGAGAAGAAAAAATGGAAGAAAGATACGTATGAGGGATCGAAACAAGCTAGACCAGAGGTAGCACAGTTTCATAGGAAGCGCGAACTCAGAGGTCTTCTCTTATTCATTCCATAACTAAAGAAAACTTCCCCAGAGAGGAAGGAACCCTAAAGACCAGGTCGGGGAAGCTCAGGGAGCGGGTCAAAGGATCGAGTTGGCTCTTTTTTCATAGTAATTGTTATTGGTTTCAGTCAGCTATACTCAAGAGGGTAGAATAGGATAGGTTAGGGAAGCAATTGCTTACCTTTTGACTTTTTCCATTGAAATTTCATAAGTACTATGGAAGCATTACTGAATTAGAAATCGGAAGCAATGAATATGGATTAAAAAAATAATTAAGCTACTGAGGCCCAAAGAATTTGTGAACAAGAGTTTGAGAGGTCAGCAGAGTCATTTGATGCGGTTGCTTACTGAAAAAGAAAGCTTCATTATCCTTAGAGTCATAAGTTGGAAGCTAGAACTATGTTTTCGAAGCAGCATAATAAACGGAAGACTTCTAGAGAAGGATAGGAGTCAGACAGTCAACAAGGTCAGAGATTGAGGAAGAGAAAGCAGAATCATCTGTCTATCATCCCGTAACTGTAGAGGCAGAAGACCAAACTGTATCGATTTTAAGGGTTCAATGTTTAGACAAAGGTATTCAATATTATTAACTGTCAAGCAACAAAGTTGACTTGGTATTCATACAACCTGAATATACCCTCTTGTTCATTAAGGACCTTTGTTTTTTGTTCTACATAGGATAGTAGCAGCTTGCCACGTCGGATCCCGCCAAAATAAGACTGTTAGTTCCCACGAAAATGTTCTAGCTTGTTTGGGAGCTGGAATAGTCTAAACCAGAATAGGTAATTGAAGACTTGCATTGTATTTATAGGAGATTTTATCCTAGGTCTATCCTAACCCTACTAGAATTAAGATATAAGTTTCCTAATCTCATATAAATTATGATAAAAAAAATCTTATTTTTAAATAATGAAGAACAAAACAAAATAAAATCTTTATAAATGCAAAGAAAAATATTTTTATTTTTTGTACAAGAAATGGACAAATTATCCAACTTTACCGTAATATGCTTGCTTAAGTTTACTATACATTGACAACTTGAAAAATATAAAAATTTGATTGTTTGATTAATAGGAACAAGAAAAACCCACAAATTCTCTATTAGCTTCCTTAATTGTTCAATTTTTAGCTTACACCAATTCTCTCACAACCAAGATAAACTCAAATTTTTAAGTTCAAACATAAAATTCCATAAAATCTCGTAAAGATCATAAATCAAAATTTCTTTTTAAAACACACGAAAACGATAAACGATACTATCGTCCAATTTTGTTAAAATATATAAATTTCAAAGTCATTTGGTTTATTATTTATTATTATCTTTCTTTTTATTAAAATTCATATACTTTAAATAAAGTGTGCAATTTATTTATTTATTTATTTTAGATAAACAAGTGACAAAAAGAAAATGGGAAGCAAGAGAGTGCCAAATAAGGGAGAGAGAAAAAGATGGAATATAGAGTACCAAAGTTTTTTCATATACCAATGAGAATATTTTTAACTTTTTTATATATTTTAAGAGTAGTTTTTTAAAAGTCGAAAGTTGAGGGATATTTTTGAAAAAAAATTTAACAATTTTCATAGAAAATGTATTTTTGAACTCGTTAATTTAGAAGTTTAAGGGTATTTTTCAATATTTTGAAGCTCAACATTTATGCCACGGAGACACTTAGTTATTGTTTCCATTGACTCTTGACCTTAAAACACTTAAAACTATGTAAAGGTAAGAAAGTTAGATTACCTTTGCAAAATATTTAAATAAACATCATCAAAATTCATCAATTAATCGAATTTCATTACAGATCCAATTATGGTAATCTCTAGCAACTACGAGAATAATAATTAATAGAAAACTAATCACCAAGAAAAAAAGTAACAAGAGAGTACGAAAGTGTAGATGGTTTTGCTAGTTTGATTTGTTAATAAAAAAAACTATGGTAGTATTCAATGTCCAACAATGGCCGCAAATTGTCTTCTAACTAATTTACTCCCTTTAGTGGTCAAGGCAATAACTTGACGATTAGATTCATGATGCTCTTAGCAGCTCATTTAACCTCTTTAATGGAAAGCGCAACCTTTCGATTCTTAGTTCGTTTCGTCGGCTTCTCCAAATAATATACAAAGATTTTTTTCCGCAAGAATCAAACCCCAGTGGAGATTCCTTATGGCTACTCTTGACTCCCTATGGGGCGAGATGAGAACCTTTTACAAGGAAATGTCTCTTGGCCTGGCCCAACCCTATTCGTCTTGTCATTTTGGGGTGTTGTAATTAACATTACTATCTTCAAATTTAATAACTACATTTTAAAAATTGTAATAAAATTGTGACATTTGGAACGAATTCTTATTGTTATTTATCATATATATTGACAAAATTTACAATAAAGTGTCATTAAATACTCCATCAAGGAATAATTAAAACAAAAAATTGCTTCCTCAATTAGAAATTTAGTATTATTATTTTTTTTTTCTTTTTTTTTTTTTTGTTATAATTACATTATGGATCATCCAATATAGAGGCTACGAGCTTTTGTCATTTTAATTGTGTCTACTTAGATGCTGATAAAAAAAGTTGATAAACTTCTAGACTCCTTCCCTTAGCTTCCAACACCAACCGATTTAACATTTGACAATTTATTGATGCTGAAATATGAAACCATATAAGATTTCACATTTCCTTTTCTATGGAGGCCTAAGTTTTTGAATTATCCAAACTAGCACACCATCACATTTAGAAATCCATTCGGGTACGAGTTCAAACAACAAATCTAGCTACTCTTCAGTTTCTCCTATGAGTATAAGACAAGATGTGGATCAGTTCCAAACAACTAAAAATTTGAATCTAAACAAGTGTATTTGAACACTGCCAATGATTATTTTGTTTAATAGCTTCTCCTTTTTAATTACTATACGCTTGTGGTAAAGAAGAAGATAGCATTGAAGAGTTTTGGCAGGTTATCCATCATTTTCTGTGGCTCTTAGCTTGGGTTATTGCTGGCATTTGCTCTTCTTTGATCTTTCTATCACTAATCTGCAAATTGAGAACTCTTTGATTTTTCTATCACTAATCTAATCTGTAAATTGAGAACACAAGAAATTGTTAACATTTGGTGATATTTGATTGAAAATGGTGGTTTAAATCTTTTTCTATATCATAGGAATTGAAATAATTAATCTTCTTAGTATTACAATTGTTTCTATTTTTTTTAACATTTTCAAATCAAATAAATAATTTGAAAAAAAAAGCTAGTACCGACCAAGCTATAAAAAGAAAAGGGATTTTCGATGAAATAAAATAAAAAAGTACTTTCTTTTTATTACACAAACTAAGAGATAGTGCTTATACAACATACCCATTGCACGAGGCGAAGATAGAACATCTAGAATGTCATCGTCAAGGAAAACATCTATCTCCTTGTTTTGATCTTCCTTTGTGGGAGTGTAAAATACAAGTGATCTCGAACAAGGTGCACGTCTGACTAATTTGTTTGTTGAGTAGGAAAAGTCATCATCTGCAGTCATGGAACTTTGGAGCATGCTATTTGCGACCATCTTCTTTGAGCATCTTCTTTTCTCATGGTTAATTTTTCTACCATATTACTCCGTTGTGGGAATTGTTAGCGCCGAAGAGCAAATTGGAGAAGCATATTTTTTTTTTTGACAATGTAAGTTAGAGTTGAGTTGAAAGATACTTTAATTGGGGAGGAAGGTTTAGTTCAAGTGGATGTGTAGAAGTAGATGTAGATCATCCTCTTGAGCTTTATGGACTCTATCTCTTTTGAGAACTTTCCAACTTCTATTCTATCAGAGTTTACCAATGGTTATCCCTACTTATTCTTTCTCTTTTTAGGCTCTCAATCAATGTAGGACGAAAATCAATGACTGGCCTAGCCCTCCAAAGACTTCGGTTGAACGAAAAAAAATCCTTGGGGAGCGAGGGAGTATCAAAGAAGGGAAGGGAGAAAAAATGGAATATAAAGAGGTCCGACTGTATTAACCATTTTTCTTTCATATATAAATGAGAATATTTTTAACTTTGTTCAAAGGTATTTTGAAATTTTGAAAATTGAGGATATTTTTGAAAAAACCCTACAACAATTTCCATAAAAAAAAAAAAAAAAAAACTAACGCAAAATGTATTTTTGAACTCATTTTAGAAGTTTAAGGATATTTTGAAACTGAACTTTTATGACACAGAGACCCTTTTTATAATTTAGCCAAGAAATAGCAATAAATTTACTCATAATATTTTCAACAATAATATAAATAAAATAGAAATTTCAAAACGAAAAATGTTAGAGTCAATTCAATACCAGCTCTAGTTCTCTTGTCATTACATGTTGTCACGTGTTAATTATCAAAATCAATAAGAGAAATACGAAAACTGTCTTAATTATTGTTATTGTTACCCTGGCCTCTTGACTTTAAATGCAACAAATGTGTAAAGCTAAGAAAGTTAGACTACCTTTGCAAAATATTTAAACAAACATCATCAAAAGTCATCAATCCATATTCATTATAATTGATCCAATTATTGTAATCTCTAACTACGAGAATAATAATTAGTAGAAAACTAATCACCAAGGAAAAATAAAGTAACAAGAGAGTACAAAATCATACATGCTTTTGCTAGTTTGATTCATAAATAAAAAACCTATTGTAGTATTCAACGTTCAACAATGGCGTTTATTCACAAACGCACCTCCCCCATGGTGGTGGCTATGGCTTCCCAACAACACACTACAAATCGTAGCCGCCACAGCAATTCCAAACGAACAAACAACCGCTCTCCCCCGTTGTTTCTTTTTCTCCGTCGCCATATCCATCCCTCGTCTTGAATTCTCCTTTTCCTCTTCCTCCACCTCAAACTCCGCGACGATTTCCAACTCCTTTTTCGTGTCGGCGATCAACTTCTGGCCGGAAATTACTTCGTTTTCGTGCCTGCTTTTCTCTTCACGATCTTCGTGGCAATCGAGGAGTTCCCAGTCGTCGAGTCCCATTTTTTGGAAATTATATTGGTGGATATGATCCAAATTAAATTAAATATGGAAGGGAGGTGTGAAGTGAATTATTGGTTGAAAGAAAGGAGAGAGTGAAATTGACTGAATGGAACAGCCATGGCGGCCACGTCTTGCTTGGAATCAATATCTACGTCGTTGTCAATAATGGATGTGAAGTTCTATTTGGATAAAGCTTCTTGGGATACTTCCAAAAGGCTTGAGCCTCTGTTGCTTATGGACATGGTACTCCTCAAATCTATCTGCCACAACTTTTTAAACTAATGGGTTGGGACCTAGAATTGATTTGTAACGTAACGTATTCAAAACTTGTGTTTTTATTGAAGGTTTTGGATTGACTTATAGTATCAAATCAATTATGTTTATGCAGACTTTAGTTCAACAATTTTTTCACAATTTTTGCACATGGTGAGTCAATCGTGTGCAAGTCTATAAATACTTCTCTAAATTTTTTTTTTTTTTTATCTATTTTACCAATGTTTTTTATAGTTTTTCAAAAAATAATTTTTAGAATTATGATATAAAGGACTATAAGAAAATATACTTAATTTTCAAAATGAATAGTTATAACTCTGTAGCACATCAAATTTGAGAAGGACTATTAGCAAATTGGACAGACAGACCTTATTGCAATTATAGGGAAAAGTCAAATATTGGAGCTGTTAACAATAATGTTGATGTTATTAGATATTTGTTACCCATGTTTATGTTTTGAATATATGTATGTACATATTTACATAAAAAGTTAGTTCATTAGTTAAGTTAGCATTCTTTGTATTTTAGAGGGTTTGTTCTTGGTAATTCAGTTCAAGTTTTCTAATTATTAATAACACTTTTTTTTAGATCCTATGATCCAAAAAATAATGAATTTGTGAAAATAACAAATTTATGTTTTTATTACACAAAATGAACTAAAACATTTATTAAATCTAGCAAAATTTCATGATCTATAAATGATAGACACGGAAATGTCTATCATTAATAAATTATGAAACATTTCTACATTTTGTAAATATATATTTTTAATAATCTTGTCATTTGAAATAATTTTACTTCATTATATTCAAAATTTTAAAAGTTTAAAATTTTGAACTACATCAAATAAAGATAAAAATATATAGAATATAGTAACCACCTAAAATAGTTTGCAATTCAAATCTATTGTAACTTCATGAATCATAACCACTACCGGTCATTATAACCAACCTTACACCGAAGATAATCCTAAACATGATGGAAGCAACATTATTTCAAAATCTTCGTTCACGACCGTATTTACTTTTTGCTACCATTATTTTATGTTAATTATTATTTTTATTTATTATAATGATTACTATTTTCGTCGTAAACTCTAAATCTGTTGTTGCACTTTGGTCTTCCAATACACAATGCCTTCAAATTCAGCAACTGGTACGGCAAAGGCAGAACAACAATGACAGGATAGATTGATTCAGGAACTAAAAGCTGCAAAACAGAAAGAGATTAGTATACGGCTGAGTCGCGGAACACGCTCTCTTTAAGACGTTTCGTGGCTTTGCTCTGAATTATGCAAACAGATTGTCACCATGTCGTCCCCAGGATAAAACAGTCTCACCTTTCAGTTGATTTTACACAGAAACTAAGGGATAGCTCAACGGTAAAACGTTTTTAGATAATTAATTTGTAAATGATAAAACGTTTTTAGATAATTAATTCGTAAACGGTAAACGTTTTTAGACAATTAATTTATAAACGGTAAACAGTATTAAATTTTTAACAATAAAACGTTTCATAATTCTTAAAAACCGTTTTAGAAAATTAAAATAAATTTTTAATAAAATATATATATTATTTTATCTCTCCTCTCCTCACCACTCCTGATCGACAATACGCGTCGCTGCCCGGCAGCAGCGTACGTGTGTGGAGATGTAGGCATGTCCTCATTTGCCTATCTCCTCCCTCCTTCCATAACTTGGGTGCCCTAAGGACCCAAATCCATTGGCCAACCAATAGGTATATGAAGGAGCCTCCACATTCTAAATTTATCAACGTGGAATGTAGGAATGCTTTGGAGAATAAAATAGTATATTTTTTCTTTTTACAAATTTTTCATTCAATAATTCTTCACTTGAAAAGTTTTAGAAACATTTTCATCAAGCAAGTGTCTGTCTCTATAGTGTTGTGCTTAAGTAAAAGTATATGATGACTTGAACCTTTACGTAGTGACAATAGTTTAGAGTATTGTAAAGTAACTCGTTGCTTTGAACTTTACTTCTAACACTATCGTACACACGACATTATTTGAGTGAAGTTCTAAAATAGCCCATGCTTTATGGTCTTGCACGTATATCCCAGTTTAGTGAATGCTCTAGGAATCTGCCTATAATTCCATAAGAAGTGGTCCTCGCTTCCACATTCACAAAGATGAATATATCAAGAGTACTCCTATAACTAGGTACCCTACTTAATATCAAGTATAGATTTCATTAAGAACAAAGTTCAGCCTCATCTTATGCTTCAGGATGTCATGCTAATCACTAAATCATAAGAATAAAACTTTTAGTTATTTAGCATGATTCTCGTTATATTACTTGTGATCAGTTATTACCCATTGAATTTGTTTCTTGGATCTCCAGTCTTTCAAGTTGGATTTACCTCATAGTAATTAAAGTTTTAATAGGCTTGAGTCCCATTGTTTCTGAGGTTTTAAAAACCTTTTCTCTAGCGAGTCCTTTCGTCAAAGGATCGACCAAGTTATTGTCAGACCATACATAATCCACTATCACTGCACCAGTAGTGAGCAATTCTCTAATGATACTGTGCTTACGACGTATCTGTCGACTCTTACCGTTATAATAATGGTTCTGAACTTTTGCGATAGCTGCAGTACTATCACAATAGATTAGTATGGCTAGTATCGGTTTTTCCCATGTGGGAATCTCTGATAGCAAGCTTCAAAGCCAGCTTGCTTTTTCACTAACGGTAGCTAGTGCTATCATCTCTGAGTCCATCATTGACTGGGCTAAGATTGTCTGTTCATTGGATTTTCAAGCAACAGCTCCTCCTACTATATTAAAAATATAGCCACTTATAGCCTTTGAGTCATCTGAGAGAGAGTTCCAAACAGCATCGTTGTAACCTTCAAGTACAGCGGAAAACTTATTATAATGTAATCCTAAGTTTTGGGTTTTCTTAAGGTATCTCATTGCTCTCTCTATTACATTCCAGTATTCTAGACTGGGTTTGCTGGTAAACCTACATAGTAATTCTACGGCATAAGTTATGTCTGGTCTAGTGCAATCAGCAGCATACCTTAAACTACCTACGATATTAGCGTACTCGGATTGGTTAACACTATCACCAGTGTTCTTGAATAATTTCACACTAGAGTCATAAGGTGTACAAGCTGGTTTACTTTCAAAGTAGTTATACTTCTTTAGAATCTTTTCTATGTAATGAGATTGATCTAAGAAAATTCCATTTTCAGTTCTTGTACTTTTGATGCCTAAGATTACATCAGCTTCACCTAGGTCTTTCAAGTCAAAGTTTGCACTCAACATATATTTTACATCATTCATAACGTGCAAGTTTGATCCAAAGATTAACATGTCATCTACGTATAGGCATATGATAATACATAACCTTCAGTCTTATAGTAGATACATTTGTCACTTTCATTTACTTTGAATCCTTTTAACATGAGTAATTTTTCAAACTTTTTGTGTCATTGCTTGGGAGCTTGTTTTAGGCCATAGAGGAAATTTATCTAGTTTACAAACTTTGGATTCTTGACCGTGAACTGTGAAACCTTCAGGTTATTCCATATAAATCTCTTCTTCTAAATCACCATTTAGGAAAGCAGTTTTAACGTCCATCTGATGAATTAAGATATTGTTCAGGACAACTATAGATATCAACACTCTAATCAAGGTGATTCTAGTGATCAGGGAAAAAGTATCAAAGAAATCTATGTTTTCCCTCTGCCTAAATATTTTTGCTACTAATCTAGCCTTATACTTATCTGTCGATCCATCAGGTTTGAGTTTTATCCTTAAAACCCATTTGCAACCTAGAGGTAAGTCAACTAGGTGGCAGGTTCTATTGGATTCAAGAGAGTCCATTTCATCATTGATAGCTTATTGCCATAAATTGGCATCTACTTAGGATAAGGCTTCTGTAGATCTTTTGGATCTTCTATGTTGTTCGTTTTAAAGTCTTTTCCAAAGTTTTTTACTGTTCTAGCTCTCTTGCTTCTTCTAGGTTCAGGATCTACTTCATTGTCTTGGGTTTGGATCCTAATTGAAGGTAAACTATTGGAACATGAGCCTCCACTAGTTTGACTATTTAGGCCCCCACTATTTCTAGATTTAAAAGGAAATCTATCCTCGAAAAGATCTACATCATTCATTTCTAAGATTACTTTGTTTTCTAGGTCATAAAACCTATAGGTTTTACTATTTTCAGCGTATCCTATGAAGACACATTCGTAGGTTCTACTTGCTAATTTCCTTCTTTTTGGATCAAGTATTCTAACATAAGCTAGACAACCCCAAGTTCTATAATAAGACAAGTTTGGTGTTTTATGTTTAAGGACTTTGTATGGTGAAGTTTTACTGTTTGATTTAGGAATCCTATTAAGGACATAATTAACTTTTTTAATTATTTCACCCCACCAAGATGGTGCTACTCCTAACTCAAGTAAGATAGCAACTACTAACTCAGTTAGAGTTCTATTCTTTCTTTCTGCTTTTCCATTCATTTAGGAGAATAAGGTGCAGTAGTTTCATGTATTATTCATTTTGAGTTATAAAGCTCATTGAAGGTAACTGAATCATATTCAGTTCCTCTATCACGACGAAGTCTCTTAACTCTTTTGTTAAACTAATTCTCTATTTCAATTACAAAAACTTTGAACATGTCATAGGTATCACTTTTATTTTTAAGCAAATAAATAAAAGTGTAATAAGAACAGTTATCTATAAAGGTAATTACATATCTTTTACTGTTTCTAGTTAAAGTGTCATCAAATTCACATAAGTTAGAATGAATTAATTCTAAAGGCTCTGTTACTCTAGTTACGGACTTATGTGAGGTTTTAGTTATCTTAGCTTGACTATAGCATGCACATTTCTCAAAATCATGTAAAGATAACTTAGGTATAAGATTTAACCTACTCATGCTGCTGATTAATCTTATATTAACATGACAAAGTCTAGCATGCCAAACATTAATAGAGGACAACATGTAAGCAGAAAATGTAATCTTATTAATTTCTAGATTCAATTTGAACATGTCATCAGTAGCATAACCCTTCCCCACAAATACATTGTTTTTAGTTAAGGTAAACAAGTCTGATCCTGTGGTTTGTGTGAATCAAGCCTTGTTGAGGAGATATCCGAAGACCAAATTCTTTTGAATTTCTGGAGTATGCAGAACTTCCTTTAACACAAGTGTTTTGCCGGATGTGAATTTTAGTTCTACTTCTCCAATACCGATCACCTTGGTTGTATGATAATCTCCTAGAAGGATATTCTTATCCTTAACCTCATTATATTTTTTAAAAAGACTAAGGTCGTGGCAGGCATGGCAGAATGCACTGGTATCTAGCCATTAACCTTCAAACGCCCCAATTACATTAACTTTAGAAATCATAGCTACTAATTCATCTTCTATCAGGTTCGCCTGCACAACATGACGACTTCTGTTTCTACAATTTCTAGCTAAATGACTAGGCTTATTATAATTATAACAAACAATTTGTACCGTACTTCTGAATTGAGGGTTGTTCTGTTTGTTGGATCCTCGTTTCATCTTGTTTTCTTTCGGCTTCAGGTTCAGTTTCAGAACTACAGTGGGCTTCTTTCTAGGGATAGCGTTTACCTCTTCTTTTTTATCATGCTTCCTTGCCTCCTCCTCTATCCTTAGCCTCGTGATTAGACTTTTCAGTAATAACTCCTTGGTTTTGTGCCTTAAAGTGTTCTTGAAGTCCTTCCATAATTGAGGTAATTTATCAATAATAATAGCAACTTGAAATTGATCATTGAGTGACATACCTTCACTGATACCTTCACTGATAACTTCATTGAGTGACATACCTTCAATAATAATAGCAACTTGAAATTGATCAAAGCGGCCCACACTTCTTTTTCAGTAGTCATGGTACTGTAATAGTCATATAGTTCATCAGTAAGACCATTAAGAATTAGGTTCTTACAAATGAAGTCGGTTTCTGTTCAGGTGGCAAGGATCTTTATTTGTTCTTCTATAGGATCTTTTTTTGCGGCTTTTCAGTTGTGCAAGCAGTAGCCACTTTCTTTAACGTGAGGAAAAACATCTTTTGTTTCCACCTTTTGAAGTGTGCTCCTTCAAAATGGAACGGACGGTTGAGATCGAAAGACATCAAATCAGATTGGAATTGTATGGTCATCACAGTAGAGAATAAGAAAATCTTAAAATTGTTGTTGCACTTTGGTCTTTCAATACACAATACGTTTAGATTCAGCAACTGGTATAACAAAGGCATAACTACATGATAGATTGATTCAGGAACTAAAAGCTGCAAAACAGAAAGAGATTAGTATACGACTGAGTCGCGAAACACGCTCTCTTTAAGACGTTTCGCGGCTCTGCTTTGAATTGTGCAAACAGATTGTCGCCCTGTTGTCCCTAGGACAAAATAGCCAACTGGTACAACAAAGACAGAACAACAATGACATGATAGATTGATTCAGGAACTAAAAGCTGCAAAATAGAAAGAGATTAGTATATGGCTGAGTTGCGAAACACACTCTCTTTAATACATTTCGCGGCTCTACTCTGAATTGTACAAACAAATTGTCGCATGTCGTCCCCAGAATAAAACAGCCTCACCCTTTGGTTGATTTTGTACGAAAACCAACTGGTAATCAATAAATCACTTAAAGTTGACAGACACACAATTGCTCAGAATTGCAGAAGAGGAACAGAAGAGAAAGACAGAAGAGAAAAATGAATTTAGGAACTAAAAGCTGCAAAACAGAAAGAGATTAGTATATAGCTGAGTCACGGAACACGCTCTCTTTAAGACGTTTCGCAGCTCTGCTCTGAATTGTACAAACAGATTGTCACCCTGTCGTACCTGGGACAAAATAGCCAACTGGTACGACAAATGCATAACAGCAATGACATGATAGATTGATTCAAGAACTAAAAGCTGCAAAACAGAAAGAGATTAGTATATGGCTGAGTCACGGAACACGCTCTCTTTAAGACGTTTCGCGGCTCTGCTCTGAACTGTGCAAACAGATTGTCGCCCTGTCGTCCTCAGAATAAAACAGCCTCACCCTTCAGTTGATTTTGCACAAAAATCAACTAGTAATCAATAAATCACTCAAAGTTGACAGACACACAATTGCTCGAAATTGCAGAAGAGGAATCAGGAACTAAAAGCTGCAAAATAGAAAGAGATTAGTATACGGCTAAGTTGCGGAACACACTCTCTTTAAGACGTTTTGCGACTCTGCTCTAAATTGTGCAAATAGATTGTCACCCTGTCGTCCCCAGGACAAAACAGCCAACTGGTACGGTAAAGGCATAACAACAATGACATGATAGATTGATTCAGGAACTAAAAGCTGCAAAACAAAAAGAGATTAGTACATGGCTGAGTTGCAGAACACGCTCTCTTTAAGACGTTTTGCGACTCTGCTCTGAATTGTGCAAACAAATTGTCACTCTGTCGTCCCCAGAATAAAACAGCCTCACCCTTAGTTGATTTTGCACGAAAACCAACTGGTAATCAATAAATCACACAAAGTTGACAAACATACAATTGCTCGAAATTGCAGAAGAGGAACATAAGAGAAAGACAGAAAAGAAGAATGAATTTTTTTTTTTTTTTTGTCTCTCAAATGAAGAGGAACGATAATTTATTCGTAAACGATAAAACGTTTTTACATAATTAATTTGTAAACGGTAAACAGTATTAAATTCTTAACAACAAAACGTTTCACAATTCTTAAGAACCGTTTTAGAAAATTAAAAAAAAATTTAATAATATATCTCTCATCTCGTCTCCTCCCTCATTCCAAAATTTAGGTGACCTAAAAACCCAAACTCATTAGCCAACCAATAGATATATGAATGATCCTCCACATTCTAAATTTATCAATGTAGGAATGCTCTGGAAAAATAAAGTAATATATTTTTTCTTTTTACAAATTTTTCATCCAATAATCCAACTTAAAAATAAGTTAAAATAATCAACCTGAACTATTAGACTAATAAAGTAACCTAAGATTATAATAACCACCTCTTACACAGTTATTGCCTTTGTATTAATTTTGTTTATGCCATAGACGTTTCCCTCTCTTTGGTTAGGGCGTCGGTCTGCTTAATTTGCAATCTCAAAGAGTTGGTGACAAAAGCAATTTAGGGCATACGAAATTTGAAGAAGACGAATCTGTCAATGGAGTTCGTAGGCGAGAAGAGGGATTTTGATTCTGCCAACGACAACAACAAGCCTAACTCTGCTCAACCACTTCTTGATTCTTCTTTTCAACCCTCACTCGCTGATGATACTAATGCCAAAGAAGCTGAAGAATTTAGTGAACGCATAGCTCGAGACCTTAAAGATGGCCTTCATCCTCTAAAGGTACTCATTCTATCTCTCTCTCCCTTGCTTTCTCTTGTAGACTCAAATACGTGCATATAGTTTATCTGAATTTTGATCTGCTCGAAGAATTGGCGTGTCTACCTTTATTTTTGTGCTATTCTCGGATCTTCGAGTTGGATACGTTGTTAAAATGATTACTTGTGTTTGTTTGGTTCAATCACAGTCACACGTGCTCTGATGAATGAAATGTCGACACTAGTTTCTGGCTATTGATACCGATTATTTGTTTTTTTTTTTTTTTTTTTTTGACGGGGGAGGGGTGTAGGCGATATGTGTTTGGTAGTCTCAGGGTTCTGTTTGATTGTTTAAGTTCAATTTATAACCAGAATGGCGAATTTAGGAATTCACTGTTGGAACTCAGTTGGTTAACTGTTATACCTCATGGTATTTTATTTGTGAAGAGGAGTATTGACCTGCATTTGAGGAAAAGAACTTTTCACGTTGAGTGAAAATTGTACCCGAGATAGTCTCTACGTCACATCAAGAAGCTTTTTGTGGCGTCTTGTTTTTTGTTTTCTTAAGAAACCAAACACCCATTGTTGAGAAAGATGAGAGGATACACAAGGGGAATACATAAAAAAGCCCAAAAGATGAAATAAGCTGCACGCCCAATTACAAGAAGGGACTCCAATCCAAAAGAACCTTGATGGTAATAATTAATTTCCCATGTATGTATGTATATCATGACCACCTGATTAGCATGGACATGGTCGTTTAAGTTGATTAACAGTGGCAAATAATGTGATTTTGAATGTCTTATTTATTAAATCATGGTCAAGGCTCTTGATTTCCTCTTCACAACTAGTAACAAATCAGAGCATTTCATCTATTGAGCTTCACAGTCTTTATTTCTCAAGTATAACAGCCTTAAGGTAACGTGGAGATTGGAGATTGTTTTGATCAAAGGTGCATCCATTTGATAGAAACTCTTCAATTCCTTACATTTTTTTTTATCACTTTCATGTTTCAACTATCCTGATGGAGAGTTTGACATCAGCCCGAGTGATGTGGAGTCTGGTTTACAGCAATGGTGAAATAATTTAGATGATGTTAGTGAGGAATCTTATGCTGAAGTATCAGGCGTAATTGTCCAAGAGGAGGATTCTTCTTCCAAAATTGATGCGGAAACTAATTCTAACCAAGAAGTTCCATCTCCTTCTCCAATTTAGTGTCCAACAAATTCTCATCTATCATACCGTCATAGAAGCTCGTGGTCTTCAGATTTGAGAAATTTATCTGTTGAACTTTCTACATCTTCAATAAAGTTTCTATCATGAATCACCATAGGTCGTTAAAAGATTAGCATTAAGAAGTTTCTGATGAAGTATCTTCAAAGGAGATAACCTCCATAAGTAATGACTAAGGATGGGTGCTGCAAAAGCAAAGATAGAAGGGGTGAGTTGGCTGGATTTATCGTTTGAACCTTAAGCAGGAGCTACTACTCTTAGTCAATTAGGGGACCTGTTGGTTTATGAATTCTCCTATGAGTTCCTTGCCTCATGGGGTCATTTTCTCAAGTTATGTTTGGAAGTACACTTTTTTTAGTATTGAAATGGGTTATTGGTTTTTAGAGTCAGAGGGTTTGAAGGTAAAGAAACTGAATTTACAGAATTTTTTGATCGTCTTATGTACATTTCTCTGTCTTAGTGTAAATTCACCAAGTTTTTTTGTGATTACAACCTTATCTACCTTATTGCACAAATGAATAGCTTCATGTAGCCTCATTGCCTTTGTGCCCTTTTGTAATTTCACAATATCAATGAAATTATGATCGAATATTTTTCATAAAAAGAGTGAAAGGTTTTGAGAGTTTAGTCGATGTTCTTTTTGCTCATACTCTACAAAATTTGCATTCAAAGCAGGATGGTGGTTTCGTTGGTTGATTTTTGTGGATTAGTTTGGTTATTTAATTCTCAAATTCTTCTTTGACTAGATCACTTTCCCTTATTTTCTTTTCTGGTTATGCATAACTTATCTTTGCTGTAAGTGTAACTTTATTCTTCTCCCACTATTTTGTGGAGTCTGTATCTTTTGAGTCTTGAAGACTCGTAGTTATTCTTTAGGCAACATCATACTATCCCTTTTTCTAGTAGGGTTTTAATGTGGGCTTGGTTTTTTTTTGGCCTTTGTATTTTTTAATTTTTTTTTTCTCAATGAAAGTAGTTTGTACCCTAAACACATACTATTTGAACCTAGACTAAATAGTTTGCACCCTAAGCATCCTTCCTTATTTGGAAGGTCTCCTGTATCATGGTGTTTTTTCGTTCGTTGTTTGAGAGAGAAATGGAAGATGTTATGGCTCTCTTATCTTTGATTGGAGAGTTTGAGATTTTTCATGGAAGACAAGAGGACTGAACCAAGGGGGAAGGGCATACACTGGTGAAATGAGAGCAAGTGATGAAAAAGCCATAGGTGATAGCCAGGAGTATGTAGAAATTGTGGAAGAACCAATGGTACAAGAGGGCTCTTTCAAGTTACTGCTTGAAAATTGTAAAGATATTTGGAGGCTGGAGTCTAAAAATTATTGTAATTCAGAGTTGGAAGACCAAACAGGCTGATGAAACTCCCTTCTTTGGTATTAAACTTCACTTTATTATTCTCAGTATACAGGTTACAATATTTCCTTCTGTTGATCTTCTCTCTAGATTCAACAGCCAGCTATTACATGAATTTTCTGATACCCCTCCCCATTAATCTTCTCTTATTTATAGTAGTTCCTCACCAACTAATTACAGTTATAACTACTAACCAACTAACTTCCTAATATATCACATGTGTAAAGAATGTGATTTATTTTTTCTTTTATATACAAACTTAATAGGAGGATGTCTAACACAGGCATAAGACTTGAGCCTAACTGATTGGATAATGGAAAAAGGGATAAGGGTCAGGCACTTCGAATACCTAAAGCATGGTCAAACATCAGAATTTTTGTTGAAACTTCATTAGAAAGAGCATTGATGGAGTAAATAAAAAACTATTCTATTGGTGTATATACTATACTATAGTAGGCAAAGAGCTGTTACCATGACCCTACTTGAACAGAGTTCTGTACAACAGGAAGAAGAAGCTAAAAGGACAACAGAATCCCAAGTTTTTGCGCTTGTGTTCTTTTGTATCAAAGACCTTCTATTGCACTGCAACCAACTTGTTGTCAACCAAGACCCCCAAGTACTGGAGCTTAACATCAACCAATCTAAACCTGAAGTTGGCAGCATCGGCCTGTACTTGCATTTATATACTTGGCTCATTTTTGTGGTTGTAATGTTGACCAACAGACAACTTGCAAAAGATGCTCAACTTCTTTGCCCGAATCTTTGCAAATGTTGGGTGAAAGGATAACTGTCCTATGAAAAGTACAAATCTTCATTTGGGAGTTCCTGTAGATTTTGGATTTTCGCTCTTTTTGGCCTACACATGATTCCTCAAATATGTTTTATAGTTTTAATGCTCTTTAGATAAAACCAATTAAAGTGCCTTCACATAAGAAGCTTTGCGTTGTAGTCATGGAAAGTTTCTCTCATTGTTATCTTAAAAAAGGGTCTGTACTCTGTAGTGCTTAGCAATTTTGTTTGTTTGTCCTACACCAATGATGGGAGACTGACATGTTCATACTCTATTGAACCATATTGTTGTTTTCGTTTCTTGACAATTGACATTTCTGATAAACTTAATTTTATGATTTGGAGGTTTCAGATTTCCCCATGTTTCTTAATTTTATTTTTATTCTTAACTTCTTGTGTTGTGGGTATTTTAGACATTTTCATGTCACCACCTTAGAGAATTTGGAAAGTCGAAGCGTCTAAAAAGTTAGTTTATATTGGTGTGTGGCTAGTGACTTGTAGAAAGATTATTATTATTTTTTTTTTTTTGTGTGTGTGTGTGTGTGCAACTCATTCATTTTGGATTGTTCTGGCATTTAGCACAAGTTTGCATTTTGGTACACTCGTCGAACACCTGGAGTTCGGACTCAAACATCATATGAGGACAACATAAAAAAGATTGTCGACTTCAGCTCGGTACGATTTGCCAACATTGTTTTTCTAAAATACTATTCTTATATTAAGGTTATCTATAAGGGGCCATTTGGGGGAAGGGTAGAGTTATGGAGGGTTAGTGTTATGATAATCCTAGAGTTATGATAATATGTGTTTGGGGGAAAAATTTATTATTATTAGTGTTATAAGAGTGTGTTTGGAGGAAGGATTATGATAGGTTGTGTTATGATAGTATGTGTTTGGGGAAAGGATTATGATAGGTAGTGTTATGATAGTATGCATTTGAGGGAAGGATTATGATAGTAGTATTATGATTTCTTTTTAATGTATATCCAATTAACAAGTTTAATATAATTATTTTGATAAATCATATTAGAAAGTAATTTCAGCCATAAAAATCATCTTTTTTTAAAAAAAAGAATTTCTAAGTCTTTAAGTTTTCTCGTGCTTAAAAAAACCCGGCTTCATTCGGTAATTTTCTGTTTTCCATTTTTTTATTAAATTTATTTTTTACAATTTTTTATAATATTTATTAAATTTAATGCTTATTTTCCCCGCGTTAAATAAAATTGAAATTTCTAGTTAAATTCTAATTCTAAAAGTGAAAACAACCCTTTGGTTTTTTTTTTTTTTTTTTTTTTTTTGCTGTAGTTTCTCAAATTTTGATTGAGTAAAACAATAGTAAAAGGTAATAACAAATTACCGAAGCTTGTGTATGCAAATAATGTTTATCAACTTAATTTTAATTTTAAAAGATAAACAAAAAATCTTAATTGGTTAATCATTTTGTTATTTTTGAAGTTAAGTCAGGTTTCTTAACTACAAGAATGGAATTAATAACCAAAATTAAAAAACAATAATAATAACCAGTTTTTAAAAACTATATTTTTCTTCAAATTTCAATTTAATTTTTTAAAATATTTGTATAGTAGGTAACTAGTTAATAAAAGATGTTCATAAGCTAATTTTTTATAAAAGAAACAAAAATATAAACCAAATGAAATTAATTTCATTTGTATGAAAAAGTCTAAATCTTTTACTTTCTATTTTTAAAAAAAAAACTTATAAAATTAATTTTCATAAGTTTTTTTTTTTTTTTTTCTATTTTACTGTCCACCCTCTACTAACATTTTAAAATACAATACCGAGTTAAAAAACTAAAACTAAAATTTTAATAGCTTTCTAAGAAGGAAAAATAATATTGTTTATCATCTTTTAATCTTCACAAAATCTCACTAATACAAAAGAATAGAGTTGTGAAAATTTAAAAATAAAAACAAAGAGGTGTTATGGAGGGGGTTATGGGGGATTGAAATGGGATAAGGGGATTAGGATAACCTCTTATGCCAACCCTCCCCCAAACAACCCCTAAGTCTTTGTAATTATTTGTTTTTCGAATGATTAAATGATTAAACTTTGTTTCTCTCATGCATGTAGGTCGAAGGTTTTTGGGTAAGCTATTGCCATTTGGCTCGTCCTTCTTCATTGCCAAGCCCAACAGATCTGCATCTCTTTAAGGAAGGAATTCGTCCACTTTGGGAGGTAATACATCAAGGAATGCTGCATGCATATTTTTCCTTAGGCTTACTAGGGAGTCTTTCTGGTTCTTTTCGTAACTTACTAGAATTTGTATTTCTCTGCTCATTGGGAGCCTAATTCCTATTTCAATGCAAATGCAACTATGTTTCAGGATTCCGCCAACTGCAATGGTGGAAAGTGGATAATACGATTTAAGAAAGTTGTATCCGGGCGATTTTGGGAAGATTTGGTAAGTGATAGCAAAAATGACATAGTTGTTGATCAATATGGAAAGTTATCCAATTATGTGATATTTATTTTTCCCTTTGGTTTCTTAATTCCTAATCAACTGTTCTCAATTTGATTTTTGAAATCTGAAATAGCCTGAAAATACTGTTGGATAATTATTCAATAGCTTCATTTTCTTAAATAATGATAATAATAAAAATATGAAAGTAGTAGTCCCTTCCCCCCAACCCCACCACAAAAAAAGAAAACCTTTGAACCGTAAAGTGTTAGTTGAAGTGATGGTTTAACAGGCTTTGATACGGATTCATAGAACTGTGAAGTGTTAGTTAAAGTGATAGTTTAACCGGGTTTATCACCATTTTTATTTTTATTAGTTGTTGATGTCTTCGGTTGACTTATTATGAAAGGGGTGGAAGGAAGTATCATAGAATCTTTCAGGGTCGGTTCAAAAGAGGTAGCCATTTCACACCTCCAGTTTGTAGATGATACAATTTTATTTTGTTATAGTAAAGAGGAGTTCTCTCTTTCGATCATTCAAATGGTGGATTTCTTTGAGTCAATATCGGGTCTAAAATTTAATAGGACCAAATGCCAGATCATGGGGATTCATAGTGATATTCGTAAGATAAGGAGATGGGCGGATACCTTTGAGGGTGAAGTTGGTTTCTTTCCTTGACTATGTCTACGGCTTCCTCCTGGGGGTAACCCAAGAATCGCTTCCATTTGGGATCCTATAGTTGATAAGATTTGCAAAAGGCTTGCATCTTGGAAAAGGTGCTTCTTTTCTAAAGCGGAAGACTAACTTTAATCAAAGCTGTGCTTTCGGGTGTCCCAATATACTATCTATCTCTATTCAGGATTCCCAGTTTGGTACGTAAAAGTTTAGAAAAGCACGTGAGACACTTCTTGTGGAATGGTATTGATGAAGGAATGGGATCCCATCGTGTTAGCAAGGAAGTGTTAGGGTGTCTGTTGCATCAAGGGGGTTTGGAGATTGGTAACCGAAGAAGCAGCAATGGAACTTGGTTGGCAAAGTGGCTATTTCGCTTTTATCATGAACCGGAGGCTTTGTGGCATAAAATCAGTAAATATGGTAACCATCCCTCTGAATGGATCGAAAAGGGCTAAAAGCACTCATAAAAATCCCTGGATTAGCTTCGCTTTTGAATTACCCACGTTCTTTTTATTCACTCGTTGTGTTGTGGGGAATGGATCAGTGGGTGGGAGATAATATTCTTTCCGTCTTTTCTGCCCCTGTATCATTTATCTACCATTAAAAATCATCGATTTTTTTGATGTGGTCTGAAAATTCTGTTTCCTTTTCCTTTGGGTTCTGTTGTAATTTTACCCATAGAGAGACGACAGAGGTTGTTTCTCTTTTGTCTCTCATTGAGAGCTATTTTTTTAGATTGAGGAGAAAGATATCCAGATTTGGTGTCCTAGTCCTAATGATGGCTTTTCTTGTAAATCTTATTTCAAATCTTTGATGGATCCTTCTCCCATTAAAGAGTCAGTGTTTGAGAATGTTTGGAAGTTTAAGATCCCCAAGAAAGTGAGATTTTTTGCCTGGCAAGTGTTACTTGGTCGTGTTAATACTTTACGGTGGCTGGTGAGGAAAAGAACTAGGCTTATTGGACCATTTTGTTATGTTCTGTGTTGGAAAGCAGAGGAATACCTTAATCATCTGTTCTGGGAGTGCCATTACACTACAACTATATGGAGCTTATTTCTACAAGATTTTGGTGTTAATTATGTGGGACATCAAGACATTCAAGCAAACAATTAATGAATTTCTCCTGAATCCTCCCTTCAAAAAAAAAGGGCACTTTTTGTGGATAGTTGGGCTGTGTGCGATTTTATTGGATATATGAGGTTAGAGGAATGATAGAATTTCTAGAGGAAGAGAACAGGATCCCAGTGATATCTGGTCCTTCGTTAGGTTTGATGGTTCTCTTTGGGCTTCAATATCAAAGTAGTTTTGTAATTATACGATTGGTCACATTTGGATTGATTGGACCCCTTTCATTATTTGAGGGGCTGCCTTGCCTTTGTATCATATTTAATCTCAATGAAAGTTGTTTTATAAAAAAATAAAAAAAAAAAAAAAAAAAGGCCTTTGAAAGGGATCGTCGTAAGACTTTAGGTGCATATGGTGAAGGACTACCCTTTCTTTTTGAATATATGCCATTAATAAACGGTACCAAATTAAGCAATAAAGAGACAGAAACTAACAAATGCCATGTATGAAGTGTTTTGATTACATTTTCAAGTGTTTAATTTAAAAAATAATTCAAAATAGTCTCTCAAGTGTATTTTAAACCATTTTCACAAAAATGAGTTTAAACAAAAAATGAGTTTCTTGAAAAACATTTTTTTTTAAGTTAATCCAAACGTACCAATAGTCAATCATGGAATACTTTTTTGATTTATTAAGAAGACTGAGGGAGTCCTAAAGACAAAGGTTGAAGCAAGGATAGCAGTTAAAAAGAAGAAAAAAGAAACGAGAGAGATTTAAAGAAGAAAACGTTCATAGTTTTCATTGAGCATTTGAGTTCATGAAGACGGTGGAATGAATGCTTCCATTTGCAGTAGTTTCCAACAGAAAATTTCTGTGCATCATGGTTTTTATTTGCTAATATTTTGTATTTCCATTGAATATCCACGTTATTTATTTAGGTTTCTACATCTCAAAGTTGTAATTAATTTATTTGTTATCTCATCTCTGCATTGAAGGCATTGTCTATGGCTTCAGAAGTGAGAAGAATCTTCATATCCCTTTGATTGCCTCCTTTGTGCACGTCCTTCATTTGTGTCAAATTTGCATGTGCTTGGGTACTTAACACGAGCTTTCAGGCATGCGTATTCATTATTCCATAAATCTATCAAAGCTTCCGTTGTATACTTCTGCAGGTTCTTGCATTAGTGGGCGATCAACTTGATTTTGGCGATAACATATGTGGTGCCGTGCTTAGCATTCGTTTCAACGAGGATATTTTGAGCGTCTGGAACCGTAATGCATCTGATCATCAGGTCAGTAACACAATCGTTTACTGCTACCCACCACACTTAAGTTACATTACACAGCCACAAGTTAATTTATTGTACGATTATTACCCTACCAGGCGGTGATGGGTCTGCGAGATTCGATCAAAAGGCACTTAAAGCTCCCACATGGGTATGTAATGGAATACAAACCTCACGATGCGTCTCTGCGTGATAACTCGTCATACAGAAACACTTGGTTGCGAGGATGAGAAAAATGAGAATGTACCTCTAAACTGAACGATGTTTACATGGTCTGCACTTCCCTAATTGCTTTTGAGACCCGTCTTTGGATGTTAAGCAATTGATTCCCTCTGATAATTTTTTTTTCTTTAGGACATTGGAGCTTTTCTTAATTACATGTTTGTTCTAAGGTGAATAGGCTACTATGTAATGTAAATATTTGGACATTTGTAAGTGTAAACTGCTCCTGACACGTGGACCTTGGAAGAGACACCTACACCTTAGATCAACTTCTGTTTACATGTTATAACTTAACATTGTTCATTTTCTTGGGACAAAACTTAGATCCACATCACCAGCTGCTTCACTTAGACTGTTTGTTTGTTACGTTAGCCATATGATTAATACCATTCAATTCTTAGTTCACTCCTTTCTAATAATCAATTTCTGGCAGCAGGTGTAGCTGTTGGAATAGGGGAGCAGCTAAGCTCTGTTCTATCCATTGTATAAGTCGTAACTAACTCTACATTAAATCTTTTAAATGATCTTGAAATCGTTAAAATCATTCTAAAACATATCTTTAATTTTTCTAATATTAACTTAATATTTAAATTTTACATTTTTAAATGCATTTTATAGCAACAAATTTTGTATTAATCATCCTCAATAGTAATTTTGAAAATGATAAATGTGATTTTGGCTATTTTAATATCACTCTAATGTTATTGTACTCATATCGATTCATATTTGTCATTTTTCCAAGGATACAACTTCTCTTCTTGCTTGCCCAGAGTTGTCCGCACATGGGTTGAAGTTTGTAGTTTGTTTCGAGCCCTTTATTTCCTCTGTGTATTTGGGTTTTAGATAAGAAGCACAGATAATATGTAGAATTTGGGGCTTCTAAACACGAAGAGAACATGGAAAATATCAAACTTGTTTGACTTTACCTAGTTTTTAAAAGCATTTTTAAGTGAGGAAAAAAAAAAGTGCCTACGACACTTAATCTAGACAATAATAGGCTACTGACTTTTTGTTTGTAGTCCAATCCCTGCTATAGGGTAAACCATTTAAAAATCTATTTGTGTATTTGATTTGGATCGAACTGACTTATCAACTAAAAAGAAAAGAAGAAAAAACTAATATTATTGATATCTTTAGATTTGGATCAATTACACCACCATTGGTGAAAATGAATTCAATGAAGGTAATTTTTTGTGTTCTTGTTTAAATGGTTGATTGAAGAGAAATTATGAAAAAGAATATTGTTTTTTTGTTGCAAGTGTAAGTAGGGGGGGAATAAAACTGATATTTACAACAATCAGATATTTTGTCTTTGTGGATGAAGATAGATGATGTTGGGTTGTTACAATAGGGACAAACACACAGCTGGCTAATGTCAGCTTCTTTTGTCTTGACAACTCACCATCATTCTCTCACTCTCAACCCCCCCATCCCCCCTTCTTCACTTAATATTCCATTTCTCTCTTTTTTTTTTTTTTTCTTTTTTGTTTTAAATACATCTCATCTTTTCCATCTTCATATAACCATATATTGTATATATATGTTACAACCACCACCATATGGTGTCATTAAAATGAAAGCAACCTTTCACAATCATTTATACAATAAAAAGAAAATATCTTGTAACTTTTATGAGTATTAAATATAGTGAATAGTGTCTCTTATAATTAATTGAGATTGAGATGTACATAAGTTAAATGTAGAAACAAGAAAGATTTTATCCATGTTGTTCTTGGATAATGAATGTTCTTTTAAGTACAACAACTATAGTGGTAAAGTTTGAAATATCGATGTGGGTGAGAATATCAAGATATTTATTATATCATACTTTTATAAAACGGTTATTTTCAAATAAGTAAATATAGCTATTGTTTGTATTATTATATTAGTAATATGTTAGATGCTTATCTTTTGTTTAATTGATTTTTATACATAATGAAAATACTGATCCACCTATCATGTTGATATCAAATCTAAATCTATGTAACGATAAAAATATTGACATGTCAATGAAACCTTCAAATTATGTGTGGGAGTGGGAGATTCTACCTCTAATTTCTAGGTAAAAAGACCAGGTCATTTACGGTCAAACTAAGCATTTTTCTAATACAACAACAACAAAAATTTTATAAAAATCTTCTAACTTTTTAAGTAACAATAATAATTATTGAATTATGGATTTTGAGGTTTTCAATACAAAAGGTAAGGGTAAAGGTAAGATATGGATTATAAGATAAGATGACAAAATTATAGGGGTTTTGGGGAGGATTAAAATAGTAATTTGATCTATAATCATTCTGCATCAAATCAAAAAAAAAATATATATATATATATATATATATATATATAGTCAACTCCGACGCGCAAGAAGAGCGTGTGAGGAAAGAATAGAAGAAAAAGAAAGAGGGTGAAAATGGAAGGACCTTAAACTAAAAACTACCGTCTCCCCACACTCAATACCGACACTTGGTTTAAGTTTAAACCTAAAAAACAAATAACAAACTTCTTTCGTTTCTAAAATCTCCCTTTTTTTACACATTAATAATTGATTAATTGATTTATTTATTCAATCAATTATCTCTATTTTTCTTTCTGCGAGCCGGCAATTTCATTCTGCGGCATCTTCTTCCCCCCTCCTCTTTTTCCTTTTTCTCTCTCTGTTTTCTCTCGATCCTTCCCTTCCTTGAGAGAGATTGGATTTTGATTCGGGATGAGGGAGATTATCAGTCTTCATATTGGTCAAGCTGGAATTCAGGTCGGTAATTCTTGCTGGGAGCTTTACTGCCTCGAACATGGCATTCAGCCCGATGGTTTGATGCCCAGGTTTGTAGTTTTCTTTTTGTTCTTACTTGATTTCTTGATCTGGGTTTCACCTATGCATCAGTATTGATCCTTGATTTTTCTTTTTCTTTTTCTTTTTCTTTTTCTTTTTTTTGACTGCATAGATTAGACTCAATTTCCCTTGTAGTGATTGGTGTGTGTAAGTGGAATTGAATTGAATTTGTGGGACTGGGTTTCGTTTATGTTTTTCTTTGGAATTTTGGGTGCTTTTTCCCGATCTCTTGATGCGTTGAGGGATTTGAGTCTTTATGAGAGATCAAAGGAGGAATATGGAAATGGGTTTTAATTTTCATTTTAATTGGATGTACCTGTATGGATCTCCTTCTAGAACTGGAATAACAAATTGAAAATTCGCGTCGAGTTAACCCAATTGATTTTGTAATCCTTTGCTCCCGGAGTTTCAAATCTAATGGCCAGTTTTTGGTGTTTGTTAAGGCTAGATAGTTTGTGGTGATGTCTATGTTGAGTAAATGAATTGTCGGGGTCTTCTTGGAGGACCTTCTCATTGAATTAATTAATTCATATTGGTTTTAATGAAATTTAAGAATGGATCTTTTGTTTTATGTAGTTTCTTTGATAGTGCATAAGAAGTCGTCGTTTGATTTTATGTTCCCTTCCAAATTATTGGTATGGCTAATTGCCGTGAATGATCTCTTATTCTAACGATGATTTGTTACCTCTGTATGCTGCAGTGACACATCGGTTGGTGTTGCACATGATGCTTTCAACACGTTTTTCAGCGAAACTGGTTCGGGCAAGCATGTTCCTAGAGCAATATTTGTGGATCTGGAACCAACTGTTATCGATGAAGTAAGGACTGGGACATACCGACAGCTTTTCCATCCGGAACAGCTCATATCTGGTAAAGAAGATGCTGCAAATAATTTTGCGAGAGGACATTATACAGGTACGTGTATTTGTGTTCCTTCAAGTTTCTCTAAAGTTTCCTTTCACTATTGTCATTCTTTACTAAGCCTACTTTATTGCATCATTCTAGTGGGCAGGGAAATAGTTGATCTATGCCTCGACCGAGTGCGAAAATTAGCCGACAATTGCACTGGTTTACAAGGGTTCTTAGTATTTAATGCTGTTGGTGGTGGAACTGGATCTGGATTGGGGTCATTACTTTTGGAACGCTTGTCTGTGGATTACGGAAAGAAGTCAAAGCTTGGATTTTCCATATATCCTTCTCCACAGGCAAGACACAAATTATAAAGGCTTTGGTATTGTACACCAAACATTTGTCATAAATTATGGTGACAAAACACTATCAAAAGGCCGCTGACCTTTTGTCAAGATTTTTCGTATTAAAAAGTTGGTTTCTTATCAGGAAAAAAATTGTTTCTGATGAGGAATACTGAGTTGACATATATTCTTTTCCACAGATTTTTCCTCATTCTCACTGTCCATTAAATTTAAATGCTACCTTCTTTGTGTGCAGGTATCTACTGCTGTGGTAGAACCCTACAACAGTGTGCTTTCCACTCATTCTCTGCTAGAACACACAGATGTTGCTGTTCTTCTTGACAATGAAGCCATTTACGATATCTGTAGGAGATCATTGGATATTGAAAGACCAACTTACACCAACTTGAACCGATTGATATCCCAAGTCATCTCTTCTTTAACCACTTCCTTGCGGTTTGATGGTGCTATCAACGTGGATATAACCGAGTTTCAAACTAACCTTGTACCTTATCCACGTATTCATTTCATGCTCTCTTCTTATGCTCCTGTGATTTCTTCTGCAAAAGCTTACCATGAGCAGCTATCCGTCCCTGAAATTACCAACGCTGTATTTGATCCCTCAAGCATGATGGTCAAGTGCGACCCTAGGCATGGAAAGTACATGGCTTGCTGTTTGATGTATAGAGGAGATGTTGTACCCAAGGATGTGAATGCTGCTGTTGCTACCATCAAAACAAAGCGAACAGTTCAATTTGTCGACTGGTGAGTTAACTGCTCTGTATTGTTAAATTATGAAGCCAATTATACTTATTAACTCTCCAGAAATTAAAAAATTCATTTGGCTCAGCATATGATTGAAATCAAGCTATAAAGTATGATGCACATCCAGAAGTAATCATCCTCAAAGGATGCTAGTTTAGTTGGTTAACTTTAGAAAAGATTCTTGCAAATCATAGGGCATACATAATTTTCTAAATGTTATGCTATGAATTAAAGTTGTGCCATGGGAATTTTCCAGGTGTCCTACTGGCTTCAAATGCGGTATTAACTATCAGCCTCCAAGTGTTGTTCCTGGGGGCGATCTCGCCAAGGTGCAGCGAGCTGTCTGTATGATAAGCAATAGCACTGCCGTTGCCGAAGTATTTTCAAGAATTGACCACAAATTTGATCTTATGTATGCTAAGCGCGCATTTGTCCATTGGTATGTGGGGGAGGGCATGGAGGAAGGTGAATTCTCCGAAGCCCGTGAGGATCTCGCTGCGCTAGAAAAGGACTATGAAGAAGTCGGAGCAGAAGATGTCGATGAAGAGGAAGAAGGGGAAGATTATTGAACCCGTGAATAATAATATACCCTGTGTATCTTTTTTTTTTCCGTTGTTTTTGTGTTTGTTTCTTGTTAAGTCAAGTTGTGCAATGTTTCATACATGGTGATATATCTTGAAGGTGTGGTTTCTGTTCTTTTGTACGATTCTGGGGTCTGTCATTCTATTGATTTCGAAATTTTACAGTGTTTAGAAACTACTTTGCAAAGTTTATTATAAGGAGATGAGGTTTCTGTAAAGATCTTTCCGAGGAGTTCCCTTCGAAACGTTCTCGGATTTTCACCTCGTGGAATCCACAATTCGTATTGAAAAAGGCCAAGTGTTTTTGGCATAGCTTCTAAGTAACTTTGGATAACAATATGTTCTTTTGATTTAATTATTTCATGTTTAAGAAATATATAGGAGTCGCTTATCTTAAGGCTGGGTTTGGATTTAATCTTTTTGAGAGATTTTGAAGGATCTGAGAATGTCTAAATTTCGAACGTATACTAATAAAGATATCACATTTGAACATAGTTAGAACTTTGATAGTAAAAATGTTTGAAATATTTACAAAGTTTCAAATCATACTTCAATATTTTTTATTTATTTTGCTATACTTTAAAATATTTCAAAATTTAGTTATACTTATGAATATTTGTAATAGATTTGTAGGTTTGTAATTTAAAACAACTATCTATTAAATTTTATATATACATGTGTATAATTTGTTGGATAATATTTTGATTTCTCTTTTACTCCTTTTTTTTCTATAAATTTTTATTTTACCATTTGTAGATAGGTCACACTTCTTCAAATAAAGGTGGTTGATATCTTTCAAGATGAGATAAGATTATTCAAATACATATATTTATTATTAAGTACAATAAACACGACTTAATATCAATATGTTGTGATTATTCGGAAAGAAATAGTTACCTATTGAATCTGTGTGTTCTTGTATTCAAGGTGAAATACATTTTAAATTTCTAAATAACTATGCATGGTTGAAAGAAATAAAATACTAAATAGAAAAATTGACAAAAAGAAGTAATAGAAAGAAAAAGAAGGAGAAGGAGAAATATTTGACCCAGGGGGGTAATTAAAAAAAATTATGTACTACTGTTTTTCTTATGACATCAAATATTAATTTTAAGAAAACAAAACATTTATATATGTCAAATATTTGTATTTAAGTTTATTTAGAAAGTTAACTAAATGAGAAATTTTAATGAATAGAAAAAGAAAAAACCTTTACAAAACACAGCAAAAGAAGAACGCAGTAGATTTTATAAATAGTTTCAATTATTGTTATATTTTAAATATTATTTTAAAACTTTAATTAAGTTATATATGGAATGGTAAGAAAATGAAATATTTAATAAATGATAAATTTTGGAGAATATTTATAAAATACCACAAAATTTCATATAATAAAAGTTTATTATTTTAATAGAATTATTAAGTATTTTAATTTATTTTATTATATTTAAAAATATATAATAAGCGAAGAACTTATTTAACTTAATCCTTTCGTTAAATCTAAAAACATTTATACGCATTGTGGCTTAAAATAATTTCACATAGAAGAATGAAAGTGAAACTTTATTCACTTATTTATTATTTTTATGAAAGCAAAAACTCAAGATAATGGTAAGTTAAAATTGTTTATTTCCAAAAACCTCGAGGAAAGAAGAGAAGGGAAAAAGAAAAACCCTACGTTATACGTAGTACTGTTTCTTCTCCTCTTCCTCTCCCTCTCCCTCTCCCTCCCCCTCCCCCTCTCACTTGCTCCTCCTGATTTCCCTCGCCGTCCTCCTAATTGTTGCTGGTATTGTCTCAATCTTCATTTAGGTTTTCTTTTATCCCTTGAATGACTCACACTTCAGCTCATTTGATGACAAAATGCATAAGTTCTGATTTGTAGATTATAGTTGGTTTTAACGAGCTTCTGATTAGAACATCCATCGCTGAATTCTAACAGCTCGTTTCATCCATAGCTTCTCGCTTTCTTTCTCAGAAATTCTCTATATATTCTCACTGTGAGTTTTTCGTCTTATACAAATGTTGTTGTGATTTTCATGTCAGATTTTTGTTGTCGAATTATACTCTATATCGGCCTCTCATAGCCTCAGCTGTGTCGCTTGCCTTTGAACTTTAGAGGCTCCAAGCAGGGAGTAACGCTCTCTTGGTAGTTGGTACGGACTTCCCATTGTGTTGATACGACCAGAGTGTTAGACGTAGGCATGGAAATAAACCTTGCAGACATTCCTTTCGACTTGGACTTCCATCCATCCGATCAATTGGTTGCAGCTGGTGTGATCGGGGGCAATCTCCACTTGTACTTTCCCTTTCATGTTTTCTATTTTATTTGATTTCATTTGCGTTTCTTCAATCACTTGTCAAATTCTACGTTCGTCTTTGCAGGTACCGTTATGATGCAAATGCTTTACCCCAAAAGTATGGTAATCGTTGGTTTTCTTCCCCCCATATGCACTTCGCACAAATTTATTTGAACTCCTGTAACCTACAGTATAAATAGTTTCTTTTTTTTTTTTTTTAACAAGAGAGAACTTTTTCATCTTGCACAAGTTTATTTGAACTCCTCTAACCTACAGTTATAAGTAGTTTATACTCTACTCATGCTCGTTTGAACTTTTCTGTCTATTTTAGGCTTTTTAAAGTTCGAGCGCATGTCAAATCTTGCAGAGCTGTTAGATTCATCAATGATGGGCGTGGTATAGCTTTTTCTTTTTTTGCTTGTTTTTTATTTTTTGCTTCCTTTGGCAAGAAATTATTGGTGTTTTCAACCTTTAAATGATTGGGTTGTTGTCTGTATAACAGCAATTTTGACAGGTTCCTCAGACCATTCCATTCTCTCTACAGACGTGGAGACTGGTTCTGTTATTGCTCGTCTTGAAGATGCACATGAGTATATTCCTTTCCTTCTGTTTTCAGTTTGTCCATTTTCACGCATATGCAATGAAATGTAAGATTGAGTAATATGATTGTCCACTTTGTTCTACAGTGAAGCAGTCAGTAAACTGATCAACATAACCTCGGAAACAATTGCTTCAGGGGATGACAATGGTGCCATCAAGGTTCTTTTATTGTCACTGTTTTTTCTGTTTTCTAATTTTATGTTACCTCTATGCTTTGGAGATTTAATGGATATTGAAAGTCCACAAAATTAAAGACTGATGTATCTTTCAAGGTATGGGATACCAGACAACGTTCTTGCTGCAGTTCTTTCAAAGCCCATGAAGATTATATTTCAGATATGACCTATTCATCTGATTCCACAAAGCTTTTGGCAACAAGGTAATCCTTGCAGTAATTACTATTTGATTTCAATTTTATTATCTTAAATTCTAGAAGATTTCTGAAGTTTGTTAAACTTGAATCATTTTTTGGTAGACCCTAGACTGAAGTATGGTTAGCGTTGAGGCACACGCCTTGGCGCTGTCCTTGTGCCTTGCTTCAAAGCCAGACTCCCTTAATGAAGCCAAAGCGTGTTGAAGTTGTGGGCCTTAGCAATGCAATTTCTTTCTTTCTCTCTCTTTAACTTAGAAACTCATGAATGTTCTTAAAACATATTCATCTTTTCCTGAAAGCTCTACTCATTAAATTTTCATTTCTTTTATTCATAATACTACTTTTCTTTGTATATTCATAAATTATTTATATTTTCTGTTGTGTGCCCATAAGTAATGTTTTTTAGTGCCTCAGACTTAGGCCTTGTGGGCTGTTGTGGTTTAGTGCACCTCTAAGTTTATAAATTGCTGGGTATGACAGTGATTTTGTAAATTTATATAGGTTTGAGATCACTTAAAGTTAGGAACAAAAAATCTTGTTTCTTATCTACACAGTTCTTACGTAAATTTATGACGATTCAAGAATCGACTTTATGAATTCCTATTAGTCATCTACTTGATTCTACCCTCTTTTCCATTTGAAGAATTTAGACGAGAAATTGGCTGCATCATGAATTATATTAACAAATTAGGCCAATAATGTTGTCAAAACTTGCTTCTTTGATTTTATTGCCTTTTTTAACATTTTGTTTTTTCTCTTGGTTTTGAAGTGGAGATGGGTCTCTATCTGTATGGAATCTTAGAAGAAACAAGGTTAGCCATTCCAAGTTTTTATGATGTAATTTGTGTGATAACAATGTTTACTGTTTTCAATTTTCATTTTATGTGCTATTTTGATGCGGATTTAAACTTGCTTTGACTTTTCAGAAGTTTGTTAAAACAATCTCTTTTGCATCTCACGTAGATTGGTCCTATTTAAATGCAGATCCATGCTCGATCTGAGTTTTCAGAAGAAGAACTACTATCTGTTGTTACCATGAAGGTAGATTCACATATGATAGAGATTGATCATATTCTTGACAAACATTTACATATTTGCTTCTGAAAGCTGTTATTTTCATTCTGATGGTGTAGATTGTTTAAGCTTTTTTTTTTCTATAGCTCCAGTTCTCTTATGTTCAATTGGAGAAGTCTTTTGTATGATTTCATAAATTGTTTCTTATTTAGAAAAAAAAAAAAAAAAAAAAAAGAAGAAGAAAAAAAGATAGTCATTGGGGCTTGTTGATATCTTATTTCTCACCCCATCTTTTGCAAATTTTTTTGAAACTTTTTTAAACTCAGATTCAAATATGACAAACCAATCTGTTTAAGAGTATACTTTGTTATCTTTTAAAAATATTTTTGGGCCTCAATTATATGGCAATTTTGTTTCTCTAATGTAAAGATTAAATGCAAGCAAAGAATTCTTGCTCAAACTGTATTTTTATTATTTTTATCCCCCCTAACTTGAAGTATTCTGACTTCCTCATCGCCCCTCCACATTTTACCCAAGGAGATTAAAGAGGGAAAAATTAATTTTAAAAAATTCTTCAACACTTCATGTGTTGGGGAAGTATCTGAACTGCCAAGAAGAATTTGCTAACTGAGTGCGAATAAATATTTATTCCCCATATCATAAATAACATGTTATTTTAACTTTCTCACTTTTTCTTATTTCTTTTATGGTTTTTCTTTCTGTATGTGGTCAGAATGGACGCAAAGTCATCTGTGGATCACAAAATGGAACTCTATTACTGTATTCATGGGGTTTCTTCCAGGACTGCAGGTGTACATATATGTTTTTTTTTCTTGAATATGTATGATGTATTGGTTTGATCATTTTAATGAAATCAGGAATTCATTCTTGTGATTGGATGTATTAATTATATTGGTGCCAATTTCCTTTTTTTTTTTCTTTATTGATTTGTTTCTCATTTCTTTTGTTTTAACTTTGTTCTTCTTCAGTGATCGCTTTGTTGATGCCTCTCAAAATCCTGTGAATGCATTGCTAAAGGTAAGAGCTTATGTAAGGTCTAGTAGTATTGTCAT
This sequence comes from Cucumis melo, assembly GCF_025177605.1. Classification (NCBI taxonomy): domain Eukaryota; kingdom Viridiplantae; phylum Streptophyta; class Magnoliopsida; order Cucurbitales; family Cucurbitaceae; genus Cucumis; species Cucumis melo. The sequence goes on along the minus strand of NC_066860.1, from coordinate 27,217,990 downwards.
TTTTTAATATCTTTTAAGGAAAATTTCAATTACCATACCAGTTCTTTCCTTCCTTTTAGCTTGATGAAGACCGGGTCATTGTTGCATCTGAGAGTGGACTCATCAGGTGAGAATTTGATAAGTAGATGCAATCCTATTTTGGTCCACATACAGAAGAGCATGTGTTTTATCTTCTCTGTATTATAGTTCACTTATTTGTGTGTTATTTTCGTTAGTCTGGTAGGTATATTGCCCAATAGAGTAATTCAACCAATTGCAGAACACTCTGACTACCCTGTGGAGCGTCTTGGTAAGATATTTTTCCATTTTGGCTGATATTAAGTAACCAACTTGTATTCATTTTATCAATGAGTTGAAGACCTGAGTTTCTTTGACTGTTAGGCATATCATTTGAGCTCTTTTTGGTCTTAATTAGCTACTTTTCTTTAGTTTGTTTTTCTATTCATGTTTAGCATAATATTTTAACAAATTTGTCTTATCTTGTAGCTTTCTCCCATGACAGAAAGTTTCTCGGCAGTATTTCACATGATTACATGATAAAGGTAGGTCCCCCCCCCCCCCCAACTGTTTTGGTCAGCTCATTTTTAGGTTCAATCCCAATTGAACTATCAGTCCAAACCATCATGGGCTGGCCTATGGAGACATAGTCTCAATAAATGACCAAGAAGTCATGGGTTCAATCCATGGTAACTACCTACTTAGGAATCAATTTCTTATGAGTTTTCTTGATATCCAAATGTTGTAGGGTCAAATAAGTTGTCCATTGAGATTAATTGAGGTGTGTGTTAGCTGACCAATACACTGGTATAAAAAAAACATACTAACCGGACCAAAACTTTTGTTGCCATTGTTCTTCAGTTAATTTTAGTGAAAGTATGGTTTCTCATATATACGTGTGTCTATATATTTATATAAAGGAAAAACGAATCATAAACAAACAAACAAGTTGTGAAGTGGGGGCCACAAAGGTGAATTTGTTACAATGGCAGAGAGGCTAGAGTACACAGTTGAAGGACTTGTATGAGGGTTATCTTTTCTTTTTTTTAGCTGATTTCTGTTGAGAGAGTCCTCTTAGGAGAATTGGGAGAGGTGAGAAACCCTCGAAACTCGTTTCCTCTAATTGAGTATTAAATAGGCAAGGCCTATCATTATCCCAATCTAGATACTAATGTCATGTGTTGTAGTTGTTGTCCAGAAAAATTATTCAAGATGTGTAAGTCGGCCCAATTCATCTATGTTAACAATTATTTTTGTTGACATTGTGGGGATGGCTTATCCCCTTGTCCTCGAAGTTGTTTTGTTGAGGCCGTGGGCTGTTTTTTTAAGATATTCTTTGTTTCTCATAGAAAAGGGTATTTTCATTTTTAATTTTTATGATTTATAAAACCTCCATCTCTGTGTTATTGTTTGCGCAGCTGTGGGATATGGATTTATTGCAAAGTTCTGGAAATGCCCCGACTACAGTAGAAGCAAGTGCAAGTGTCAATAGTTTTACTTTCACGTAAGCCTCACATTTGGATTTTGATTTGGATTTAAATTTATATCACAGTTTGGATTAAAAAGATTTTGCTTGGTATAGGTGGTTGCTTCAAATTGCTAATAGAAGAAATTAAGACTTAATTCTAGTGAAATGAACCAAGTAAATTGATAGTTGATTGGGTTTTCTCTCCATTTTGCTTTTCCTATTGAGAGATTTTCACACAAATTATAAATTTCACATAACGTTTGTTGAACAAAATGATATAAAAATTAGTTTAGAATTTAAATTATTCAACCCCTTGGCTTAGGGGTGTAAATGGATATATTCTAAAAAAGATGTGCGTGTGATGTTTATAGTCTGTTGGTTATATCTTCTTTTCTTGTTGGCTTATGTTTTTTACTACAATTTTCTGCTATTTACAGGGAGGACTAGAAGAAAAAAGATCCGAGGAAAAGGACCAAACAAATAGTAATGAGAACAAATTGTCATTTTGTACTATATTTAGGGTTTAGGGTTTAGCCTCATAACATGTTAAACTCTAAAGACATTATTTTTTTACAAAGTTTTGCCATATTCTCATTCTCATTTAGGATAGCATCAATTTATATGATCTCAAAGCAGACAAATAATTATGATGTGTTTTTTCGAGATGGTGCCAAACAAGTGATTGTTGATTTTCTCCTAGAATCTTTTAAAAGATATCCAATTGAAGTGCTTTATTTGAATTTGGTATTACTATTGTTTAGTTCAAACTTTGACATTCGGAAGCATTTCTCCGTGATTTGGTTGCTTTTTTGTTTTTTCGCAAATTGCAATTTCTATTTATTGCTCCGAACAAATGGAACGATGCGTTTTGGGCCAACAAAAGTTAAGGACAAAGCTTTTCTGTAACAATATTATCGTAAGAAATTTAAATGAATGTTTTTCATTAGTGAATTTTGCTTGTGTATACCTCGAAGCATCTGCCTCCATTGTTAGGGTTTGAATTTACACTTTGGCACTTGAAAATAGTATAGGAGATTGTGATGGTCAGCAGAATTTTGCTTTTCGATAGTGTTGACCAAAGGTGGTTGGCGTGGGTGGTCACTAGAGTGTCTACTAGTATTGATGATCACTAAAGGTTGTTGTGCAAAGTTTTCACTACGAACTAGAGGTGGTTGTCGAAGGTTTCGTCATAAATGGTTAGTGGTAGCTATAACAACATAGTAGGTGATGAGAAGTAGCAGATTTAGAAATTTTGTCGATAAAAATAAATTGAGTAAGTGTAAATGGATGACGAGAACCTAAATATAATGAGTTAGAAGACAATTTTATCATTAAGCTCTCTTTTGATATTGATATTATTTATATATATATATCTATATTATATAAAAAGTATAATATTTAAGAATTCTAGCATTCTGAACTTAAATTGAATTCGTCGAATGAAAATGAGACAGAGTTTATTGATGACTTTTTTGTAATTTAAAAAGTTATAGAAGATATATACCATTAACCACTCAAAAACTTATTTTTATAAAAGTTGATTTCTAGTGTATATTAAATCAAATTAATTTATGTACTCGTTTTTTTCAGTTCAAAAGTTATTTTAAATAGCGGTGAAATGCGTCAAAACAAGCATTGAGGCACAATAGTTTAAGGCTGCCCAAGTAAACAATGATGGGTAAATGGAGAAGCAGCCTCCAAGTCCCAAAAACAGATCTCTAATTATTGATTGAGTCAACAACAAAAATAAAAAGTCCCAACTTGTCACCTAATTCCTTTCTTAAATTAATTTTATTTACCCTCTTACATTAAAATATTAATTATTAAACACTCACATGGACTGCAACGTCACCGTTTTTAATATTAACAATTAATTAAAAGTTTAAATGCTGACATACAATGTTGACTTCATTATTACCTGTTCTTTTTATTAAAATTAACATACCTTAAAGAAAATTATATATGAAGTTTTACAATTTCACGTAAAATCCTTTTGATTCCATGTGCACCATCCATAAATAAGCAAATTGATAAAATAAAATTAACAAACTATTTCAAAAAAAATTAGTGTAGAATCCTGAATTAATATTGGTCGGGATTTTAAGGAAAAAGCTAAATTAATCGATTATATTAAAAAATTAAGTTTATAGTAAATTTAGATAATCAATCTGATACGAAGTTTACTGTCTTCAATTATTATAATATGATTATATAAAAAATTATGTGATTGATTATTATAAAAATATGATTATATGAAGTTGGTTGCTCAATTCTTAATTTGCATCGAGTCCAACTCAGATTAATCATTGTGAATTAGTACAACTCTAAAAGTAATATAAACATTATTTAAAAGCGAAACCTTCAAAACCAAACTCCAAGTTTCTGATTTTTATATTTTAAAAAGAAATGAACAACTCTTTGTATTAAAGTTAACCCATCATCAATTATTAAATATTGAAAAATCATGTATTATTATCAAGTTAGCTTAGTTCAGTGTTAATTGATATAATATGTCATCTTACATCTTAAGAGGGGTGGAAGGTTCAATTTCTCATCCCTAACGTCGTTGTACTAAAAAATATAATTATTAAATTTTATTAGAAAAACCACTATTAAATTTAATTAAATACATGTTAGATTTTATAAATCGTAAAAAAACCATTGTTAAATTTAACAAGATACACCGATCCAAATTATCAGTGTTTTCTCTATGGTTATTGTCTGTCCAGAATTCAGATGAACTTACTTCTTTTGAGACCTCACGAGTCCCACTTAGCTGTTTAAGCTCTTCTTCATGAGTACTCCTTTTGAACTCTCTTCTGGTTTTTTTAGCTTCTCTTGAGCTTACCTCTCGAGTCCTACTGAGTTGTGTCTAAGCTCTCTTCCACGAGTGTTCTAAACTTCTCCCATAGATTCTTATGAACTAACAAAATTGGGTTAATTAATATAGTAATTTTGTATTATATTATGATCTCATTTCACTTGAGTCTACTTAAATGAGTATTTCCAATAAATCATAAATGTAATGTTTTTCAAATTTCATGAATTAGAAAGATAGTAACGTATATTTTACCATTTATAAAAATAATAATAAAATAAAATATAATATATTTTTGTATTTATAAAATATGAACCAAACTAATATTTAAGATGTATTAAAAAGTTTGTGGATTAAAAATCAACCGAATAAAAAATAGAATGATTCAGATCTTCATTGATTTCACTTGGAAGCCTAAAGAATACCCAAAGACTCATCGTGTAAAATACAAAAAATGTCTCGTCAACCACACCGTCAATAACGTGTGTGTAACATATTTTAAAAATAAATACATAATAACGTGTGTGTAACATATTTTAAAAATAAATACATGATATTGACGGGATGTGACTTTTGGAAATAGGATACAATGATGTCACGGATGAAATTTACTAAATTTGTAATTTTAAAAAAAAATTTGCTATATATTTGATTATTATTTTTAAAACTTCTACCCATTATAATTAGTTTAATTAAAACTATAAAATTTGCTATGTTTCATGACTAGTAATGAAAAAGGAAAAAAATCTAGTTTTTATTTGATTTGTACATTACGAAATGTTGCAATTTTAGTTCGTAGGTTCTGAACTTGATTTCAATTTAGGTCCTATAGTTTAAATAAGAAAACTGTAAAAAAAATGGTAAAATAGACAAACTATTGGCACAATGAAGTGTGAGGAATTTGTCTTTTTAGTATATATTCTTTTGCCATAAAGTGTAAATAGTTTATATTTTTACTATAATTATTGAAAAATCTCCTTTAAAATATTACACTTTTTACTCTTAAAATTTTGAGTTATTTTTCAAAATTTAGAATTTTAATCTCGTTCTTTTTTACAAATTGTTCACTTTCAATTTTGACATTAATGTCTATTAATTAATGTAAAACACTTAATTTTAAAATCAATTTTAACGGTGATGAAAAATAGCCAGATTTAATTATTTATAAAATGAAACATTTTAAAATTTAAGAACTAAATTGAAATTTAACTCGTTTCTAAAAATAAAATTGAAATCAAACTCAAATTTTAAGATTAAGAAGATGTATGAAATACTGTGTTAAGTTATAAAGTATGAATTAATATGTTAGAGTTATAAAGTTTGTGTTTAGATGCAGAGTTGTAAACGAAGTTTTATTGGGAAAAAGAAATTTTTGGATAAAAAATATTGAAAATAAAAAGTAAAAGTAAAAGAAAAAGATATTTAATATTAAGACAAAGAGAGCTACACAATATTAAAATCCCAAAAGAAAAGGCAACATGAGTTTGGACAGAAACAGATTCTAACTGTTGCTCTCTTTCTCTCTCTCTCTCTCATCATCCCCATGGAATTGAAAATTCCACAATCAGAACCCCTCTTCTTTGACCTTTCTTCACTTTGAAATTTTGTTATTTGAAGAAATGGGTTTCGTCTTTGCTACCAAATTTGCCCATTCTTTACAACAAACCATTCCTAATTCCTTCATTTCTCTGTTTCCTCCATGCCTCAATCTCCACTTCCATGGAGGTCCTTCTCCTCCTCCACTTCTTCTTCTACTTCTTCTTCCAACTGGTTTCGTGGCCTTTTCTTCATCCCCACTTGTTTAGCTCTCAATTCCTCCATCTTCATTCTCTTCTACATCTCTTCCACTTCTACTCCTAATCATTTCCCCTCCCAAATCCCTTCTCATTTCCCTGATTCCTCTTCTCGCCCCGTTTCTTCCCTTAATCTTTCCATTACAACTCTTCGGGTTTCTCAGAAGATCAGTTTACAGGACGACAATGGCGGTCCCCCTCTGCCTCAGATTCAGACTCAACCCTTTTCTCCTCTTCCCTCATTTGGTAAAACCCTTTTTCTTCTTCTTCTTTTCAATGGAGGAAATGGGAATTATCTGTATGACTTTTGTACTGAATGGTTGATTGATTAATGTTATAGGTTTTGGATTTTGATGTGGGGTTCTTTATTTTTTCTATTTATTTTTCATATGGCTGGGTGGGTTGAATCTCTAAATTTTGAGGTCCATGTTATTGATGGCAGCTGGGTTAGACTCCCTTTTGCTAATATGAGGTGGGTAAATGAGTTTAGAGTTGTGATTTTCTTCCAGTTTGTTTGGTTACCTAGAATTGTAGGCGAAAGGAAATATGTACGTTGAATCATTGCTAAATCTACAAATTTGGACTAATTTGATAACGGTTTGGTTTTTAGATTTTAATTTTTGAAACTTGAGCTCTTGAACATCTCTTTCCACCTCTTTCTCATTTGTTATCTATTTTGTACATGTTTTAAAAAATTAAGCTAAAATTTGAAGACAGGAAAAATAAGAAGTTTGTTTTTGTTTTTTAGAAGTTACCAAATAATACAACTTTGGTAAGAAAGATGCAAATCATCATAAAAAATTGAGAGAAAAATAATCTTCAAAACAAACTATCATAATTGAAAATAGTTACTAAAGAAGACTTTAATCGTCCATTTGCAACTCAATAATGGATGATATTCATTGACGAGGAGGAAAATGATTTGTATAGTTGAATTGTTCAGTTAATAGGTTGATGTATGTTTGATCATCTATTCAAATTATTAATGGTTTTGAGTTGAGCTTCCTCTGTTTTCTCCTCCTTCTACGGTACAATCACTTTCCTAACTTGCCTTAATGGATGCCCTGCTTGTGTGTGTTTTAGGAAGGGGAAGTCATGAACAAACCGAGGGAGTGTTCCATGATGAAGAGTTATTTCTTGAAGACTACAAAGAAATGAACAAAAGCTTCAAGATCTATGTTTATCCTCACAAAAGAAGCGATCCCTTTGCACGTTCTTTGTTGCCAGAGGACTTTGAGCCCCATGGCAACTATGCTAGTGAGAGTTACTTCAAGAAATCTCTCTTCAAAAGCCATTTCATCACAAATGATCCCAAGGAGGCCGACTTCTTTTTCCTTCCGTTCTCGATCACTGGCCTCCGCAATGACCGTCGGGTTAGTGTTAGCGGTATCCCCAACTTCATTCGAGATTACATCTTCGATGTTAGCCACAAGTATCCATATTGGAATAGAACGGGTGGGGCGGATCATTTCTATGTTGCGTGCCATTCGGTTGGACGATCCGCTATGGATAAATCAAGTGAAGCTAAGTCAAGCATTGTCCAAGTTGTTTGCTCTTCTAGCTACTTCTTAACGGGCTATATTTCCCATAAGGATGCAGCTCTGCCTCAAATCTGGCCTAGGAAAGATGAACCTCCAAATCTTGCTTCTTCAAAGAGGTGAGTTTATGGATAATAGTGATGGATCTTCCTTTGGTTTAATAGTTAGTTTATTGATGTGAATGTAATGTCAATGTGAGGTGATGATTAATTATTCGTTCTTTTAGGACGAGGTTGGCGTTTTTTGCAGGAGCAATGAACTCCCCGACACGTCAAGCGCTTATTCAAGTGTGGGGTAAGGATTCAGAAATCTTTGCTTATTCGGGTCGTCTTAAGACACCTTATGCTGATGAACTACTCAGAAGCAAGTTCTGCCTTCATGTCAAAGGCTTCGAAGTAAACACTGCCCGAGTTGGAGATTCTATCTTTTATGGATGCGTTCCAGTGATCATTGCCAACTACTATGACCTCCCCTTTGGTGATATCTTGAATTGGAAGAGCTTTTCGGTTGTTGTAACGACATCAGATATCCCGAGGTTAAAGGAAATCCTCAAGGGAATCAATGATGAGCAGTATGCAAGATTGCAAAGTAATGTATTGAAAGTGCGTAGACACTTTAAATGGCATTCTTCTCCGGTTGATTATGATACTTTTCATATGGTTATGTATCAGTTATGGCTTCGAAGAACTTCGGTTCGACTTCCATTACTGGATTAGTGATGATGAACAATTGATCTTTGGCAAGGTGAATGAGATTCTTTGGCTCCAACTCTTGCATTCGAAGTTTTGTATATATTTTTTTTCCCTACATTGTTGTAGGTACTGGTTCTAAACATTTGCGTGTGATATTTTTATTTGTTCATGTAATTAATTTAATACTAAGTTTATCAAATCTTTACTATATTAAAAGGAGAGATCCGAAAGAATATTTTTTTTACCTTCCTTATCCCTCCTACATATTGAAAATTCCAATCATTCTCATAATCAAACATGTCTATGTAGGTTACATATTGAAAGTGGAGGTTTCAATTAATATTGATCTACTTTATGACTCAATAATAAGCAATTGCAAAGGTTAAATTATGCATTCTCCCCTAACCATTGAAGCCAATTAAAAAGACTTATTATTATTATATTATAATTATATCTATAAATAGGGGTGTTCATGGTTCGGTTTGAAGCTGAAACCACATCGAACCATAAAATGTAAAAAAAATCTCATCTGAAATCACACTGAACCGCTCACCTATGTCAAACCGATACGAAACCGAACTGCTTATACATAAATAAAATCGGATTGAAACTGAATCGCTTATGCATGAATATTAGAATCAAAATCAAAGTGTATAAATGTTGTTCCACCTTTAGTTATTGGATCTCATGCCTTAGTGACACCGAGATGAAAGCTTCTGCTTTTAGTTATGTTATATGTATATGTATGTATGTATGTATGTATATATATATATATATATATATATATATATATATATATATATATATATATATATATATATATATAATTATTATATTTGAATAAAGCGGTTCAGTTTTAGAATCAGTTTAATTTCTTAAACCGAACCGAACCGTATAAGAAGTGGTTTCAATTTAAACGAAACCAAACTGAACCACATGCATTCGGTTTTAGTTCGATTTTGATTTGATTGCAGTTTGTTTCGGTTTTCAATCGTTTTTTGAACACCCCTATCTATAAGCAATGAATGAAATCTCTCCACATTCTAAACCCTCTAAATTTTTCTCTTTAACTTTTCAAATTCTACAACAAATTGAATATGACACATTTTTCTCTTCCGGATAAACAGTTTCACATATTTCCAAGAGTTTTATTGCTAAGTAGAGAAGAATTGTATCAAATGGTTTTGATTTAAGGTATATCTCAATTTTATATTCAATTTATTTTCAATAATATATATATATATATATATATATATATAATTATTTATTTATTTATGATTGTTTTTTAGTGAGTTTTATGATACGAATTTGTTGTATAAACTGAATTTTATTTGTAAAGAAAATTATGACAAAACACATGCATTTTTATTATTATTATTTTTGTACCAATTTATCTTATCTTACTACCTAATACGGAGAATTATTTTAAAACCATTTTGTTCAAATGATAATTCTCTAATTTTAATTATGTTCTTCACTTCATCCTTGCTTATTGCTTAGGTTAATATTTCATATTCTTATTGATTAAGAAGTTTTAGAATTAATTAATAATGTGTTTCTTGACACATTTAGTCTTAAATTTACAATAGCAGATTTTGTTTTTAAATATAAAAGTTGTTGTTATTGAATATTTTAATGTAGGTTGGTAATCTAAAAAAATCACTCACAGAAAAACATTCCTTAGGACATATTAAGGTTAAAATGATTCAACTATTACTAAATATTAAAAATAAAATAAAAACATTAGTTATGATACATTCAAGTTAAAATGATTTAATTGCTATTATTATTTAAAATAAAATAAAAAAATATTAATTATTTATTATCTTTTAGTTACATTCTCACGATCATTCTTAACCTAGCTATAAATATTTTGAAAGATACAAAGGTTAAAACATGAAAAATCTATTTCTTCATTTGATCGATTAAATTTCTAGATTAATTCATATAAATTTAGAAGGTTTTGTAACTTTTATTTTTATCAAATATAAAAAACTCTCTTCAACAATTTTTCTTGCAAACATTTGAATATTCACTTTTACTTAGACTTTCTTTAATTTTCTTCTTATTACTCACTCTTAGTCTTATAATTTCTACGATTGTTTAAATTTAACATCATTCTAACTTAATTTTATGTTGGAGTATTGTTAATACTTTATATACGGAAAACTAAAAAGTATGCATATTTTGGAGGGAAAAATGTTAATTTTGTGAAATCAAGTCCAATAATACTTTTAGTTTTTTTTTTTTTTATTTGTAGTACATGATTATAACCATTGATTTTTGCATGTAAGAGAGTAAGAAAACGATATACAATATATTGTCAAGTATGAAGTCAAGTTAAATAAAACCTTGAATTTTGTAATTTTATATTTTAGTTCGTTTTACATGATTATATTTACCCATTTCTTAAAAAAAAAACACACACACACAATTTTATCTTTGAAATTGATTAAGAGGAGAATCATTTTTTTAAAACTATTTTAGCATTTGTCAAAATCTTAAATTTTCCTATTATCATTTGTTTTAAGACATAAATTATTCTTATTAATTAAGTTTTTTAATGGGTTGATAATTAGAAGAAAGAAAAATCCACCATCCACCTACCTACTCAATGAAACCTTTTTTCTTAAAAGAAATTAATTAAGTTTCAGACACGATAAAAATTGCTAATATAAAAAAGGTAAAAATAAATTTATTTGGAAATTGACAATAAATTGGGGGAAGAGAAATAGTTGATGAGAAAGAGAAGAAAATAGGAATGTATTTAAAAGAAAAAGAAAAAGTAATATTAATAATAATAATATTGAATTTATTTTATAAATGGGCAAACTAAATAAATTGGGCCCACATTTTGATGTTACCTCATATGCACTGCATTCATCCCACACCAAAATCTTGCACTTCCTGGCAATGGGCCTAAAGTTTCGTGCAACTAAAAAAGAACGTGAGCCGCGAGCCGCGCTCCTTCAGTCCGAGCTCTGAGCCGCGCCCTCTTCTGTCGAGCCGTAAGCCGCATTCTACAGCCGAGCCGCGAGCCGCGCCCTCTTCTGTCGAGCCGTAAGCCGCGTTCTACATCCGAGCCGTGAGCCAATTAAGAACGTGAGCCGTTAGCCGCGCAACCTTCCAACTGAGCCGTTAGCCGCTAGCCGCGCCACTTTCCACGCGAGCCGTGAGCCGCGCCCTACTGCCGAGCCGCGAGCCGCGAGCCGCGACCCTTCAGTCCAAGCCGTGAGCGGCGCCCTCTTCTGTCGAGCCGTAAGCCGCGCCCTACCGCCGAGCCGTGAGCCAATCAAGAACGTGAGCAGCGAGCCGTGAGCCACACCACATTCCACCCTAGCCGTGAGCCGCACCCTCTACTGTCGAGCCGTAAGCCGCACTCTACCGCCGAGCCGTGAGCCAATCAAGAACGTGAGCCTTGAGCCGCGCTTTTTCAGTTCGAGCCGTGAGCCGCACCACCTTCCACCTGAGCCGTGAGCCACGCCCTACTGCCGAGTCATGAGCCAATCAAGAACGTGAGCCGTGAGCCGCGCTCCTTCAGTCCGAGCCGTGAGCCACGCTACTTCTGCCGAGCCATAAGCCGCGACCCTTCCGTCCAGCCGTGAGCCAAGCAAGAACGTGAGCCGTGAACCGCGCTCCCCTTCTGCCCGAGCCGTTTTCCCTTTTCAGCCCAGCCTTGTCTTCCTTTTCAATTGGTTGATTCGGGGCATCCAAACTTTTCGAAATTATTAAAAAACAATGGACGAGTGTTCAACACTAATTAAAATTATTCAAAAAAAAAAAAAAAAAAAAAAAACTATGGGTTTGATACCTTGGAGTGCGACAGACGATGGTTGGTTCAAATATTCTACTTTTATCCACAAGTAAGCTCCCTTGCACTGTCTCGAAATGGAACTCTCCCTTGTTGGTAATGGTTATCACCGCCATGTCCTCCGGACTCGGTTGCCCACACCTTATTCTGTAATGGCTTCTGCGTCGCATGCTGTCCCTAGCCTCAAGAACAATCAATCTAATTCTGTCGCAATTCTCCCTAAAGAGCCTCAATTCCTCCCCGGCTCTTCAAATTCTAAACTCTTCAATGGCGCCCAGAAGCGCCACTCCAAATCATACCTTGAGAGACAGTCCGCTATTGCTCAAGTTAAAGATTGCTCCGAGTTGGCTCCGGCTCTTGCCAGGTTCTTCTTCTCTTACCTTTTTGGCATGTGTTTTTGGATTTTGAGCTGTGGGAAATCACTTGCTCGTTTTTTTTTTTTTTTTTTTTACTTTGTTAGAAAGGTTTCTTTTTCAATGTTAGTTAATTATCGATTTTGGTAAAGAACTATATGTAGTTGGAGGGCAGCGAGAGAATTCTAATCCCGTGTGCTTACAAGATTACTGCTCGGGTCTTATTGAATCGATTGAAACAGGTTCTTCAATCTACCATTGCTTTAAATCAGCTTGCTTTTGTTGAAAATAGACAGATTCTGGATGCATCCTTATGGCTAACGAATTGGTGGATGATTGGTTTCATGAAACCAAGAAAGGTGTGATTATTAAACTTGATCTTGAAAAGCTTTTGGTACGGTCAATTAGGACTTTTTAGATGCAATTCTTTGGGCTAAAGGCTTTGGAAGGGTTTGGCGTAAGTGGATTCATGAATGTGTCTCTAGTGCAAATTTTTCCATTATTATTAATGGTAGACCTCGTGGTGAAATAATCCCTACTTGCGACATTAGACGAGGTGATCCTCTTTCTTCTTTTCTTTTTATGTTGGTTGCCGATTGCTTAAGTCATCTGTTGGATCATAATCTATCTAAAAATTTGATAGCCACTAACCCCATTGGTGCTTGGAGTTTTATCCTGAATTACTTGCAATTTGCTGATGACACTTTGCTTTTCTCCACTGCTGACCGCGTTGTCCTTACATGCTTGTTTGAGGTTATTCATGTCTTTGAACAAGCTTCTGGTTTATCAATTAATCTCTCTAAAAGTGAGCTCCTTAGGGTTTATATCTTTGATGATGATTTGGATTGGATAGTGACTGTTTTTGGGTGTAAGAAGGGACAATGGCCAACTTCTTATCTTGGCCTTCCCCTTGGTAGCAACTCTAAATCAATGATTTTCTGGCAACCAATTATTGAGAAGTTCCAACAAAAACTCTATAATTGGAAGTATGACTATAGGGTGGTCGTCGTACACTTATTCATGCCCGACTTATTCATGCTACCCTGTCAAGCTTGCCTACTTATTACCTCTCTTTTTCATGCCCTTGATAATTAATTGTTTGGAGAAACCGATTCATGATTTTTTTTGGGACGATTCATGTGATGAAAATGGTATGCATAATGTTAAATTGAATTACTACTCTAGCGCCCTAAGCTCTTGGTGGTTTTGGCATTGGCAATTTTCGTCATCGAAATTCTGCCCTTTTGGGGAAGTAGATTTGAAGGTTTTTAGATGAGCAAGATGCTTTGTGGCGTCAGCTCATTGTGGCTAAGTACTATTATCCTTTTTGTGTTTGACCAACTATTGTTAGAAGGTCGTCAAAGTCCCCGTGGATCTCCATCTGCCATACTGCTGACCTTGTATTTCACTATCTCTTTTTGGAAATATCGATGGCATGATTGTGGTATTCTCTTTGTGATTTCTCCTCGTTTGTTTTGTCTCTCTTGTACTCCTGATATTTTTGTTGCTGAAGCGTGGCTTGCTGATTCTGAGACTTGGAACTTGCACTTTAGACGTAATTTTACTGATCACGAAATTCAGGAATGAGTATCTTTGTCTACTATTTTGTCTTCTAGCTGATTTCATATGGTGCCTGATTCTTGGAGATGGACTATTGACTCCTCATCTATATTTATTGTGAAATCTATGATTGATGACTTGATAGGTGTTCTCGAACCTTTTTAAAGGGATTTTTATTCAATCACTTGGATAGATCACTTCCTAAAGAAAATTAAAATTTTTCTTTTGAAGCTTAGTCATAAATCTATAAACACTACCGATCATCTTCAACGTCGTATGCCTTATATGTCTCTTTCTCCTTCTTGGTGTATTATTTGTTGTGCTAATGTTGGATCCCATGTTCATCTTTTTATTCATTGTCCTTTTGCTTGGGAATTTTGGGATCGCATTTTGAGGCTTTTGGTTGGTCTACTACTTTGTCCACCGACATTTCAAACATCCTCAACTCTCTTATGCTGGGTCACCCGTTTATTGGTTGCAAGAAGATTATTTGGCTGGGTGTTCTTCGGGCTTTCTTTTGGACTTTATGGGGCGAGCTTAATAGGCGTCTTTTCCAAGACTCGTTTTCATCTTTTAGTTCTTTTTTTGACATGGGTCCACAAGTTTTTGTTGGTGCAAATTTGGGCACCCTTTTAAGAACTTTAGCTTATCGGTCTTAGTTGCCAATTGGCACTCTTTTTGTAAATCACCTTTTGGTGCTTAGGGTTTCCCTTTATTTCATTTTATCAATGAAATGTTTGTCTCTTGTCAAAAAAAACAATGGATGGAAGATGTTATGCGTTAGCAAGGATTTGGACCTTGATTCGAATTTTGTATTCAGCACCTAATGGCTCTGACATTCCCTACATTCTTGCAATATGACAACGTTATCCTTGTTTCAAATTGTTTCTAAGTGGGAAGACTATCCCCACATACTCACATACCAATACTGGGACCTTTTAACATCCTTGATTCTCACTTACATGCTTACTAACGAGAATTACTTCAAGCTAAAGACGCTTAACTTTGAAGTTTTTATGATTGAGTTAAAAAAAAAAATGAAAATGTACCTTGTTGGTATATGGTGAATTCGTGGGGCCCGAAGATTTGTTGGAATTGAGCTCAGAAACAACATATTTGACCTCTTTCTTGGTGAAGGTGGTTTCTAGAAGTGATGCTTGTTGTGTGGAGATGGGTAGCCAATTTGAGATTTTCTGGAGAGAGTGGCTGCTCTGTTTTTTTGTTTGTTTGTCTTTTTTGTGTGTGTATAGATCAGTTAACGTTGCCCTCATATGGCCATTTTGTCTTACATTTTTGTTACCTCCTTAGCAACCAAAGAAAGAAGCTATTCCTTCAAAAGTGTTTCTTTGTAGTTTATGGGAAACCAACATATCCCCTGATTACTCTGTGCTGTTGATAGTGATAATTTCTGCAATAAGCTGGTGTTTCTGGGTGATATTGCAGCTAAAGGTCTCACAGTTCCACTCTTTAAGAATAGCTTTTGAAACCTTTAAGTTTTTGCATCAATCCATGTCCTGGTCAAGCGCAAATAGGGGTATCTTCACCAATGGTCCACTATAGGAGAAAGGGAATGCTGTTGCAATGACATATTCTCAAATTAAAAAAGGGGGTGTAATCCTAAGATACACGTGCGACCAATGGAGAGAAGCAACAGCTAGTGATAAGAGGTTGGTCTTTCAAGCCTTCAAACAGTGGCCATTAAATTTATCTAACACCTTTTTAATTGTTAAGAATCGATTAATCAACATAAGCCTTAGAGAGTCATGAAAATAAAACCAATTGTAGAGGTTGTTTTGGAGGGGGATATCAATAAGAACAATATTCTCAATGAACCAATTAAAAGGTCCTATACTTCTCGTGTTCTATTCCCAGTTAGAAGTTTGAGAAGACCATCGTGCCATATTGGAATCTCCTCCCAATAATCAATAATCAACACAAAGATGAGACAAAACTTCCGGTTCCTTTAGAAAATAAGACTTAATGGGTAAAGAAGTCTCAGGGATTCTTGTGAACCAAAATTCAAATGGATCTAGATCGCGATTCCTCCCTTGAATACATTGCCCCATAATAGGGGCTTCATAAAGTTAGAGCTTTGGAGGTGGAGGTTTGAGATTGGTAGGGATGATGGGTACGTAGAGAAGAAGGAAGGGAGGTTAGGGGTGGGGATGGGGGAAAGATGAAGCTTAAGGACTGGAAACTGGATCATAGATGTCGATGTTGAGAAGATGGATGGAGATTTAATCTTGGGTGTTGGATTTGAGAAAGTAGGGACTGTTGTGGGGGTTAATGGTAATTTTAGAGTTGTCTTTTAGTATTTTGTTAATGTCAGGCTGCTGATGTAAAAGTCTTATGTTTTGGACCATTTTTACTTTCTCAATATCATTTCATTAACCGGCAAGCTTTTATTGTTTAGTCATGTTGAGTCCAGCTAAGGAGAGTTAGGCAAGGCCTTTTTTTTGTCCGGTTTAGATTTGTCTTTTAGTGTTTTGTTCATGGTAGGATGCTGATGTAAAGGTCTTATGTTTTCAACCACTTTTATTAGCTCTATGTCATTTCCTATTGTACTTTGAGCTCTACCTCATTTTTTAATAAATGAGATTCGTTTCCTTTAAAAAAAAAGTATGGTCTTGTAGTTGTATTAGTATGTATTGAGTAAAGAGGTGATGGAGGACACATGTCTTTTTTTGGAAGTATTGGTTTTCTTGGAAAGATGTGGTTAAGATTCATGCAGATTTTTAGGGTGTTGTTGGCCCAAGCTGAGGCTGATGAACATGAACTATGATGGACAAGGTCTTGGTCCTTTACCATCTACTTCTTAGGACAGAGGAAGAACGCTCAGGTGGGCTGGGTTTTTTTGCTAATTGTTGGAGTGTCTGGCTAGAAATTTATGGAAGGATATTTATTGCGTAGTCTCACTTCAATAATACCTCTTGTTTGGTGTTTTACTGTTTTTATGACTTTCCATTTTTATTCTTATTACTAACTGCTAAGGCTTGCCTATTTCTCATTTTTATCATAGCCTTTCATCACTTTTTTTTCTTTCTTTCTTTCCTATTTTGGTTCAAGAGATAGGATTCTGCCAGAAGCTATCTTTCTTGTTATCATTCAAAATTGAAGATCCTTTTGGGGCTAAAACATTAAGCTGGATTAACTTTTCTTGTGCAGATATGGTGGACTACTAAAACCGCAAGATTTGAATGTTATACTGCGGCATTTTGGGATGTTAAATAGGTGGAAGGATCTATCTCAGGTGCTTCTGGGAACATTTATCTGATTGTAACTATGTATTGTTGAATGAGGATCAAGGCGTTAGTTGCTCATTTTTATTGGTTGCCTTAACCGGTGGGTTTGAGAACTTTCTAAATACCTGTCATTTTACATTTGTTATTGCAGCTGTTTGAGTGGATGCAGGAGACTGGAAAGACCAATATTTCTTCTTACAGCAGTTACATAAAGTTCATGGGGAGAGGTCTCAATCCTTTGAAGGCACTAGAAGTATACAATAATATTCAAGAAGTATCAATAAAGAATAGTATTTTTATTTGTAATTCTATCCTCAATTGTCTGGTGAGAAATGGCAAGTTTGATACCAGTGTTAAGCTGTTTCATCAAATGAAGAATGATGGTTTATGTCCAGATACAGTTACATATAGCACGGTATACATCATTTTTTCTTCGTAGCATCATACCTAATTTGCGAGTTGACCCAACTTTTCTTTTTTGCCGTACATTTTTGCAGATACAACTATTAGATTTTTGCAGACAAATTAGCCATTTTTTTAAAGTTATTATTAATATATTATATTTATTATTATTATTAAATTAGACAAAAAATTTCACTGAAAAAATGAAGAGATACTAATGCTCAAAGATAAATAACCATCAAGAGAGAAGGGAAACAAAATAAAACGAAGATGGACAAAACTATTGAGATACAATGAAAGCAAACTCGAAATAAGAAAACTCTTAAAAACTTAACAAACCAACACTTGAGGAGAATGATGGGACCCTCTCTTATGAAGTAACCAGTAAGCTTGCTTTATTGATATTAATGAAAGAATTACAATATTGAACTCTCTTCCTTGTTATTCTGTCTTCCAAGAATGAACATAGGAACCTTCTCTCATAAAACTTCTCCTTCCTAATCTCTTGTATTCATGTGTTATTTATACTTTTCTGCTAACTAACTTTCTAACTATTTCTGTAACAAACTTCTATAACTGCCTAACTATTTATTTGATTGTTTAGGCTAACTAACTTGCTATCTATTTCTTTCCTCTATGGCTGTACTGATGTATTATAGGAGGTGGTGGTCTATCAGAGAACCCTAAACTGGAGAGCTTTGTCCTTTAGAGAAATTGTTTCTTAAATAAAATGAAAGCTTGTGTCTTATCTTGGCTAGCAATGATAATAATTCTTTTCTAGGAATAACAATAGTTTTCTTTTGTAGACACTTTAGTAAAAGTTCTTATGTTGCTTTCTCAATTGCTCAATTTGTATACACATCTCTCATATTTCAATGACGTAATTATTAGTGCAATGGCTTGTTAGTATGCATAAAAGTTGTAGTGATATTGTGACCGGCGTCCCTATTTGAAATGCTTGTTGAAGGAAGCGTGTGAGGAGAGTATAGAGGGGTTTGGAGAGTACATTTAGTTGGTGAAGGGATGCTTGTACGATTAGATATGCTGATGTAGTTGTCTTTGCTGTCTTGGCTCAACCTGTGATCCTCCCCTTGGTTGTTGCCATTGTTGATAGATGATATTGGGAGCTTACCATATTGTGGAGAGAGAATAATTGAAGTTAATTGTTTCAGTAATTAAAATGTGTACATGTAGATTTCATTATCGGGGTTGTATACTGAGTTGTATGTCATTTTTTGTGGCATTCAACTGTCCTTGTTTATTATTCTTATTTTCTTACTAACAAAGTTTGCTGTATTATTCTTTATATAAAGGCTATATTCTACGCCAAGAATTTTACAATAATATAGCTAATGGGCGTCTTGATTTGTTTGAGTGGAGAGAGGGGATAGTTATACTTTTAATTGATATGTTCTTGTTGAGAAGTAAAAGTTAATGTCTTGTCTACTTCCAACAGATGCTTACCGGTTGCATCAGGGTTAAACATGGTTATGCTAAAGCAATGGAGCTTCTTAAGGAGCTGCAAGACAATGGACTATGCATGGATTGTGTATTGTATGGGACATTGATAGCTATTTGTGCTTCACATAATAGATTGGAAGATGCAGAGAGCTTCTTCAACCAGATGAGAGCTGAAGGTCATTCACCAAATATGTTCCATTATGGCTCTCTACTCAATGCTTATTCAATCAATGGAGATTATAAAAAGGCTGATGAGCTGATTGAGGATATGAAATTGACCGGGTTAGTACCAAATAAGGTTTGTTTTCTTGTTTATGGTATCTTGGTAACTTTGGGATTTTGTTTCATACATATGAATAATTTTTATGAGAAGAATAGAGAAAAAAAACACACTATTTAGTTAGGAAAACATACAAAGTTATATGATTAAAATTCCTATCAATTGTAAAACTGTGAAAGTAGAAAAACAATTGGATTTTGCACGATCATGGAAAATGGATTAGTCCTAGAGCATTATAAGAAGACAAAACTTTAACATCCAACAATTATTTAATTATTTCTTTCTCTATTTCCAAATTTGTGTTATCCTCCATAGATGCATTAAAGTATTGCCTATGAAGGATCCTCGATTAGTAGACAATCAAGATTTGGCAATCAAGATGGCTTTAAAAATGTTAAAGCCTTGGCTCAATACCCCAACTCGTCCCAGGCACTCGCCTCTAGTTGAACAAGACTACCAACCCATACAAGAATTGAATCAAGAATCAGACACTGATAACAATTCCATTTGAATAGTAACCATTTTAGATAAGGGAAAACTTAACCAAATAGAGGGACCAGTGAAGGGATTTTTGAGGTGAAGTTCTAAGTCAAGAAAGAAAAGGATTATGCTTTCGATGCGATGAAAAGTACACCAAGGCACATTACTGCAAAAATAGGTAAGTATGTGTATTAAGGGTGCGTTTGGGGGTGGGAAAGAGTTATGGGGGAAAAGGATTATAATAATCCTAGGATTATGATAATCCTAGTGTTATGATAATATGTGTTTGGGGGAAAGAATATAAAAGGTAGTATTATAATAGTATGTGTTTGGGGGAGAGATTATGATAGTAGTGTTATAGTAATATGTGTTTGGGGGAAGGATTATGATTGTAGTAACTTAAAAAATAATAATAGAATTTAGATTGGGTTATTTAGGTAGGGTAATGTAGGGTTGTAAGAAAGTAAAAATAGGATAAGATAGGGTTATTTAGGGATTAGGATTATTTATCATATTCCTTGGACCAAACACGGTTTGGCCCAATTTCCTAATCCTTTTCCCTCTAAAACCCCACCCCAAACACGCCCTAAAAGTTTAGGAGGAATGAGGAAATCAAGTTCAAGATAAGCAAAAAGAGGAGGGTGTGGAAGCTAATAATCTAGTTGTAGTTAATTGAGTTGAGTTAGCATTGAAATCAATCATAAGATTTTCACCTTCTGAGATGATAAAGGGTCAAGGTACACTAGAAGGGAAGGGAGTAATTGTTTTAATCAATGGAAGAGTAACTCACAATTTCATCTCCTAGAAATTAGTGGTAGAGTTGAATTTATTGCTCACTGAGATGCAAACTACGGAACAATTCTGAGCTGGGGAATTATGACAATAAGAGTGAGAATCGTGTCCTCTGGACTTGCTTGAGTGGAATGAATGAGTCCGGAGGTGCCTGTTGGTGCCTCCCTCCCTCTTTTCTCTCGCTACATCATTCTTCTCAATCTGTTTTGAGAACTCCAACGCCCAAAGTGCTCTTCAATAGCGGACCGTCAATCAAATATAGGTGCCTGAAGAAGTCGGTCCATGTTTGGTTAGTATCAACCTCTTGAGAAGAATCAGATCTCGGAACTAGCTTCTTTCTATAAAAGGAAGACGGATAACCCTTGCAAGGCCGTGGTTGTGAGGCTACTCAAGCTAACATGTAGTGATCTTGGGGGAATAATGGGGATGTAGTGGTTAAGAAAGATGGGATCGTGGGAGTTGACTGGACAACCCTCACGATGACATTTGATATGAGAGAGGGTACTGTGACTTTGAAAAATGACCCATGGCTAAGTAGTGTTGAGGTATTGCTGAAAATGTTGTCTCAAACTTCGACCGATCAGGACCAGGTGCTCGTAGTAGGATTTTGTGGCTTAAGTATAGAGGAGCAAGGCATTGAGGAAGTTGATCAAGGTGAAGATGAGGCAAGCTAGCCATTAGAAAGATTAAGTGATTTATTAGAAGATCACAACCTAGTTTTCAACTTGCCTTATGGCCTCCCTTCAGAGAGAATCATTATACTATATTTTATAAACATTTGAAGAGTAATAAAATCTCAATTTTAATTGGATTTTAATTGTCTATATAGATGATATTATTCCCACCGGTGATGATGAAACATGTTTAGTTGTACTCAAGAATAATTTTGCATGTGAGTTTCAAATCAAGGACGTGGAAGTGTTGATATACTTCATAGGAATGGAGCTTGCAAGATTGAAAAGTAGCATATTTCTTAATCAAAGAATTGACTTACTTGGCTTTAGGAGTGTAGAAACCCTTATATTGAACCTGATCTCAAGCTACAAATAGTTAAAGTAGAAGAAATAAAGGACAAAGAAAGATATCATAGATTAGTTGGAAGATTAATTTATGTCTCATACATATCTTGATATTGTTTACGCTGTCAACATGGCTAGTCAATTTATGCATGCTTCTGAGCCAACTCATTTTGATGCTGCTATAGAATTTTCAGATATTTGAAAGAATCTACTAGAAAAGGTGTTTCATTATGATAACATAATCACATTTAGATAGAAGTTTACACTGATGCAGATTGGGTAGGAAGTTGAACAAATAGAAGATCTACCTCTTGTTATTGTTCTTTCATGGGACGAAATCTGGTTACTTGAAGAAGTAAAAATGGAATGTGGTGGGCAAAAGTAGTGCTGAAGTAGAGTTTAAAGCCTTAGCTCATGGAATTTGTGAAGGCATATGAATCAAAAGAATTCTGAAATAATTGACAATTTCTTTGACGACACCTATACGTATTTACCGTGACAAAAAAGTTGTCATCTCTATTTGTTAGAATCCAATTCAACATGATAGAACAAAACATATCGAGGTTGAGAAGCATTTTATCAAGGAGAAGATTGAAGCAGAAACAACACGTACCCCTTAGCTTTCTAAATCAAAGCAATTTGCTGATTGACTGAATTTGAGAGGTTAATCTACAAGTTGGCTATGGAAGACATCTTTAAATTAGTTTGAGGGAGAGCATTGGAATTTCTGTTATTTACGAGCAGTTGTGTATAAATATTAGTCGTCAAATATTTACTTTTTATTGTCTTTATTCTTTCCCCATTGTTGTATGAGGTCTTTCTTCTATATAAGAAGACCTAAATTGAACATATTTACTGTGAGAAATAGTTCGATTCTCTCAAATTTTAGTAAATGTAACTGTAATTTCTCTGGTTTGTTTAGAAATATATTTTTTTGTTGTTTAACTTTTTACTTTAAATGGAAAAGTATCTTGTTTGTAGAAAATTTTACACTGTTTCATATCTACTTGCTGGTGTTTGTTTCTTATAAAAGAAAAATATCTCCTTGCAGGTGATTTTAACGACGTTGCTGAAGGTTTATGTTAGGGGAGGTTTGTTTGAGAAATCGAGGAAATTATTATCAGAATTGGAATCCCTTGGCTATGGTGAAAATGAGGTATGTGCCAATGATTCGTATTAGAAACGGTAAATAAAATAAACACCGAGTTACATGGAAACCTAAGTACCAGGAGAAAAACCACGATCTGACTTTCTCATTAATTTCTCATATTCACAAAAGATGAAAGGGGGAAAAATAAATAGACAACTTGCTTATGATAAAAAAGGAAAGGAAATCAGGGTAAATCCTTCCTTGGGCCAAGCCCATTGATTCTAACACTTCCTTGCAAGTTGGGACGTAGATATCAATGAGACCCAACTTGCTAACACAAGAGTCAAAGCTCTGTCTGAAAAGCCTCTTGGTGAGAACATTAGCAACCTGTTGGCTTGAGGGGATGTAAGGATGCATATGTACCATTGTCCAGTCTTTCTTAAATGAGTCGATTAATCTCCGCATGTTTAGTTCTATCATGTTGAACTGGATTGTTGGCGATGCTAATAGCTGCCTCATTATCATAGAATAATTTCGTTGGTACCTCACAGTCCTAATGAAGGTCGGATAAAACTTTTTGAAGAAAAATTTCCTCACATATCCCCAAATTCATAGCCTTGTACTCTACTTCAGCACTGCCTCTGGCCACAACCCTTGTTTCTTACTCCTCCAGGTTACGAGATTGCCCCATACAAAGGTATGGAAATTGGAGGTGGATTTCTTGTCAATGATGGACTCTGCCCGGTCAGAGTCAATATAGGGCTCAATAACTCTCCTATTGGTCTATCTGAACATCAACCCTTTACCAAAAGTTGTTTTTAAGTATATCAGGATTCTGTTAACTATCTCGATGCTGTGCTCTCGGCCAGCATGGCTTGGAGCTGCTTCAGCATTCTGTTTTGGTCAGTTTCTTTTCTTTTCGCCACTTGGACTCTTTTAATTTTTGTTTCAATGGCCCAATAGCTCATTATTTCACCAAAAACTCCGATGTTGCTCCAAATACTCTAAACCTATGAAATAACCAAATTTAAACGTGAAAGCATCAAGGTATCCCTCAAAACTAGCATAAACTAAAGAGAGACTAAGGTAATACATTTTGTGTGTTATCAAGAATCTGTGAGGTTCCTCACCCTTTTCATACACTATTTATACTAAATCAATGGCAAAAACAGAGGCAGCACTTTGTATTTATATATTTATATTGCCAAAACAGTAGATACAAGATATGGAATAGAAATAACAAGGAAAACAACAAGGAACAAACCAACCTATTTCTCTAGGCTAAGGTAGACTCCCTCAGCCGCCAATCTCCTCTCTTACCAATACATTCTCCATATATTTTTCATACCTAGCTTACTACCCTCCCCTTGCTATTTATAAGACAAGTGTCCGAATAGGACAAATAATATTATCCTGTAGGGCCCACTTGCTGTTCCACTATCCCACTGCTCCATTTCAATTCTTTCTTTCCTCCATGCTGTCTTGTGTAATTCCTTTCTTGCCCTTCCTCTTATAATCATTAATAATAGGAGGTCTTACAATACCCTGGGGTTCCAAAATCACCTTGTCCTCAAGGTGGAATGAGGGAAACTGTTGGTTCATTGAGTAAACGGATTCCCAGGTGGCTTCACTGTTGGGTAATCCTTTCCATTTCACCAGCCATTCATTTGCTCCCAATTCAGGACTCCAACGGATGCCTAAGACTGTCTCCGGCCAAAGTTGCAATTCAAATTCTGCTGTGAGCTTTGGTTGTTGGGCTTGGATTGTGTGCTGTTTGCCTAGTTTAAGTTTGAGCTGCGAAATGTGGAAAACATTGTGAATTGAAGCTTCTGGAGGCGGATCAAGTCGATAGGCCACCTCCCCTATGGTCTCAGTGATGCAATATGGGCCATAGTACTTAGGAGCTAGTTTTTCGGCCCTTTTCTTTGCTAAAGAACGCTGACGGTAGGGCCTCAGCTTGAGATAGACTTCATCTCCCACCTTAAACTTAAGTTCTCTCCTCTTTGAATCAGCAAATTTCTTCATTCTGTTTTGAGCAATAGTGAGGTTTTCCTTGAGCGCGCTAATAGCCAAGTCTCTCTCTTTCAGCATTGTTTCAACTTCATCATTAGGTGTCTTCTTATCTCCATAGGATATCAAGGGTGGTGGGGGTCTACCATACACAGCTTGGAAGGGGGTCGTGCGTGTTGAAGAATGGAAGGTGGTATTGTACCATAACTCTGCCCATGGTATGAACTGATGCCATTTGTTCGGTTGCTCATTACAAAAACATCTTAAGTAGGTTTCTAAACACTGATTGACCCGTTCTGTCTGGCCGTCGGTTTGGGGATGAAAAGCGGTGCTTCGTTTAAGGATGGTATCCATGGCATAGAATAATTCCTTCCAAAAGTTGCTTAAAAAGATTTTATCTCTGTCTGATATGATTGACTTAGGAATGCCATGTCTCCGAACTATCTTATCAATGAATTCGATGGCTACCTGCTTTGCTGAGAACGGGTGCTTCATGGTGACAAAGTAAGCATATTTGCTCAGCTGGTCAACCACCACCATAATCACATTCATACCTCCTGCTTTAGGCAACCCTTCGATGAAGTCCAGAGTCCAATCTTCCAATATGCGGTCGGGTATGGGTAATGGTTGAAGAACCCCTGCCGGTTTGGTTGCTTCACTCTTATTTCTTTGGCAGATTTCACACTGTTCAACATACTTCTTAATATCTGCCTTCATACCTTTCCAAAACAGCTCACCACTCATCCGCTTGTAGGTCCTCAAAAATCCTGAATGTCCTCTAAATATATAATCGTGAAAAGTGTGTAAGAGGCTGGGTATGAGTTAAGAAGATTTGGACAGCACCACTCTTCCTTTATACATTAGCTTGCCATTCGACAAGGAATATTTTCCCTCTAGTGCCGGGTCAGTCTGCAACTGTTGTGTTATGAGTTGAAGTTCTTCATCCTTCTCGACTTCCTTTGTAACTATTTCCATGCCTACAATGCCTGCCGTTGACATTGCCTTCAATTCTATCGAGTGATCCATTCTTGAAAGTGCATCAGCTGCTTTATTTTGGAGTCCCGGTTGATATAAAATTTCAAAGTCATATCCCAACAGCTTGGTTAACCACTTTTGGAACTGTGGTTGCACCTCTCTCTGCTCCAATAAAAACTTTAGAGCTTTTTGGTCCGATATAATGGTGAACCTCCTTCCTAAGAGATAATGCCGCCACTTCTGCACTGATAGTACTACAGCCATCAATTCTCTCTCGTAGATGGACTTGGATTGGGCCCTTGTAGACAACTTCTGGCTGAAGAATGTGATGGGATGGCCGTTCTGAGACAGTACTGCTCCCAATCCACTGCCTGAGGCATCAGTTTCTATCATAAAAGGCAAAGACCAATCGGGTAGTGCGAGTACGGGTATGGTAGACATAGCGGATTTCAAACTTTCAAATGCAAGGGTGGCGTTCTCATCCCATTTGAAAGCATTCTTCTACAGTAGTTTGGTCAAGGGTGCTGCAATCTCACCATAACTTTTGACAAAGCGTCTATAATAGCCCGTCAGCCCTAAAAATCCCCTTAAGCCTGTTACATCTTTAGGTTGTGGCCATTGGAGCATACATCTAACCTTATCTTGGTCTGCTTCTACTCCATGTTTTGAAATAATATGGCCCAAGTAGTGTATTTGTGAATGAGCGAAAACACATTTCTTGCGATTAGCATACAATTGGTTATCTTTTAGTATTGCAAACACCATCCCTAAGTGTCTCTCATGCTCCGTTATGTCCGAACTATAAACCAATATATCATCAAAGAAAACCAATACACAACGTCGGAGGAAAGGCTTAAATACCTGATTCATAAGGGATTGAAAAGTGGCAGGTGCGTTTGTTAGTCCAAATGGCATCACCATGAATTCATAATGACCTTCATGCGTCCTAAACGCAGTCTTCTCGATATCTTCTTCTTTCATTCGGATTTGATGGTAGCCTGATTTTAAATCTAGCTTGGAGAACACCGTGGCCCCATGTAATTCATCCAAGAGTTCTTCAATAACTGGGATGGGGAATTTATCGGCTATTGTAATCTTGTTCAGCTTCCTGTAATCCACGCAAAACCTCCAGTCCCCATCTTTTTTCTTGACTAACAGCACTGGACTTGAGAAAGGGCTGTGACTTGGTCTAATGATTCCGGTCTGCAGCATTTTGGTGACCAATTTCTCTATCTCTTCCTTCTGTTGATGGCCGTATTTATATGGCCTGACATTGATTGGCTTCTGCCCTGGCATGGTGAATATGCGATGATCGACAGCTCTCTTTGGTGGCAAGGTGGTAGGGATGTCAAACACATCCGAATATTGATTAAGAACTGAATCATTGGTAATTCCTCTTCATCGCCTTGCTGACCCGTTTTCTTGCTTTCTTTGCAATCATTTTCGATCTCATACCCTTGCCAGTCAATCAGAAAACCTTGATCTTCCGCTTCCCATGTCTTCTCTAAAGTCTTGAGTGAACATTCTGCTCTTATCAAGGCCGAGTTTCCCTTTAAAACAATCTTATTTCCTTCCTTCCAGAAAACCATTGTCAACGATGGCCAATGTATCTTCATGGTACCTGTTGTATCCAACCATTGCATTCCCAATACCATGTCTACTTTTCCCAGACCTACTACCAACAGGTCAGTTACAACTTTTAGCCCTTCAAGCTGGATTTCCACTTTGCTGCAAATGCCCTCTCCTTTACAACTTGTGCCATCCCTAATGGTAACCCCAAACTGAGTGTTTCTGTCTATAGGGATTTTCCTCTCCGTGACCAGCTCATAGTGAATGAAGTTGTGGGTTGCCCCACTGTCAATTAAGACAATGATCTCTTTCCCTTTGACTATTCCTCTTAGTTTCATAGTTCCCTTGGTTGTCAAGCTGGTGATGGCCCGGTATTCTATCATAGTTTCCTCTAGCCCCTCCAACTGATTTATCTCTATTGGCCTTGTGTTTTGCGCCTCTGAACTTTCCCCTTCCTCGGTACTTTCTTCTTCATTCAAGATAAAGAGCATGAGCTCCCTTTTTTCTTTGATTTTGCAGCGATGTCCATGAGAATATTTCTCATTATACCTAAAACAGAGACCCTTGTCTAAACGTGCTCTAAACTCGGCGTCGGAAAGTCTTTTAACAGGGGGCTCTCCTTTTTGATAACTTCCTTTGAGTGGTATAGTTATTTGTTTCATTTAGAACTCATTTTTCCTCATATTTCCTTTATCGTTGTTCCATGGAACCTTAGTACTTGTGGCTTTGTTTCTCTTTGGCTCAATAATACCCATATCTGCTTGTGCTAATTTGAGGGCTAAGTTACGGTCGTTAACCAGCTGGGCTGCCATCATACATTCTTCTAGCGTTTGAGGGTGACGACTCATCACTTCAGCTTGCAGCGCAGGTTCTAAGCCAGTTAAGAAAGCATCACGGAGCACGCTTTCTGCCATGTGTGGGAGAGGTGCCGAGTAGTTCACGAACTTCTTGACATAATCATTGTAGGATCCTTCTTGCTGAATGCGTATAAGCCTGGCCCCCAAGCTTTTCTGTCCGGTGTCTCTAAAGAATTCAAACATTCGGGTCTTCAAATCCTCCCACGATTCTACCTTTTTCCTGTTGTGGCTCCACCTGTACCAGTCCACTTCATCTTGTCCAAAGCTCACCACAGCCACCACAGCCACTTCTGGTAAGTTATTGATCTCAAAAAAATGCTCTGCACGGTAAACCCAAGATTCTGGGTTTTCTCCCAAAAACATGGGCATTTCCAACTTTTTGTACTTACTTCGATCGACCAGGTGTGTGTTTACTTCCCCGGTTAAATCCGTCTCTTCCATTTTTCCTTTCATTTTCATGATGGACCCGTCGGATGTGCCGGATTCTTCCTTCTTCTTATAAGATTGGTCTCTCAACTCATCGGCCAGCCTGTCCATGCTTTTCTTCATTTCCAGCATCATTTCCTTGAGGCTCAACACCTCATTTTTCGTTCCTTCTAACCTTTCTTCCATTTGTCGCTGCGCCATTAGTCTCGTTATCACTCCCAGTTTGACAAGGCTCTGATACCAATTGTGAGGTTCCTCACCCTTTTCATACACTATTTATACTAAATCAATGGCAAAAACAGAGGCAGCACTCTGTATTTATATATTTATATTGCCAAAACAGTAGATACAAGATATGGAATAGAAATAACAAGGAAAACAACAAGGAACAAACCAACCTATTTCTCTAGGTTAAGGTAGACTCCCTCAGCCGCCAATCTCCTCTCTTACCAATACATTCTCCATATATTTCTCATACCTAGCTTACTACCCTCCCCTTGCTATTTATAAGACAAGTGTCTGAATAGGACAAATAATATTATCTTGTAGGGCCCACTTGTTGTTCCACTATCCCACTGCTCCATTTCAATTCTTTCTGGAGGTCTTACAGAATCTTTCCAATCAAAATTGAAAACTCTACTTTTCATAATGTATCCTTGGTATGTAAGGTAGATTATTTTATGTAATTAGTTGGTTTTTTTTTTTTGGCAGTATATTTTACTTCTTATTCTAGGTATTCTTTGTAACTCATGCATGTAATTTTTAACAACTTCACTGAATAGTATCATTTCCTTGGTTCAAAAAAAAAAAAAAAAAAAACAAAGAAAGAAAAAAAAGAAAGAAAAGAAAAGAAAAAGAAAAGAAAAAGAAAAACTACTTCTGATACTCATAAAGGCGATTCTTTTTGTAGATGCCATATTGTTTGCTGATGGATGGCCTTGCCAAGGCAGGTTCTGTTAGAGAAGCAAAGGCAGTTTTTGATGAAATGAAAGCAAAAAACGTTAGATCTGGTATGTTTTCTCCTTTTAGATTTGAATTTGTAAATCAAGTGAACTGTCCTAGCTTGAAGAGTTGGAAAAAAATGATAATTATTAGTAATGATAATTATTAGTTTTTACTCCTAAACTTTGGGGTTGTATCAACACTTCATGCGAATAATTGTATCAATCTAAATTCTAGAATTTCATAATTTCACTTAATTCCATTTAAAATTAACTTAAAATCACCTAAATGTAAGTATTCTTCTCCAGGAATTTAACACAAGTAGAATGGGAAATTATCACAATTATTTAAAAATAAGTTAAAAATAGGGGAAGATTTGAGATAAAAATCATTTTGGTATTTCATTGATTTTTATTTTTTGGGCAACTATCAAATTTTAATCCTACATTCTGGGGTTGTATACATAAATGAAATTCAAACCCTAAACTTTAATAAGTGTAAAGTGAATTAATTTAGAATTTCTTTTTAGAATAATCCGTTTAGACTCTGTTAGTGATTTGTAACTTTGTAACTGTATAATATTAACTTTGCCTCCATCCATCAGCTTAAGCTTTTGGGTCAATTGATAATTTAAGACGATATCAGAGTAGGTTGGTTTAGGAGGTCCTGTGTTCAAACTCTTGCCTTTTTGTTTGTTATTTCTTCTCCATTTAATATTAATTTTCTCTTGTTGGGTCTTTTATATATTTCGAGCCCACAAGTGAGGGGAATGTTAGATGTATTATTTAATTTACCTGCACCCATCAACTTAAGCCTTTGGGTCCATTGGTATCTTAAAAGTAACTATTTTTATTTAATTCCGTTTAAAATTAACTCAAAATCACCTCAATAAAATGTGATTTGTAACTATTTTCATTTGGTTCCATTTAAAATTAACTCAAAATCACCCATAAAACTATTCTTCTCTAAATCCCTCCAAAGAAGCAGAAAAAATTATCATGCATTTTTTTTTGGTTAAAGTAAAGAAAAATAGACGAAGATGAACAGATGAAAACAACTCGTATTTAATACAGAACATCCATTGTCTATTTGATTATTGTATTTTTCTCTTTACATAGTCATAAATCATTACATTTAGAGAAATTTTATACATGTGTGAAAGTTACATATGAATGGTTTTAAAATGACATTGTAATGGAGGGTCCAAATAGATTCACTTGTGAAAACTAACAGTTTACATTGATAATATTATTATTTTGAGTTGAGGTTTTAATTGATGCAAATCCCAATGTTTAGGTGCATAAATTGATATTTGCCAAATTTATAAATTCTTTATATATATATACACATTAATTTGTTGTTAGTAGGTTGTAGTTTGTAGTTGTGTGCTGATTCGTTGTTCGGTTAGTGTTTATTAATTTGTACAGTTTATATTCTAGTACGAATAGTTTATGTATACTTTCAATTATTGAATGATAGATAGTTTCTTCTTTGGTAATACACCACTTAGTGTCAGTGATACAAACTTCAATTACTATGCCCTACTCCATTCAGTTTAAGGACTATCTTTGCACATTTTTTCATATTATCAAGCTTTATGTGGAGTTTTATTAAACACCATCTAAAAGTGGTCAAACTTCAGTTCTGGTTGATTCTTTACATTCTGTCAAAATTTTCTCTTTGTAGGGGTCAATCCCATGGAAAATTAGTTTACTTATTCTTTTCTGCTACTGCGAGGGCAATAATGTTTTTTCTTCTCACAGATGGGTATGCTCACAGCATCATGATATCAGCTTTTTGCCGAAGTGGGCTTCTAGAAGAGGCAAAGTTGTTGGCTAAAGATTTTGAAGCCACATATGACAGATATGACATTGTAATATTGAATACAATGCTCTGTGCCTACTGCAGAGCAGGGGAAATGGAGAGTGTAATGCAAATGCTTAGGAAAATGGATGACTTAGCAATCAGTCCAGATTATACTACCTTCCATATCTTAATCAAATATTTCTTTAAGGAGAAACTATATCTACTTTGTTATAGGACATTGGAGGACATGCATCGTAAAGGCCATCAACCAGAGGAGGTAAAATTTTGTTATATCATGTCAAATAATATTCTTGAAGGAATTGTGTCATTAGCTCCTATTTAGTTCTGATGTAAAACAGTATCAAGAGAGAGAGAATAGGAAAGAAAATAAAAAGAACAAGAGCTGAATGCATTTTAATGTCAACTATTATAATCTGTGCCCATTTCACTTGGAAATTTGTACATTTGCTGAATTATTCTTTGTTAAGACTTGAGGTGAATGCAATCTTATAGTTGCTGATGTTCATGCCTTACTTTAATGAACTCTATAATATCATGACAGTACTTCAACTAATATTTTATTTGAGTTGGGTTTGTAACTGTAGGCTGATTAAATGGGCCATCATTACTTTATCTTGGGTTGATAATTTCATGTTATGCAACTGTAAAATTATCTAGCACTTCAACAATTCACAGTTAACCCAAAGGATTTGAATACAAAGAGTATGATTGATTGTTCTTTGGTTCATACTTCCTTCTATCTTAAAGCAACAACTGTTTTGGTCCCCTGAAGAAACATGTGTGTTGTATTTTTCTAACTAATGTAGCATAAAACGAAACTTTATCCATACAGAGATTAGGAATTTTGAATATAAAGTTTGAGCAATTGACTTGTTTTATTTATTTTGAAGTGTGGGAGATTGCAAGTTTTGTTTTGACATTTCATATTAACATTGGAAAAAATGCAGTAGGTTTTCTTGGTTAGAATTGGTTTATCACTCCAAATGTGACTTTGTGCAGGAGCTTTGTTCATCTTTAATATCATCTCTTGGGAACATACGGGCTTATTCGGAAGCATTTTCCGTTTACAATATATTGAAATATAGTAAAAGAACAATGTGCAAGGCACTCCATGAGAAGATTTTGCACATTCTAATTGCAGGTCGACTTCTCAAAGATGCTTACGTCATTGTCAAGGTATTTAATAATTAATTTATATATCTATAGTTTTCAACTCTATGCTTCGTATATCATCTATTTTCATGTGCTGAAAATTTTATTTCCTTGTAGGACAATGAAGGGCTAATTTCTAAACCTGCTATAAGGAAGTTTGCTTTTGGATTTATGAAGTTTGGTAATGTCAACTTGATAAATGACGTAATGAAGGCAATCCATGGTTCTGGATACAAGATTGATCAGGTAAATTATCAGTGGACATAGAATAATGAAGTTTGGTCATGTCAACCGACTGTAGTTTTAGCTTGTCTTTAACTTCATGTGATTATACAAAGTCTGTTAATATAATATTTTAGGTAGCTACGTTACTAATTTTTGTTTTAAGTGGTTGGATGTCATAGATATTTTGACTTGGGCAGATAACAGATTAAAATATTTATATGTGGCTTCAATCTGTGTACCTTTTTACTTTTAGGTTCCATAACTAAGTTACTTGTTCTTCCGCAGGATTTGTTTATGATTGCTACATCACGCTACATTGAGCTACCTGAAAAGAAGGATTTATTTATTCAATTGCTACATTGGATGCCTGGTCAGGGTTATGTTGTTGACTCATCAACAAGAAACCTTATCTTAAAGAATGCACATTTATTTGGTCGCCAGCTTATTGCAGAGATCCTATCAAAGCATAGTCTATTGTCAAAATCCACAAAATCTCGTGAGAACACCTTTCGTTTAAAATAATATGATACAATTGTATTGATAAGTAAATAAGGACTAATGGAGAGGGCAGGAGTCTGAAACCAATTTTAAGAGATAATAGGTGTTCTCCAATGGGTGCAGATCCCATTTGACATTATTGGGTTGAATAATGTGGAGATCAAAGATAGTGTTCTTTGTTAGCATGACTGATCAACCCTTTCATTAGTTCTAATATATGTAGTGTATTTATTATGATAATGGAGACTAGAGTTTTTTTTTTTAATAGAAATTGATTCTTTGGTGAAAGGTTGAGAGGTAAGGATCTCATTTGCACCCTCAGTAAATACTCCAAATAATGAAGCCAATGGAAAGATGTTAATCCCAGGAGAAGGATCTGACCGAACAACACACTATGCAGAAGCAGTATTGTGTGTTTACATGGAAAAAGAATATGTTAATCTGAAACGAACAAGATTGCGGTCTTATTGGGCTTGTTATATGTATAATCTTGCAGACAAATGCTATGTAATTTTTTTTTCTTTCCTCTATGGAAGTTCGGTTTATCTTTAAAAAACATTTATATATTCATGTAGTTCTAGTTTTGTCACACAATGGATGTTTCCTTATAGACCCGAAGTTATTAAGAAGGTACTGTCTGCCATTTGAATACTGACTATGCTTGTGTAGAAAAATTCTGTAGTTGGGTTTCTTTAGGACATCTCAAGAAGAAACATCAGGGACGCCAGTGTCAACAGGATATAGATGGATTCTATCTGACCATGCACTTCCTGCTTTGGGATCAATCTCAGAAATGCATTTCCAGACTGCACTGTTACACTTGAACCCACTTCCAAATGCAATTTGCCAAACCCTGTCTCCCCTTTTCACCTTTCCCTTTGCCTCAAGATAGTTGAGTTCATACCATACAGAAGAAGATGAAGTATTGCCAAACCTATATAAGGTCATTCTTGAAGCTTCTCCGTCCTCCTTTTGCAGCTTGAGACTTTTCTCTACAGCATCGATAACTGCTTTACCACCAGCGTGTATGCAGAAATGTTCAAAAGCCTTCTTAAAATTTGGCACATACACTTCTTTCCCCTTTGCAGGTGGCCAAATTTTCTTGGTGATCCAAGACCATCCGTACCGGATCTGCTCCGAGTATGGCAACACAAGTGGGCCTAAAGCTGATATGTTTGTTGTAAGTGCTTTTGCTGCTACCTGAAGAAGGTCCCGAGATAGTGAAACTCCAACATACCCCTCTTCATCAGGTTTCTGAAAAACAGATTGATAAGCCTGGTGATTGGATCCCATGTGGGTTCGAACAAGGTGTTGAAGCTTATATTTTGCTCTCTGCTTGTCTTTCTTCTTGTTGGATAATAATATTGCTGCTCCTCCCATTCGAAATAGAGTGTTTGAAATAAGCATCGACTTTCTTTTTCCTCTATATCCATTTGGTGTTACAGCTTCCATGCTGAGAACTAAAGCCGTTGTGTTTTTATGAACTCTCAGGAGATCTTTGGCCAAGCATATAGACACCATTCCAGCACTACAGCCCATTCCACTCAAGTTAAAGCTCTTTATATTGTTTCTAAATCCAAATTTGTTTGTTACCATAGAAGTGATGGAGGGGGTGGGGCAGAAGAGGCTGCAATTAGACACCAGAAAGTCGATGCTCTGAGGATCGACTTTATGTTTAGAAAGAAGGTCGTTGACAACCGTGAAAAGAACTATTTCAATCTCTTCTCTTGTACTTTCCAAGGAAGTATCTGCCGGGATTTTATGCAATGAAGGTGGCATACAAGCGTCAGGTCCGATCCCTGACCTCTCAAAGACTTTCACTTGGAAATTCATTTCCTCTTTATCGAAGTGGTTGCAAAGTTCTACGTGTTTGATGAACTTTGCGACTGATGCTCCCAGATTATCAGGAGGCAAATAACAGACGAAGTCAACAAGGTAAACATAACTAGCTCTGAAATAGACTAAGGTAAGCAGAATAATACTCAAAATAGTAGCAGCCAGTAGAAAATGACCGAGGGAGATACAATTTACAGCTTCTGGATGGATGATCATCTTTGTTAATGATAAGCATTTGCCTATAAATCTCTCCATTGCCACATGCTAGATTTCAGTTTGAAAGTCTATATAATCACAGAATGTGAGTGAGAGATTACCAAGAAGGATACAACTTTCCTTGTCATGCCAAACAACTTTATAATGGTTACATACTGAATTTTTTGTGCGTATCTCTATTGCGATTCCTCTTTTGAGTAGTATTTGGTGACTAACTAATGAGCTTGAAGGTTGTTCCCTTGTATTTGCATCACATGAATTCTATGAAGTGGCATAATACAAGTTCTACACAATTGGTTTAATGACACAAGTGGGAAAGTTGAAAGAGAGTTTGTTTTAGTCACAAAGTTAGTATTTACAAACAGAAAACTTTGTAGTTCCCTACAAGGATTGTGTTATTGGTATTTTGCTTCCTTGTTAAGCTTACTGCCATATTTATTTGGTTCTGAGGGATGAAGTATGAGTGCTTTTACCTAATTAACTTCTTTAAATCATTTTTGTCGTATTTAGATCCATGCTAGATCATGTTTTTAATCATTCAAAATCAATTTTGATGATACGAAAAAATTACACTAATAAGTGTGAAATATCAAATTAATTTTCATTGATTAAGAATGTGTTTCAAAATAATTTTCAGTGTAATAAAATGATTTTTAAAAATTTCAAAATCATATCTAAATATATAATATTGGTATATTCGCTCTAAATTTTGTTTAATGGTTTTATTTTTAATTACTAATAGTTTAAATGGATGTCATGCTTTAAGTATAAAGATTAAATTTATGGTAAAACGTAAATGTTTTATCAATTTTAATTTTAATACCAATAATTTCTAGTTCATAACTAAATAAAAGAGCTATCAATAGTATCATCCATTTTATAATAGTTACAAATAGTTGACCTAAATTGTTCATATGGGCAGTGAAGTATCTTATACAAGAATTTGTACGAGATTAGACTACAAAATATTTAATCTCCCCATTTTTTTTCTCTAGTTTAAGAGCATACTAAAATCAACTAGATTTTTGGTTAACTTACGAATATCATACTGAAATTTTGTAAATCTCACCTCGTAAAAGTATTTAGTAATAATGTAATGTATTATTGATATTATTTAATTTGATCAAGAATATAAACAAATTAATATTAATCACAAGATAATTGTACCTTTCTAAATAGATGCTTAACATCTTTTTAGATGATAAATAGAAATCTCGTACTAGAAATAATGAATGTTTTTAAGGAGACAAAGGTATAAAAGTTGACTAAATAAATACAAATACATGTTAAATATGACTTTGCTTAAAATAGTTTCAAAGTAAGGTTATAGTGGGAATGAGGTATAACAATTTGTTGGTTTTTTTTCTTCGATTTTCATGATCAAATATAACAACATTTTTTTTTTTTTGTTTTAATGGTCTTCTAACTTGGGATAGCAAAACCCACCGTATTTGGTTTGTTTATTACACAAGCACTATCTTCTGGATTTAAATATGGTCCTATATAGTTAATGAGGGATATATCCTTTTGCTTCATGTGATTAAAAAAAAACTGAAATCTCTATAGGATGAATTTAAAAAAAGTACCATTTTTAGAAAAAAAATTGAAATTATAACATTATGGATTGATCGTAAAGTTCATACAATTACAAGAATCGAAAAAAAACAAATAACTCACTCTTTTATCCTATTGGAATGCATAGTTATGCAAACAACTTTATAATGTGTGAAATGAATTTAAACTATGAGGAAGAAACAATAATAAAAAAAAATACATGAAGAAGAGAAACCAAACTATAATTGCCACTAAAGTTATTAAGCCTAGAAAGTAGCCCAATTTCAGCATGCAATTTCCTTTTGATTATGGATATAGAATTAAAAGGATTAGACCAACCTACAATTGTACATTCATCTCCTAATCATGCCTCTATGTTTGTTCATGAAAAGCAAAGGGCCAAGAAAACAAGACGAGCACGAATCACCTACCGAGATATGCTAAATCTATTAAGATAACTCCATTATGGTATGCTCAAAAACCAAAAGAGTTACATGAACAATATTCCAGAAAAAACAAATAAAACCTCAATGAAAAACTTGTCTAAATCCTATCCCCAAGTTAAAGAGAACCTTAGCCATTCATGTTTTCAGATCTTTGATACAGTGCGATGAATGGATAAGAGGAATAGGGGAATATTGAAAGAGAGGAAGAATATGTGAATCCCTATTGCTTGAATAAGCTTCCAAAAGTTTGGGAAATTACCAAAAATAGGTTAAAAAAAAGAGTTAAATGACTTTTAGGATAACTTTTCAAAATGAAGAGTTTTAGGACAATTTAGGTGTGAATGGACAAAAATGTCCATTAAATTTCTCTTTCTCTTTTCCTTTCCCTCTTCCCACGTTCGCTTTCCCTTCTCTTTCGCGTAGAGTTCCCTTTCCATTCTCTTTCGCTTAGAACACCTGAAGATACTCCAGCCATTTGTCGCTTGTTGTTCGTCGCTTGCCGTTCGTCGGTCGTCCAGTGCATTTCGTCGCTCTTCTTCGAACCATTCAATCAACTTCGAGCGTTTCCTCTTATTTCGGTGAGTTTCATCTTTAACCCATTTTCAATTTATTTGTTGTAAATGTTTGGTTGGGGTATTTGTTGCTAGTTTCATCAGTAAATGTCTGGTTTTTGGAATGGACTTATTTGCTGTAAATTAGTTTAGTCAAAGTTTGGTTTAGGTTCTTAGAAAGTTCAATGGGTAGTGAAAAATGAATTGAACTAGAGGATTTAGTTGGGTCAAATAGAAGAGGAGTAAGCAATAGGAACAGAAGGAATAGAGTTTTTTTTTTTTTTTTTTTTTTTATATATCTACGTTGCTTTCTATCTCTTTTGTATTATCTTATATTGTGAGCAATTTTTCATGCTGCTGCTATGGATGCTTCTTAAATCACTCTAGCTTCTATCTATTCTGGATTATCTTATATTGTGAGCATTAGTTTGAATTGTTTTTATGCATGTTTAGTAAGTCTCTTAGGCTCTCATGGTTTATCTCGCACCCATCTCGCACCTTTCAAACTTTCACTATTTGTTTCAAAATCAAATTGCTACACCTCCTAATCCATTTACAGCGATTCTTTGCATGTTTAGTAAGTCTCTTAGGCCCTTATGCTTTATCTCGCATGTATCTCGCACGTTCCAAACTTTCACTATTTATTTCAAAATCAAATTGGTACACCTCCTAATCCATTTAGAGCCATTCTTTGCATGTTTAGTAAGTCTCTTAGGCCCTCATGCTTTATCTCGCACGTATCTCGCACACATCTTGCAATTATTTTTGTTATTTCTTTGCATCTCGTAGGTTCTTAAGTTCAAATCAATTTTTGCAAGAATTAAAAAACTTAAGGTAGTTTAAGGATGTCACATGTTTGGATTTTAGTGCATTACGGTGGTGCATGGGATGAGGGACGAAGAAAATATGAAGGAGGAGTGTTAAAAGGCATTGTTGTCAGTAAAGAAATAACACACAAAGGTTTACGGGATGAATTATACGACCTTGCAGAAGTTGACCCTACAAAGTTAACATAAATATAAGATGTATAGAAAAAGGAGCAAAATGCCAACTTATTTAACTTCAATTCATTTCACTACCGATTACCTAAACCAAACTTTGACTAAACTAATTTCCAGCAAATAAGTCGATTCCAAAAAAGCCTAAACCAGACGGATGAAACTCACAACAAATACCTAAACCAAACATTTACAGTAAATAAATTGAAAATGAGTTAGAGATAAAACTCACTGAAATAAGAGAAAACGCTCAAAGTTGATTGAATGGTTCGAAAAGGAGAAGCGACGAAATGCATTGGAGGACCGACGAACGGCAAGCGACGAACAGTCGGAGTATCTTCGAATAGCAGAGCGGGAAATTTCAAAAGCCAACAAAAGGAGATTTTCTTTTTTACTTCAGGTGTTCTACGCGAAAGAGAAGGAAAAGCGAACATGGAAGAGGAAGAGAACATGGAAGAGCATTTTTGTCCATTCACATCTAGATTGTCCTAAAACTCTTCATTTTGAAAAGTTATCCCAAAAGTCATTTAACCCTCCTTTTTTAACCTATTTTTGGCAATTTCCCCAAAAGTTTCAGATTAACCTAAATTTTCCCCAACACTTTGAGATGCACCTTACGCTCGTTTTTTTAAAAATAATGACCATAAAAAAATTTAAATACTAGTGCATACCCATCCTATAATTAGGTTGACTAGTATTTCAAAAAATATATGAAAATGAAATTTTAACCATGGATTTGAGAAAACAATATCTGTCTTAATTGATTAAGCTCTATTATGTGGTGGATGATAATTCAATGTTTAGTGAGAAACCCACTCAAATTCAACATTTCATTTTCAAATTAGTAAGTTTGTAATTTATTATATATGTATATATATATTGGTTTTTAAAAAATATAACAAACCAAATTTTGAACAAGTAAAAAGCTCACACATAAAATACTAAAATTATCCAAGTCAACATGCGATAAATCGGCCTCGGACATACCATATTCCGAGATGCTTCGGGATGAAAGAATTATGTCTTTAATTCATTTGATAGCAACATACAACGCAATGGGATGAAAGACAGAAGTGTAGATCTACACGGTCATGTACTTCATTTTAGAACGATGACTTTCAAATTTGAACAAGTGTGTAGATCAATACACGATCTTAGGGCTTAGTTGCACCGAGATGCCTCGAGATGAAAGAATTCTATCTTTAATTCATTCGATCTCGAGTATACAATACACAAGGATGCCTCGGGATGAAAGAATTCTTTATTTAGTTATTGGATCTCGAGTCTTAGTGGCACCGAGATGGCATGAGATGAAAATTCTTATCTTTATTTTATTTGATTTCGGGCACATTGCATTGAAATGTCATGGGATGAAAAACTTATGCTTTTTAGTTATTCGATCTCAGGCCTTAATGACACCTAGATGACTCGAGATTAATAAATAGTAAAGAATATATAAATCGGAAAAACATATATGAAATTTATGAAAAAGTGACCGTGGTTTTTTTTTTTTTTTTTTGTTATATGGACCGTAAATATATTTTGTTTGGTTACGTTTAGATAAATTCTTCTATTTTTTCCCAAGAAAATGAAAAAAAAAAAAAAAAGAAAAGAGAGAGAGAGAAAAAGAGAAAAAAGAACATTGAGTTAGTGTAAGTAGTGAACAGTAATCATCGTATGGTTCATAGAATAAACGAACGAACGAACGAACGAACATGTCTTCACTCTCCAAACGATTACTAATTTGAAAACTACCATTTCCTTGTTTCTTTCTTCAATTTCAGGTAATCCAATCTTCCACTTTTCGCCACAGCTTCTCGATTCTCCCATTGATCTTCTTCTTCATCTTATCACTCTTTATCACTCTGTAATTTCTCCCCCTTCTTCCATTCTCTCTCAGTTGCTTCTACAACACGGGTTTCTTCTTTCATTTCCTGCTTGGTTCCCGATTTGATTGTTTGTGCTCGAATCCATTTCCACTGATTTCAAGGTTAGTTTCGTACCTTTTTCTTTCTTCAAATCCATGCTTGCATTTTCAGATCGTGGGATTTGGTATTCTCTTTCTGCATATGTTTTGCTGTCGGTTTGGTTTTCTGTATGTTTTTGCGGTACCCCAATTGAAAATGCTTTTTGGGTTTTGCTTTCTGTTCCTTAGGGATTATGCATTGAATGCTCGCGTTTGCATTGATTCTTACTTCTTGATGCTTGCGGCAAATGGATCTTGGATTTGGATATGAATTGCAATTGTTATTGCATTGCATGTGGTATTAGGATATAGTGGAATTGTAACCGCTATTGGTACTGGATGAGCAAAGATGGTGTTCAGATCAAAGATCAAATGGATTGCTCTTTTCGTTCTTGTCTTGTCTTTGGCATCTCTGCTGCTTCATCTCTCTATAGCTAAATCCTCGAGTGTTAGTTTGGTATATTACACCCAGATGGCTAGTATGCTGAATACTTCAATTATTGGTGGGCGGGTATGTATCAACTGCTTACGTCAGTTATTATTCTCCGACTGCATTTTGTGGCCACGTGCTAAGTTTAATTTGCATCAATGGCCGCAGGGTTATAGGAGCAAGAAGTTGTGGGGAGCTGTTAAGCCATTAGCTTCTTTGCAACCCTACACCAACTCCAGAAGTAACTATCATGGTACTGAAATTTTGATGTATTTATGTATTGTTTTTGTGATTGGATCCAACGAGTTATATTGTTAACGTTTGATAAAAAAAGATCTTACTATGAAATGGTTAGACAATTTAGCATTTTTACAGACAATTTAGCATTTTTACCAGATACTGTATGTTTCACTGAGTTTCATTATGTCTTATTTCAAGCTTGTTTCAAATGATTTCAGCCAAAAGACCTTTTAGATTGAAAATTATCCTTTAATTTAAAGTTCTAAAGGCAAACATTTGGTTACTGGATTAGAGCTTAATCATTTAAGTTTTGAGTGTGTTTGTGTGGGTAAAGAAACAACGGTGTTATTTCTAGTAAAAAAATGTTCTCAAACAACAAACAGTGAGAAGGAGGAAACTTCCGAAACTAGCCAAAGGGGTTTTAATGTCAACTGTGGATGGTGTCAAAGAAGGTATCTCAATATACGGTGATCCCTTTCCAACCCAATGGTGAAAAACAGCTGCCACCAACAGCTTCCAAAAGCCTTCCCCTCATCGATGAAACTTAATTCAAAATCTGCATTGCGTGACCAAATTGCACATTGAGGAGGAATTGAATCAACGAACAATTCCAACTAAAGTTTTCTTTCTTCGTTCAAGAACCCAACTAAAGTTTCTAAAATTCTTGAAAGAAAGAGATTTTTTTGGGACTTGTGAGAGTCTTGATTTGAGTAATCATTTACTTGGTTGGGAAATAGTCTCTTGTCATAAGAGGGGGTGGAGTGTTCATGTCAGGAGGTTCTGCTTTGGTCCCCAAACGGTGTGGAGGTTTGATATGGAGTTATTGTAAATACTCATGGGGAGGATGAACGATGCTTCTTTATGAACAATTAGCAGAAGCTCAAATCAACATTCTTTGAAATTGATGGTTGTTTGTAGGAAAGCATTTTAAGAGTGCCTTTCTATCAAAATTAGCAATGTGTTCAATTCAACACAATCTGTTGGCTTCATTTTTCTCTGGAACTGTTAGGAAAATGGGAACGCTTTTGTAAATAATAATTACAAAGAAAGAAGACTTGTATGGCTGGAACTGTTCTCCCTTTCAGATTACTGCACAGAGGCATGGTGTATTGGTGGAGATTTTAATATCATGAGGTGGGCACGTGAATGTTTTCCTTTTGGAAGACACACATGAGCATGAGGCGGTTCAATAGTTTCATTGATTCAATCAACATTCTGGAAATTACTCTTCAAGATGGTAAATACACTTGGTCTAGAGAAGGGAGCACAACCTCTAGACCACTGCTAGACCGCTTCTTCATAAATAAAGTGGGACGAAATTTTTGACAACACTAGAGTCAGTAGAAGGGCTAATGTGTACGTCCAAATGATTACAAAGAAAGAAGACCTGTGTGGCCAAAACTGTCCTCACTTTCAGATTACTGCACATGAGCACATGAATGTTTTCCTAAATATCACGAGGCATGAGACAGTTCAATAGTTTCATTGATTCAATCAACATTCTGGAAATTCTTCAGTTCAATAAATGGATCTCTTGGGTTATTTACTTTCTCGGTATTCTAGCAAAGTGTTTGATATAAGATCACATTTTAGAACACCCTACCATTCCGCTTCTTCCAATCATCCACAATAAAGTGCATACCCCAGCAAGGCTCGAGGATGAATGGACGAAGAACACCATGCTCATATCACTACGATCCTTGTGATGAGCATGTGAAAAGATCAAACGACTTACCTGAGAACTCTTAAAACTTCTCAAAACAAAACTAAACAAGGTTCAGAATGCTGTAAATGCTATGGGTTAATGCTGCAAATGCTATCCTTTATAAACATTTGGTAGGAAAGAAATCATCGCATTTTTCAGAATTCTTTCCAAGGCTCTCTTGCTCGGTCTGATTCGGCTTGTTAAGGGCTTCTTCAAGGTGTCATCTCTCCAAATCCTTTGAAGGAGTCTTAAATCAAGTTATTTATCGGTGTCGGACTATTTGTCAGAGCATTGTTTGGCCTCGATGCTAGTAGTTTTCAAACTTTTGCTTAGTTATTTCATGATTCCTTATATGCAGTTTTTATCTTTCAGTTTATACATGCAGTTTTTATCTTTCAGTTTATAGTCTCTTTTTGTATCCTTGAGCATTAGTCTCTTTTCATTTTTTTTATGAAAAGATCTGATCATTTAAAAAAAAAGGACCATCATGGGTTGACCTTGTGGTAAAAAAGGAGACACAGTCTCAATAACTAAGATGTCACGGGTTCAATTCATGGTGGCCACTTACCTATGAATTAATTTCCTACGAGTTTTCTTGCACGCAAATGTTGTAGGACTAAGCGGGTTATCCATGAGATTAGTCAAAGTGCACTTAAGTGGGTTCGGACACTCACAAATATCAAAAAAGAAAAAGGGAGAAAAAAATCTAGAAAATCTAGAAAATTTTGTTGTGCTCTATCAAAATCTCGGTTCTTGTAAACATTTTCATCACAAAATAGATTAATAGTTCTGTGTAATTGATTATCCTCTTGTATCTTGGAGCATTAGTCTATTTTCATCTTTTTAATGAAAAGTATGGTATCCTTTAAAAAAAATTGTGTACTTGAGTTATTATTTTCTGAGTTGTTTTGATAAATGTGGTAACATTGTTTCCTATATATACATATGCACGCATCATATATTTTTCACTCATGTGATCTTGACTTTCTATTTTGAATTCAAATTTGTTCTTCTTTGTTTCCTTTAGTTTTAACCTTTTCTTCCTTTTTCTTTTCTTGTTGAACTGCTGCAAGCAGGAGTAGATTTAGTGAATTACTAATCATTTCTCTTTTCCTTGCAGCCCCAAGTGAACAGAGTAATGGTTTCATTTATGCAAAAATATTTGGTGGTTTTGCAAATATAAGATCTTCGGTAAGATATAAGAAAATATGTTTCTTGTTTTTCTTTTTCTTTTTCTTTTTTTAACTATTGATCTAATAGGTTTTAATTTTGTAGATCTGTGATCTGGTCGCTATAGCTAGGCTACTGAATGCAAC
Organism: Cucumis melo; assembly: GCF_025177605.1. NCBI lineage: Eukaryota > Viridiplantae > Streptophyta > Magnoliopsida > Cucurbitales > Cucurbitaceae > Cucumis > Cucumis melo. The sequence goes on along the minus strand of NC_066860.1, from coordinate 27,173,455 downwards.
TCTTGTTCTCCCTGAGATCCAAGAAAGTACTCGCACTAAAGGCATCAGGTATATAATAATTAATATGCTAGGCAATACTTGTCTATATGGGGTGATCTACATCTTATTGCTTACGCATGTTAATAATTGTTCAGTGACAGATTCAAGAGCTTTTCTTATCTTTACAATGAAGAACAATTCATATCTTATCTCAAAAATGATGTGCTTGTCATGAAAAGTTTGCCGGATAGTTTGAAGACTTCTAGGAAAAGAAATGAGTTTCCTACATTTAAACCCAAAAGTTCAGCCTCTCCTAGCTATTATCTTCAAAAAGTTCTTCCAAGCTTGAAGAGCGCCAAGGTTATAGGCTTGGTTCTTTATGATGGTGGATGTCTGCAGGTAGCTTTTCTTCTAAACTTCCAAATTTCTGTGTTGATATCAAGATAACAAAATGGTTTAAATCTGTCCTCATTGAAAGTTAAACCTTGTACAAAGTCATCCCTAGCACCTTTTACCAACATTTGACTAAAAACATCAGTCACAAGAACAGTATGGAGAGTGTCATCATCCATGTTAGTTTATTTGTTGACATTTTATTGTGATCTGATAATTTTTTAGCGGAAGTTTTGTAAGCTTTCTATACTGGTGCAAATTTCCTGCATTTTCCACTCATTTTGTTGTTTTATATTTTATTTGAATGTATAGCCAATTTACATACAAAATGAGGAATTTCAGTTTTCATATTTTCTATCTCCAGTCGATCCTTCCTTCTGGCATGTCTGAACTGCAAAGACTCAGATGCAGGGTTGCCTTTCATGCACTCAACTTCCGGCCAGAAGTTCAGATGCTTGGAAAGAAAATAGTGCAGAGGTATCTTCTGACTAGTGGGCTGGAAGTTCATTTATTTTATTTCTGTTATTATTGGCTTTTTCCTGCACTATAAGCATGTTATGGAAAGAAAACTAATAAAGCAGAGAAGATATATGTATATGGCTCCACGATGCTGTTTGGATGATTTAATATCATAGACTTGTATACTGGAGTTCTGAATTATGCATCTTCTACAATTTACAGGTTACGAGCTTGGGGCCAACCTTTCCTTGCTTTTCATCCTGGATTAATCAGAGATATTCTGGCATACCATGGGTGTGCTGAACTCTTTCAGGTAGCCATTTGAGGATGTTTTTCTGCATAATAGTTGACAACGGAAATGGCGTTTGATTCTCAATGAGTTTGTGCTTTTTATCATTTTGTTGAGTTCTGTTCTTCTTTTTCAGGATGTGCACACTGAACTCATTCAGTATCGAAGGGCACAAATGATAAAAAAAGGGATTATCAGGGAAGAACTGAGTGTAGATTCGCGCAAACAGAGAGATAATGGTGCCTGCCCTCTAATGCCTGAAGAGGTTTGAGCTTGAGTCTCTTGACTAATCACTTTCTAAGCACAATGTACTGTCGAATATAAATATCCGTTTATTGCTGACTGATACTCTGATTACCAAATAAGTGACAAACCAGCTGGAGATATTCTAGGCTTCCAAACAAAGATTGTAAACTGATATTTGAATGACCATGACCTCCCTGATTTAGTTCAGTAGTTGAGTGGGCTCAGAAGTTAATGTTGAAGTCTTTGAAAATTGAAATAATTGGTTCAGATTATGATTATTACTTACTGAAGATGTTCAATATCTGAACATATCATAAGCTTTTTTATGCTAAATTTTATAAGCGTAGATAATTGACTATGGGATGAGTAACCTGTGCAGAAATGAACTGGATACTGTGGTTCTGAAGGCTGGATAATCTAGTTCTAATTTGTCTCTAGAATGTCATGGTTTCTAGATTTAGTTGCTTTAACTTGTACTAGAAGTTCAAACTTCCAATTGGTATGGATCTCTCTAGTTTAAATGTAGAGCCTAAAAAGGAAAATCTACATGCCCCTAGGCCAAGTTCAGACTAACATGGATGCTTTTTGATGGTATCATATTTGGATCTTGATGTTGTGTCGTGTTAAATTTTTGTACGTTAACAGATAATTCTAGCATAAATGAAGTGTACTCTTTTGCGCTTGACTGCAATTATTCCATTTTCAATTTTAGAGTTAGTTTTTTTTTTTATTATTATTGTTTTTTTAAATTGTATAGCTATTAGGTATTTTGTTTGCCAGTCACAGTAACATGCTTTAGTTATGCATTCAGACAAGGATTTAGCTCGAGCATTTAAGTCTAGACATAAAGGTTAGGATGCACTTTAAATTGCTATAGGCGATTCTTTGTATTTAATGCTTCTGATGTTTTAGGTGATACAATATTATATGTGAAATTTGTATTTCCAACTCACTATTTCTAGCACTTCGCTGTGTATTGTTAGAAATTGTGACAATCATGCAAGAATTTGTACGTTGTAATCTGTAAAATAGCCTACATGAGAATTACTCAATTAGGGTCGAGGACAAAAGTCCAAATCTCTCATTCTGCATGTTGTTTTTGTTAGACCCCCAATATTGTTCCAGTACAGCAGAAAGAATAAAAGAAAGAATGAGAAAGCAGGGGCATCCTTGTAATTAAATAAACATTAGCAAGAAAGTTGTTACTAAAAGTTGTTAGAGGTAGTTGAGTAGTTAGATGGGAAGAGAGTTTAAAAAGGGGTTAGGCGGGAGATGGGAAGGCAGTCTTGTAGAAAGAGTTTGGTCTTGACTTTCTTGAGCGGAGGAAGCAAGAGAGATTGTGACTTGTAATTGAATTGAGATCTCCCCAATTCAATCATATTGCAGAGAATTACTAATAAAGATTACTGGAATTTCACATTGAAATTCAGTTCCTATCAAATTGGTATCAGAGCTGAAACGATCCGTGAAACAAAGGAAGAATGGTGCAAACCAGAATCGAAGAAAGAATGGAATCCTTTGAACAAGAAGTGGCCGGAATTAAGAAAGAATTAGCAAAGATGCCAGTGATCGAATCTACATTGATTGAATTAACGAAAAACATGGAAATGATGCGCCTGCAGTCCGAAAAACAGCAACAAGCAATTCTGTCATACATGGAAATGAATGCGAAAGAGAGGTCGATGGCTGGAGAACGGATGAACGAATCGGATACCCAGAACTCGCCGGCGGTAAAGTCGAAGGATGACAAGGCATCTTCCAGCCGCGATATCGGGGAAATCAACACAAAAAAAAAACGAGCCGGACGAAAACTCTAACGATCGAAGCAAATTCAAGAAAGTTGAGATGCCGGTATTCATCGGAGAAGATCCGGAATCGTGGTTGTTTCGAGCAGAGCGATATTTTCAGATTCATAAGCTGACGGAATCGGAGAAAATGTTGGTATCGACGATTTGTTTCGACGGGCCAGCACTGAACTGGTACCGAGCCCAAGAAGAAAGGGAGAAATTCGTGAGTTGGACGAATTTGAAGGAGCGACTATTGATTCGATTTCAGTCAACCAGAGAAGGTACCGCTTTCGGCCGATTTTTAAGGATCCAACAAGAAACGACGGTGGAAGAATATCGAAATCTATTCGATAAATTAGTCGCGCCCCTATCCGACGTAGAAGATCGGGTCGTTGAAGAAACATTTATGACTGGTCTGTTTCCTTGGATTCGAGCCGAAGTCATACTCTGCAGACCGAAAGGATTGGCGGAGATGATGCGAACAGCGCAACTGGTAGAAGACAGGGAGATTCTGAGAAACGCAGCAAATTTGAATGGGTACGCCGGCGGGAAATCCTCGACACCCACATCGACAGGTACGAAACACTATTACTATCAGCAAAATAAAGAAAACAAAGCTAATACTCCATTTCCGATAAGAACGATTACGTTGAAAAGCCCAAATTCGGGAGAAACAAGGAAAGAAGGAACATCTAAGAGATTGCCGGATGCGGAATTCCAATTAAGAAGAGAAAAGGGACTCTGCTTCAAATGTAATGAAAAATATTCTGCTGATCACAAGTGCAAAATGAGAGAACAAAGGGAGCTTAAAATGTTTGTGGTAAATGACAACAATGAAGAGTTAGAAATTGTGGAAGAAACAGAAGCCGATACTGCTGAATTGAGAACTGTAGAAGTACAACCACAAGCAACAGCTTGCGTAGAATTGTCAATTAACTCGGTGGTCGGATTGAATGACCCAGGAACAATGAAGGTCAGAGGAACATTGCAAGATAAGGAGGTTGTGATCTTAATCGATTGCGGCGCCACACATAATTTTGTGTCTGAAAAACTAGTCACTACATTGCAATTGCCGATCAAAGAAACCGCCCACTATGGAGTAATTCTCGGATCCGGGACAGAAATACAAGGGAAAGGGATCTGTGAATCGGTTGAAGTTCAAATGAAAGACTGGACAGTAAAGGAGGACTTCCTACCACTAGAACTTGGAGGAGTTGATGTGATTCTCGGAATGCAATGGCTATATTCGCTAGGGGTAACAGTATGTGACTGGAAGAACTTGACACTAACATTCTATGACGACAAGAAAAAGATTTGCATCAAGGGCGACCCGAGCCTCACTAAAGCAAGGGTAAGTTTGAAAAACTTAGTAAAGACTTGGGAGGAGCATGATCATGGCTATCTGATCGAGTGCAGATCCATGGGAATTGAAATTGCTGAACCGATAACATTGCATAAGGAAGAAAAGGGAGAAATAGAAGAAAAACTGCTCCCAATATTGGATCAGTTTAATGACATATTCGAATGGCCCGAGAAGCTGCCGCCACGGAGAAGCATAGAACACCAGATACATCTCAAGGAAGGTACGAATCCGGTAAATGTCAGACCATATCGATATGCATACCATCAAAAGGAGGAAATGGAAAGATTGGTAAACGAGATGTTGGCTTCGGGAATCATAAGACCGAGTGCGAGTCCTTATTCAAGCCCAGTGCTATTAGTTAAAAAAAAGGACGGTAGCTGGAGATTTTGTGTTGACTATCGAGCTCTGAACAATGTTACTGTTCCAGACAAGTTTCCAATCCCAGTAGTGGAGGAATTATTTGACGAATTGGGAGGTGCCTCGCTATTCACCAAGATCGATTTGAAGGCCGGGTATCATCAAATCCGAATGATAGATGGGGACATTGAGAAAACCGCCTTCCGAACACACGAAGGACATTACGAATTCTTAGTGATGCCTTTCGGGCTCACTAACGCACCGGCCACCTTCCAATCCTTGATGAACTCGATCTTCAGGCCATACTTGAGAAGGTTTGTCCTCGTTTTCTTCGATGATATACTAATCTACAGCCGAAACCTGGAAGATTACTTGAAACATATAGAGACTGTTTTCTTAGTACTACGAAAACACGAGCTCTTCGCAAACCGGAAGAAATGTAGCTTTGGCCTGGCTAAAGTAGAGTATTTGGGACATCTTATATCGAACAAAGGTGTAGAAGTGGATCCAGAAAAAATCAAAGCCATAACTGATTGGCCTAAACCGACAAGCGTACGTGAGACACGAGGCTTCCTTGGATTGACGGGGTACTACAGAAAATTTGTACACCACTATGGCACCTTGGCAGCTCCACTTACCCAGTTACTTAAGAAAGGAGGGTTTAATTGGAATACGGAGGCAGAACAAGCATTTGAAAAGCTCAAAAAAGCAATGATAGCTCTACCGGTATTAGCCTTACCTATGTTTGATAAACCATTCGAGATTGAAACTGACGCCTCAGGGTATGGAGTAGGAGCTGTTTTAATACAAAATAAGCGCCCCATTGCGTTTTACAGCCACACATTGGCCATCAGAGACAGGGGCAGACCAGTGTATGAGAGGGAATTAATGGCTGTAGTACTAGCTGTGCAGCGTTGGCGCCCGTACCTATTGGGCAATCGATTCATCGTGCGAACGGATCAAAAATCACTGAAATTCCTGTTAGAGCAGCGAGTGGTACAACCACAATATCAAAGATGGTTAGCTAAATTGTTGGGATACACTTTCGACGTGGAATATAAACCGGGAGTCGAGAATAAAGCGGCTGATGCGTTGTCAAGAATAACCCCTACTGTGCAGATGTGTACCATAACAGTTCCAGTCTCCCTTGATTTGCAGACCATTAAAGAAGAGGTGGAAAAAGATACAAAGCTGATGAAAATTATAGCTGAAATGAATGGCAACATGGCTCCACAGGATAGCAAGTTCAAAATGCATAATGGAATGTTGAAGTACAAAGACCGGCTGGTAATATCACAAACGTCCAAATTAATACCACAGATATTACATAGCTATCATGACTCGGCAGTAGGAGGGCATTCAGGTTTTCTCCGCACTTATAAACGTATTTCAGGAGAATTATATTGGCAAGGCATGAAGGCTGTTGTCAAAAAATACTGCGCTGAATGTTTGATCTGCCAACAAAACAAGACTCTATGCCTATCACCAGCAGGCCTATTACTGCCATTAAACATCCCTACACTAATCTGGAATGATATATCAATAGATTTCGTGGAAGGACTACCTAAAGCAGCCGGGTTCGAAGTCATTTTTGTGGTAGTAGATCGGCTGAGTAAGTATGGCCACTTCTTGCCATTAAAACATCCTTACTCAGCAAAGACAGTCGCAGAGCTATTCGTCAAGGAGGTAGTTCGGCTACATGGATTTCCAGCCTCCATTGTATCAGATAGGGATCGGGTGTTCCTTAGTAATTTTTGGAAAGAAATGTTCCGTTTGGCAGGAACAAAACTAAATAGAAGTTCAGCGTATCACCCGCAATCAGATGGACAAACCGAAGTAGTAAATAGAGGGGTTGAAGTATATTTGAGATGTTTCTGCAATGACAAACCCAAAGAGTGGGTTAAGTGGATAACATGGGCTGAATACTGGTATAATACCACCTTCCAAAGGGCTATAGGGATGACACCCTTCCAGGTGGTTTATGGGCGGAAACCTCCCCCATTATTGTCTTATGGTACGCAAGTCACGCCTAACGTTACTTTAGACGAACAGCTGAAAGAAAGGGATGAAATGATACTATCCTTAAGGGAAAATCTGCGATTAGCCCAAGAACAAATGAAGAAGTACGCGGACAAACGACGCCGGGATATTGAATATAAGGTGGGAGACCTTGTTTTTTTGAAAATACGACCATACCGTCAGCTATCATTGAGACGAAAGAGGAATGAGAAACTGTCAGCCAAATATTTTGGTCCTTATAAAATCCTGGAGAGAATCGGACCAGTAGCGTATAAGCTGGAATTACCCAAGAGCGCACTAATTCACCCTGTTTTCCATGTCTCTCAACTAAAGAAACTGGTGGGGGAGCATACTGACATACAACCAACGATACAGCAGTTGGATGAGAATTTTGTTTGGAAAACACACCCGGTGGAAGCTCTCGATTACCGTCGAAACAAGGCGGGGGAATGGGAGGTGATGATACGTTGGGATGGGCTGTCAATTCATGAAACAACTTGGGAACCATATGTTGATGTTGCTGATAAATATCCGGACTTCCACCTTGAGGACAAGGTGAGTTTGGAAGGGAGGAGTAATGTTAGACCCCCAATATTGTTCCAGTACAGCAGAAAGAATAAAAGAAAGAATGAGAAAGCAGGGGCATCCTTGTAATTAAATAAACATTAGCAAGAAAGTTGTTACTAAAAGTTGTTAGAGGTAGTTGAGTAGTTAGATGGGAAGAGAGTTTAAAAAGGGGTTAGGCGGGAGATGGGAAGGCAGTCTTGTAGAAAGAGTTTAGTCTTGACTTTCTTGAGCGGAGGAAGCAAGAGAGATTGTGACTTGTAATTGAATTGAGATCTCCCCAATTCAATCATATTGCAGAGAATTACTAATAAAGGTTACTGGAATTTCACATTGAAATTCAGTTCCTATCAGTTTTCTTCCAAAAAATATGTTAGAATGTGAATTCAATTAACTAGGCCTAGGGGTATGTAGATTTTCTGTTTGGCTTTGAGGGTGGGTGTTTTTCCTCGTTGCTCCATCTTTGGTTTCACCCTACTTCATGCTTCTATTTATTTCAATGGAAGTTTTTCTTTTTTTATTGAAGAAATGATTGTGATTCTCTATTGGTCTAATTTATGAAGTTTAGTCTTAGTCTGTTTGCAGGGGAATACTGATTGCACTCTGTTATTTTACTGTAGATTCTCTTTCCTCAAATCTTCAAAACATTGAATGGTCCCTGGCCTGTGCTAAGAAATAGTGATTTAGAGGCCAAAACGTTGATTTATGTTAGGTGTCATCTGCTTCTGTATTTTTCCCTTAGTGATTACACTGAATTTTTCAGACTTCAAAGATCAGGGAAAGAGTTACATTTTGACAACTTATTTCTTTTAAAACCTTTGCAGGTTGGGGTTCTCCTTCGGGCAATGGGATATCCTCCTAAAACAATTGTTTATGTAGCAGGGTCTGAAACTTTTGGTGGCCAGCGCATGCTGATCCCTCTGCGTGCAATGTTTAACAATTTGGTCGATCGCACTTCTTTTTGCAGTGAGGAGGAGTTAGCTTCCATATTTGGACCTGAGACCACTCTTCCTCTTGATTTTTATCGGCCACCTCCTTCTAAAAGTGAGCAACAACTAAAAGATGACTGGAACAAGGCTGGTCCTCGGCCAAGACCTCTTCCTCCCCCTCCAGATAGACCCATCTATCGTCATGAGAAAGAAGGGTGGTATGGTTGGATTACAGAGACTGATAAAGAACCTGACCCTTCACCAATGGATTTGAGGTTACAAGCCCATCGGTTACTTTTTGATGCTCTTGATTACATGGTTTGTCTTGAAGCTGATGCATTCTTTCCGGGTTTTAACAACGATGGTAGCAATTGGCCAGATTTTTCAAGCATGGTCATGGGACAACGACTATATGAGAGTTCTTCATCTAGGACTTATCGACCTGACAGGTATATTAAGGAATCTAATGATGAACCACTGCTCATTAGTTATTAGCTTATAGTTGTGAAAGGTCTTGAACTGTTGACTAATAAATCCTCATTTTCACAAGTCCTATAGATACATAATTAACACTTAATTGTTAGTTTTAAAAAAATCATTATTTGGGCAAGTTATTAATTAAATTGTTGATGATCTAACTCTTCCCGTTTCTTTTGGATACTAGTTCTAGTGGGATTTATTTTCCTATAAAAAGCATCCATCTCAGAGGAATTGATGAGAGCGATATATTTTTGGTACACATTGAGGCAAAAAATATGGATGTCGAGTGTTTGATTCCTATGTTTGGAAGTTGGGAAAAACAACAGTCCGTTGTCCACTCTTACATGGGTTTTGGATTCTCTCTGGAATCTAATTTATGTGTACAAGCGAATGTTGGCATGCTATTGCATGTTCAAGGAGTCTATCTCTTTTAGTTCCTTTTTAGTTCAACAACTCAGGATTGGAGATCAAAGAACCTTTTAGCCTCCTAATCGGTTAACCAATTGAGCTATATTCCAATTGAATATGTACAAGGAGTTTACAATTAACAGAATGAGATTAAGATGCATTGTATATTTGTATTTGTGTATAATTGAATGTTTCAATATTGGTTGGTCAATAACTACAGTTTCGGATCATTCTCTTGTTCGTGTTGAACGTATGCATATTATTGGAGCAGATATACGATGAAATTTTTCTCCTCTGACAGTTTCTTTTTCCTTAACAGGAAGTTCCTAGCAAATGTTTTCAACATTACCCGTGATAATTTGTATCATCCGATGCACAACTGGACACTTCTAGTGCAGGAGCATCTCAACAAGAGCTTGGGTGAGGAAGGCCTGATAAAACAGGCCATCTTCTCGAAGCCTACGTCGTTTTTGTCGCATCCACTTCCTGAATGCTTCTGTAGATTATCTTCTGGTGGTGAAGCATCTGTTCATCTTGTGAAGCAGAAGGACAAAACTGTTTATGGAGACGAAGAGAAGTGCCCTGACTGGATGTCAGATGGTCAACAAATTGAATCGTTGGACTCGGTTGAGGAAGGGGATAACAAATGGGATGAAGAGATTGAATCATCGGAACTAGCGGAGTCTAATTACAACAGTGGGAAAAGCTATTTGGATAATCTCATTGATCAGGATGAGGAAATGGATCCCAACGACTAAAATTTGGTATGTAGAAATGATATTGGCTTCGGAATGAAGATTTTTCTTCTTTTTTGTGTAGAGGATAGCGTTTATAGGAAATAATATAGTGCATGCGATTCATAGACATTTTTCTCAAACATTGAAATCAAGAAAAGTATAGTTGTATCATTTTTTTTTTCATTTTTTCTTTTTTTGTTTCTCAGAAAAAATTTACTAGTGAGAAGTTGTAGTATGGTCAGAAAAATACTTTTCTTATACAGGTAGTATATAATTCTTTAAATTTTTTAGTCATTTAAATAATAGAAAAAACTTGATTCCAATGATGTTTCCCATCTAACATCTTTCCCTTTTATTTTTCTTTGAAGTTGGCAAAGATATTATTGCACAATTGGTTTCTTTCTCGTTTATGGTAATTTTACATGTTTGGCTAAATATAGGGCTAACAAGAAGAATAGCAAAATAGAATGTTTACTCTCGATAAATGACAAATTTTTATTTAAATTGATAAAATAACAAAATAAGAAAATATGGAAAATTAATTGTTGGAATAATGTCCTAAATGCCCCTATCTAACTAAAAAAATTGAATCCTAAATACAATTATTCAAAAAACTATAAATATCCTACAATTAAAATCAAACTTCCAACACATGATTACCACATCTAAATCAAACTTTCATCTCGCAGAAACTATTGGAGCTTCCAGCTCCTTTAAAATTTTCAAAGTCTTTGGATTTCTTGCTCCTTCTTCCTCCCGATTTCTTCCTCTTTGAACCCTTCTCAAATCACCCCCTCACCATCCTCCAATCCTTCAATTCCTTCAATCCCAACCAACCCATCTCTTGATTTCCTCGAAGATCTTGTCGCTGCTGTCAGCTAGTTTTTTGTTTGAAGAACATGCTTCGGCATATTTGGGAAAGAATCCAGAACTCGAGCTCGTTTCCTCCTTCTGGTAAATGAAAGCTTTGAATAGGAATCAAGTCGACATTGACAAAGATTAGAAACAGAGGAGGAGAGTACGCATCTTTGGTGGGCTGTACGCATCTTTCATGAAGGAGATCGTCGAAAAAGCAAAGTCTAGGAATGTCGTTCCGCCGGTTCTTCAGATTACCGCCATCGTGCCGGAGGAATTTGCGATTGAGAGTAGGTTGATTAGAGAGAACCTTTGCCGATTCGTGCAAGATTTGAAAATTTGATTTCATATAGATCTCGTCCCACTTCGAACTTTCTAGACGTTGTCTCAAATCGGTGAAATTCATGGAAGGAGAGAAGTCGACGACTCTCTTAAGAATAAGATTCAATTAATTACAAAAATACTATTAAGACATATTTAAGGTCATTTAATAAATTGATTAAAATATAACAAACCCCGTAATCTTGGAGATATATTTGGGATAGTGTATAAAATTTGAATTCAAAATAACAATTTATAAAATTATTTATAAATCAACAAAATTTAGGAATGAAAATGGTGTAAATGAAGTTTGTTGTTTTAGAATTATTTTAGGGATGATAATCTACAAATTTAAGTTTGGTACATTTACTATAATTCTAGGGATTCAAACTAATTATTTAAAATTAAAGTGTAAAAATTGGATTAAAAAATAATGTTAAAAATTGAGATTAAAACTAACTTAGGGTGAGATAACTCAAAAGGTTAATAAATATCAAATATGTATTATGTATAATTTATGTCTATTTTTTGATGAATAGTTTGAAGAATAAAAAATGTGAAATAGTTGAATTTATCCTTGTGTTATTTTAGGGATATGAGGTAAAATTTGAATTCAAATTGACAATTTCAGGGGATAATATAAATTGTAGATTAAAATTGTTATTAAAATTTTTGTAATATGTATTATTTAATAAATTTTTGATAAATAATATGAAATATAAAAATTTGTGAATTAATTGATTTAAATCCTAATAATTAGGGGTATTAAAACTAAAGTCATGTCGAAATCTTATGCAACAAAAAAATATTTTTTAGTTTAGTTAAGATTTACCAAGAGTGAATTTGTTTACAAATACACTATATTCGTACCCTGTGATATTTTGTTTGTTTTTTTACCTATACAAATACAGTGTATTTGTATGCAAGAAATTGCCCTTTGTAAAGGGTATGCTCAAGCAAAAAAAATTGAAAAAAAAAATATTCAGGTGACGGTTTTGCCATATCTTTAAGGATTGTAACTAATGACATATCTTTAAGGATTGTAGGAATTCTATTTAGTTAAGAATTATCATAAATAAGTGTGTTTACAAATACACTGTATTCGTGATATGTGATATTTTAAATACACTGTATTTGTATATGGACAATTGTCATCCATGGAGGGATAAATTCGGACCAAAAAAAGTGAGAATATTTATGGCAAAACTAATATAACAGTTTGCTATTCTTCTTTTTTCTATCCTCATATTTTCTATTTCCACGGATTCCCCCTAAATATATGTGTTAATACTTCATGGGGCTGATTTTAGATATGTAGCCGTAAATATAGCAATTAGAACTAAAGTATTTGTAGATGCAACACAGTGCAAAAGAATTCAAAAAAATTCTTATGATAACAAAAAAAATGAAACTATCTACAAAATATAGAAAAAAAAACGAATTATAAAAGATTTAATAGAGTTTGTTATATTTTGTAAATAGTTTCAATATTTTGCTATTGAAAATGTCTCAAGAATTTACTTATATTGCAAAATTTGGATCAATCCATGTCTTATAATTAATAATAGACCATATTTATTGCTAGTTTGGTTATACAATGTTTGAGAAACTCCTTTTTTTTCTATGCTTAAATGTATAACATTTTTACATTTGAAAGCCCAAGTAACTTGGTATAACAAGGTCCACCATATTGTTCTCTTTTAGACAATTGTTATTACATAAAACGTCATTATATCGGTCTGAATATGGTTCTATACTCTCTTTTTGTTGTTATGTGACAACATATCAGCATTGTTAATAATAATTTTTTTACGTAGAAGAATATAATATTATAAGATTTGAAGAGTTATAAACTAAAAGCATACTTGATAAAACAAAACAGTTGAATACCACCACAATGAGCACCATAGAAAGTATTCACCACAATGAGCACCATAGAAAGTTTTCTATTCTGGGCAAAACCAAAGAAAGAAAAACCAAACAAACCCACTAATTTATAGACTAAATTACATGTCATTGATAACTCTCCTTAGTGAGTTATTAAGCCTTGATAGTTAAAGTTTTAGTGTCCAAATGATCAACGGAATCAGTTTAAGGAATCAAAGATGATTGTATTGGCTTTACATGAAAAACACTATCAAAGTTATATGAACAAAAATTATGTTTGTATTTACTAAATGAAGTTGGCAACCTTACATATTAATTAAATGAGCAATAAATATCATTCAATTTAGGGTAGGGTTGTTTTCAAGAGTTAGTTTTTGAAAATCCTTCGTGAGAACAAGTGTATAATTCACCACTATCTTTGTATATTTGGTTTTAGAAAAACAAAAAACCAAACACAGATCACAAACCAAACAGACAGAGCAAAAAGATGAATTGAATTGAATTGAATAAGTAAAAGGGGGAATTTTCTAAAGAGAAACAATGCGTCTATGAAGTTGTTCATCACACTCATCCTCTTCAACCTCATCATCTGACACAATAGTCTCATTACTTGGCAGCTCTAACCTCCCTCCCATACAAAATGATGGCCTCAAACTCTCTGTCTCAATGAATTCACCTTTCAGTCTCTCCTCAAACCTTTGATCACTGCAGTTGAGAAACCAATTTAATGAACAACTGATTCCCTTGCTCTGCAGCCTCTGATACCTCGGTTTTATCCTCGATTCCAAACTGTACGTAAAATATTCAGGGAAGTCGACAAGCTCTTTAATTGGCCTCCCCATATCAGACTTAAAGAAGTAGTAACTATTTTTCATGAGTGGTACACGACAAGCGAGCAACTGGGGACATTTCACGATCATCTTTGCTACATCAGAGGAGGGTATACCGCGTTCAAGAAGGAACTCTGCAGGTTTAGTTATCACATGTTGGTGAAGGCTGACTATCTGTGGCATTTTTTCTATCACCTGCGCGAACCCAGCAGGATCAACCTTGAGCTTTAGGTCAAAGAAAAATTGCTGAGAAGACATCTTAGCTTTCAAAGGCAACCCCAGAATTACTGGATATTGTGCAATAATTGAAGGAAGCAGCTCCTTCCTAATCCCAAAGCTTAGCAAGCAATCTATATTGGGTTTCACTGTCTCTTCAAGATCGTAACCGAGTATGTATGCTCGCTTCTCGAGCATTCTGGCTACTATCTTCTTTGGCAAACCTAGAGAAACAATAAACTCAACAAGGGGCTTGATCATGGTTCCAACCCTCATCCCCAAAAAGAACGGGTACTGTGTGACCATTGGTCCAATATCTCTCGGATTAACACCTATACTCACAAGATATGCAACAGATGTACTCATTGTCCCCTCAAGCTTGAAACCCAGAAGCTCAGGGTATTTCTGGAGGACATATCCGATATCGTCTTTTTCGACATCGAGCCCACGAAGAAGCTTAATGACAGGAGCAAGCTCAACAATGACACTGGCATGTAAGACCTGTGGATAATTCTTAATAAATTCTCCAAGTTTGGGCCTTGGAATCCCAATTTTCTCCAAATAACCTAGAACAGGTATCATATTTTTGCGAACACTACAGCCTAGCATTAATGGGAACTCGTTAATGTCATCGATTGTCAATCCTAACTTCTGAAGAAACTCGACACGCTCTCTCATGACTTCAACATTAGAAGGCAACTCCAAGTGTTCTAATTCATCAGGAACAATCCCCAAACTCTTTAAGTAATCACAGATTATGACTCGGGACACAAGTTTTTCTTTTCGCCCTTGAACAGCTCCCCATGTGACCGTAGGCAATTCATATTCAGGAAGTTTTGAGGATTGAGTCGAATACAGTACACCTAATGAAAAAACCCTCCAAAAGCTTTGATTGTTCGATAGATGGGCACATGGACTCAGGAAGGATTTAGCAATCTTGGGGCAGAATAAGCCAAATTTCTGAAAAACTTGAGGGGAAACGCCAAAAACAAAGGAGAAGATAGCAGATTTTCTTGGCCTCAGAAATGACAATGCAGTCATTTGAATTAGAACTGCCAAGGAGAGAACAAAGCATCGAAAATCAGACAACGTAACAGAAACAGCAAGGAAGGTAATAAACCCTAAAACTGAATTTGCTTACACAATCTTTAAAAAAAAAAGAACTTATTTTGTAAGATCGATGTATAGAGGTGATTATAGATGGTTGAAGTTCAGTTTATTTGTCATGAATGCAATAGAAGTGGAAACGGCAAGTACTAAAAACCCAAAGATGGTCGCGGATGAGAGCATAACAATGGAACCCTAAACTGGACGAGAATCAAGGTGTGAAATATGAGTGAGAGGTAGTGGGTTGGGTTGAGAGATGGAGAGAGACGTACCGGTATCCTAGCAGGCGAAGGGAGGGCGAATAGTGGACGGCAGCGGGCGATGGGATTGCACTTCTTCGAGAGGAACAAGGCGGAGGAGAGGGGTAGCAGAGCGTGGTAGAAAATCGTTTTTTTTATACCGTTTAGATTTTGCTATGTTTTTTAATTTTTTTTATGCGATCGTTTAGATTTGTTTACAACTAATTTTCTTTTGTTATCCAATTTTTTTTTAATTCTTTTGGTAGAGATAGTTTATTTTTTTATCCGTTTAGATTTGGATAAACGATTTTTTCCTTTTTACGCGATCATTTACTTTTTCTTAACACGTTTACATTTGATAAATTAAATAAATGTCTCCCACGTCGAAATCCTGGGATGCTCGAATATCTCAAGTTACTTAAATATTTTACATTACAACACGAGAACCTTACTGTCCAACAAACTTATCCTATTATACGTCTCTCAACTTCTATAAGTAATCTACATCTATCTATCAACTATATATGCTTATTTGTTTATCCACTTTCAATGATTATAAACTCTAAGAAAAGATGTGGTATATGGATGATTTAAAATTAACTCATTTTATCTTGAAAAAAGTTTCTAGAGCAAATATAACAAGTTTATGATTAGTTTTAGCTTCTAGGTTCAAATAACCAGACTTCCATCACTTCTATTGCATTTATCAATTCAAATCCACTTTTTCCACTTTTTCATTTGCGGTATAATATTATTAAAAAAAAAATTGTTGGTGATTTTTCAAAATATGAAAATTGGTGAAACTTAAGTTTCATTGTTACGTTGTGGTTGAACTTCTAATTCAATTCAAGCTTTTTAGCTAACTTTTCATTTTGATAAGTATATGTACGTAAAGATCAATCTCCTAATCTATTATTTACCAAATACTTGGTCATTATTATTTGGTTATATTTGTATAACTAATCTTGTAAACGAAAATTTCGTATTATTAAAATTGGTATTACTAAAATTGATTTTGAAGGATGAAAATCATCTCTCGATTTAGTTTAAAAGTGCTCTTAATCATTTAAAAATCACCATAGAAGTTGAATACATCCCAATATCGCTACCACGTGCTGAAAGTCAAGTTATTCCACCAACAGCTCAAGTTGAAACCTCCTTGGTTGAGAAAAAAGGGAGGCCAATGAACTGAACTTGGAGAAAGTGTTTAATTTCACAGAATGCACAAGCAAATGGACATTTTGTTGAAGATATAAAGAATATGCTCAGATATATTTATATATGCTTCATCTTGAAAACAATATGACACACACCTAGCATCTTTGTTCCAAAAATGGATCACAAAATCAACACAAATTGTAGGTCAAAGACAGGTACAAATGCTTTGAAATGATATATTTATACAGAAAGATGATGGGCACCTAGGCACCCTTACCATTATTCCATGGCTTAAGAACTCCCACTACTATGACCACAACAATGATTAGAAGGATTATGATGGCAATGCACATCCATTTCCTAGAATTCTTTTGTAGCTTCTTTGCCTTTTGAAGAGCAGTATTCCCTTGTTGCACATGATCTACTGCACTTGTAACCTGAAAGGATTACAAACAGAATGAATGTAGTGCAGTTACAAATTCATTTTACTCTAGTTACATTTCACGCCTACAACTCCAAAATGAAGATATTTCAAGATCAAAGTATTAATATTACATGTGATTCGATATTGTCGAGCATATCCCCTTGTGCCTCCACCAATACTGCCATATCGAGAAATACCTGCAAAGTTAAGGATACTTGGTCAATGTTATGTTTTGTTATGTATTGTCATTCTTTTGAATGAGAGAAGGATATCGGAAAAAAAAAGAAAAAAAAAAAGGAAAAAAAGGAGGGAAAGAAAAGCCTCTCCAGATTGCCGTCTGAACATTCAAGGTCAACGACTATTGTAATTCCAGGAAAAATTTCTTAAGATACCACTCTCGGAAGAGCTCATAAAGGAGGTGGTGCTAAAGTTTAAATTAATGTAGTTTATAAATTCCCAAATTCCCCAAGGATTTATGACCAATCCAATTAATACAATGTCATTGAATGTTTAAAATAGACACCAGACGGGGAAACTAAAACTGCTTATTTTCATTCCATCCAATGCTTTTCTTAACCTGTGTAGAAAAATAATTGGATATATTCTTAGCAGCCATAAAAACAAATCATAGAACCAGCCTCTGTCTAAATATCCAAACCTGGTGAGTTGACTTGGCAGTTGCATAAAAGGAATCAAATTAAAGTTGGATATGCAACTGGATACAAAATTTAAGAGCGAAACGATAATAATGAATGTCAGCACAACAAAACAAGATTTATATTAAACATTATACTGCTGATAGTAGATAAGATTTCTTCTCAATGTTTGACTTTACATAGCTACCATTTCTGGGGAATCAAGATCCTGTATGCATAAAAATTTACCTGCTGTAGCTCGAGTAACTTCCTTTCCAGTTCTCTAACTGCACTGTGACGCTCGTGAATTTCAGCTAAAGTGTCCATGACCTAAAAAGTCATATAGAAAAGAAAAATATCAACACGAATCAAGGCACAAAAAGTGTACTGAGATGTTGATAACAGTCCATGTACGCCAATAAAGCTTCAAAGCATAAACTTTCAACGCTAAAACTTCAATGCAAATAATGGGACTGGGAAAAAGAAGGGGAGGTGATGATAAGGAAGAAGCTAATATACCTGTCCTCGCCCTTGTTCTTGAATTGCCTTCTGAAAAATTTGTTCACTGTCCCCAGTTTCAATTAATTTCTCGATGGTCTGCGCATTCATATAATTGAAACACGACCGTTGCACATTAAAATATTATCAATGGGATCCACAGGGATTCTAAGAATAGTGGAAGTACTACCTCTTCATCAGCCCTAGCACCCGTGACTGAAAATCATAGAAGCCAACAGTGAAAACTAACTCCAAAGTTATAAAACTTTAAGCACCAGAATTTTCATGACTGAGGGAGGGAACAAACCTGTGAAAACCCGTCTCTCAACAACCTCCCGGTACTCTTGATGGATTTTTTCCCGTAAAATCTACATTTAACATTGCAGTCTATTCAACCCATGGTCTTAAGCAATAATGACTTGAACCCATAAAGAGATCATAAAACTTACCTGGAATTCAGTCATCTTGTCTTTTAACTTCTTTTTTAAGGCACTAAATAAAAAAACAAAACAAAACAAAAAAGAACACAATCAATGAGCAGAAAATTCATTTCATAGAAAATATATACAAGACTTCATGAAATTTACAAATTGAGGAAGTTATATGAATTATAACAAATTTGAAAGAAATGGGAAAAAGAAAGAAAAAGGAAAACTAAACTTTGACTTGACATTATAGCCAAACTACAGCAAGATCCAAGAAAACACCTTTTTACTTGAATTTGGAATAGAAATATTATTACATTTTTTCTCTATATTTGTGAGCAAATACAAGGGTTTCTTTAAGTTATACAAAAGAAAAACCATCTAAGATAAGAATCTTACACAAACAAATTATTGGGAAAATATCAAACTATACCCCTAAACTTTGGGAATTCTATCAATTTAAACCCTAAACTTTTACAAGTATATCAATCTACTTCACTCGTTATATTTTGTCTAGAAAAAACTTGTATGAAACTCATGATGGTATCAATTAGAACTGAAGGAAACAGTTGTATAACCTATAGAACATATCTTGTTCAATAAAGTCGTGATTGTAACAATTAAACTCCCAAGACTTTGAATAAATGGGCATGAATTGATTGGTAGGGGTGTTCAAATAACCCAAACTACCCAACCCAAACTACAAGATTGGGTTGGGTTTCGGATTGACCCAACCCAACCTGAATTATATAGAGAAATATGATAATATATATATATATATATATATATATATATATATATATATATATATATATATATATTTGTTGTTTAATGTTTCTATTTTAGGATTGTTATGATGTTACACTTTGTTTAAAGTAATAGATATCATTGACATCAGGTATTTTAAATTAATAAAATAATAATAATAATAATACCTCCAACCCGAGCATGTACACACTTATTGATTGGTCCATGAAATTTTAGGAGTTATATCAGGTCAACTTGCAAGTTCAATAAGATACTTTTTAAGGACGAAACGGAACAAGTTTTATACAATAGGTCCAATGCAATATGGAAAGAGGTGTAAATTGAATACTTACGAAATTCCAGGGATTAAATTGATACAATTATTCTGATTATATTCTCATAGTTTTTTAAAAATAATTTTCATTTTACTTAAGGAAATGTTTGAATTTTTTAAAACGGAGACAACCCTCTCTAATAATAATAAACGAGACTAATGCTCAAAGTACAAGAATATTATACTAAAATAAGAAAAACACAAAATCATCCAAACAAACTAAACAAAGATGAACTCGGGCAATACAAAAGGGAAAACAACCAACAAACAATCACAAAGAAGAAACAACGAAAGAGCCAAAGCAATAGAAAGTTAAGACATTAGTAAATAGCTTTTAAGGGAATGTTTGAATTCATAGCTAAAGTACACTTCTAGTTTTCAAAACTTGACTTGGAGTTGAAACATCCACAAAAACTAAATAACAAAACAAGGTGGAAGCTAAACAGCACGACACGAACATGATGACATGTTGATTTCTTAAGACGTAGGACAAAAACATGTTGGGGACACTTTTTCTTTTTTATAGTAAAATATGTCCCTATATTGACATATTAATACTTCTTTATAGATAAAACATGTAAATTTATCATAAAAACAGAGAAACATTAATGGGATTTTTGGGTGCTGGGTTGAGTTCAAAAGTCTAGAGTTAAGAAATCTGTGTTTAGAGTGTAGAGTTGTTAGTTGGAGTTCCTCGATAAATGTGAAAATGAGAGAGAAGGTAAAATAAAGTTCTTCGATAAATGAGAAAACTGCAATAATCAACACTATTGAAGTTGATGAAATTCAGTTATTTAACACCAACTTAAGAATTTGGTGAGCCTAACACTACCTAACAGATAAAAAGATTTAGTTGGATATGACTAGAGGATGAAGATGTCCTACGAAGATTGATCAATATACTAGGATTTGATCTATAAGAATCTCAAACTTTTTTCCTAATTTTTTAGTTAAATATTTTCTGGAGCCATCTACAAGTCATGTCCAAGCTGTGGTTGAAATTAGAAAAGAAAAATAATATATTTTTCAGACTGTTTAGCTTGCAGACATGTGTCTGAAACATGTCCAGACTATTCGTGCCTAAACACATTTCTAACACATACACTAGGTACAAAACAAAGGGTCCGTGCTTCATAGAGTAGTAGTGTTTGTAGTCTTAATTTTAAAAATTAAACCATAGGTGAAAACCAAATGATTATCAAAGAGAGCCTACAATATTCCTATTTAGCAGTTGAAGGCACAATGTTTTAACTTTTATCTTACTTTAAAAAGTCGGCATGGTAATAGTAAAAACACACATCATAAACTCAAAGGCTTGTATATATCTCATTAATTATGAAACAATTTTCAATGAACGTGGGATCAATCATAGAAAGAAAGAAGCTATATGACTCAAAATAGTTGGAATGCAACATACAGAGTAGTGGCTGTTCTTGATCTATCTACACCTGATCCTTTTCCACACCCGGGCCTCTGCCTATTTGCCAGATTCTGCAACACCAACACCCCAAAAATGATAAATATGGGAGTAAGGGTGCCTCAACAACCCTTTCCTAAAAACATGACATATTAGAAGTTACTACTACTAGAAAGAAAAGTGTGGCAATAGATTGTTGGAACATTCAATATCAAGTCGATGCAGAAAAAGGACTCACCTCTCTGTCGAGTTCTTCAACTTTAGTCTTCACAAAACGTGCGACTTTTCCAACCTCATCGACATCTTTTTCCATCCGCTGCTTGATCGCTGGAGTACAAGGCACATTAGTAACTTTGATGAATACAGAATCTCTAGAAACTACCAATATAATGCATAACCTAACCATGCAGCCGCTAAGCATAAACTAAAAATTAGATTAAAGGAAGGAAAATCTTTAGCAAAAAGAATCAGATAATATTAACCTTTGAAAACGAACTGATAAAGAACTTTGATAGAATGACATGCACCCATATACTCATGAAAATAAAACGAAATTTTTTAGCATTTTTAGTTAATACCCATGGTAGTGATCTCAACATGCACAATCCACAACCATAGGTTGAAAAACAGTACATAAAGTTTCTTGACAGCTTGGGTAGAACTAGTTCAGTTAGCCTTTCTTAACCGAAGAATAGTAGATATGCGTACAAATGTATGAATGGGGACTGTGCCCTTTCCGATTTGAGAACTCCTGGCTTCCCACTCCATCATTTCGGCCACTTGTGGAATCATGGTGGGCAAATAACATGGTTGCTGGTTGGCCTAGACATGGATTGTAACTCATAACTTGCCAAGTATATGGTTCCTTCCCACAAATGTGAATTGGAGTCCAATTTTGACTGTTATTGCTGCTGATCGAACATCCGTTTTCTGACAAGGAGGTTTTCTTGGCTATTTCTTCTCTTGGTGCTAATAAGCCTCCCATTCCAGATGGTTTTGCTGCTGAATTTTTCAAATTTTTCTGGCCTACTTTAAAAGGTGATATTATGACTATGGTCCATGATTTCTTTGATTCTGGAATTATCAATGCCTCCCTAAACAAAACCTATATATATGTCTCATCCCCAAAAAAATGGATGCAAAGAAAGGTCTCTGATTACCAGCCAATTAGCCTCATTCCTTGTCCTTACAAGATTATTGCTCAGGTCTTATCGAATCGTTTGAAGCAGGTTCTTCCTTCCACCATTGCTTTGAATCAACTTACTTTTTTTGAGAATAAACAGATTCTGGATGCATCCCTTCTGGCAAACGAAATGGTTGATGATTGGTTTCATGAACAGAAGAAGGGTGTGATTGTTAAACTTGATCTTGAAAAAGGCATTTGATATGGTTGGACATTTTAGATGCCATTCTTCAGGCTAAAGGCTTTGGAAGGGTTTGGCTAAGTGGACTCAAGCTTGCGTCTCAGGTGCAAACTTTCTATCATTATCCATGGTAGACCTGGTGCTAAGATTAACCCCACCCTTGGTGGTATCAGACAAGATGATCCACTTTCTCCTTTTCTTTTTATATTGGTCGTTGATTGCTTAAGTCATCTGTTGGATCATAGTATATCTAAAGACCTGATTGCCACTCACCCTATTGGTGCTTCTAGTTTTATTCTGAATCACTTGCAAATTGCCAACAACACCTTGCTCTTTTCCACTGCTGATCGTGCTGCACTTACACATTTATTTGAGGTGATTCATGTTTTCGAACAAGCTTCTAGCTTATCTATAAACCTCTCTAACAGTGAGCTTCTTGGTATTCATATTTCTGATAATGATCTAGATTGGATGGTGTCTGCTTTTGGGTGTACAAGGGGTCATTTGGCCAGCCTCTTATCTTGGTCATCCCCTTGGTGGTAATTCTAAATCGATGATTTTTTGGCAACCAATTATTGTGAAGATCCATCATAAGCTTCATAACTGGAAATAAGCCTATATCTCAAAGGGTGGTCGTCATACACTTTTTTGTGCACCTAAGGATGTTATTTGCTTGGAGGAACTAATCCATGACTTTCTTTGGGATGGTTCTTTTGGTGAAAAATGGTATGTAAAATGTTAATTGGATTACTACACAACGCCCTAAGCTTCTTGGTGATCATGGTATTGGTAATTTCTGTCATCAAAATTCTGCCCTTTTGGCTAAATGGATCGGGAGGTTTTACATGAGCATGATGCTTTGTGGTGTAACCTAAATGTGGCTAAGTACTACCATTGCTCTTGTGTTTGGCCGACTACTGTTAGAAGGTCATCAAAGTCTCCGTGGAGCTCCTCCATGCATGTTACTAACCTATCATATTACAATCAAAAAAGGGTATAGTTGACGTAGTGTTCTAGCAATATTGCATCCCATAAAAGGATAAGACACTATTCCAGACCACTGGTGGTTACAAGCAATAGAAACTAAAAAACAATGTCATACAAAGGAACAATACAATTGGAGAAGGTGCTTTCAAATCCCCCTTAGGAAAAAGCAAGGTTCGTTCGCAACCTGGCTTTTTGCTGTTTTATGAGGGGTATGTAGTTGATATTGAACAATAAAACTTTTAAAGAGATTGAAAGACCAGGTGAGAAGGTTTAGGATCTCTTTGTATTGTTCCTTTTTACCAGCATGAACTAATTCTCATTCAAAGCTTGCCCAAAGCCTCTATGTTGTAACTCTCTTTAAAGTTAATTCAAGAACTTCCTTGAGTCATCTTTATGTTCATCTATTTGAGAATTCTCATTTAAATTGTTTTTGTCCGTTTGGCCAACCAATAGAAAGGCAAGGATAAGTTGAAAAACACAAATAGAAGAGTGAGCATAATTTCACTAGGTTATTTTAAGGATACCACTAGCAAGTGTACAGAAGGCATGACATAAGGAATATGACTAGCATGTAGAAATATAACTAGTTGTATTTGCAAGGTGTTGTGCTGAAAAGGTAGCACAGCAGGTACCCTCTACATAAAATCACAAAGATGAAAGACATTAAAGTTAATGAGAAAGTGTTGGGGATAGGAATAACAAAAAGTAGCCTAGGAGTCCAGTCTCGTATCACAAAAGCATTGTCAAGTGCATCCATATATGGCTGTGTGTTATGCTTGCATGTTCTTATTACTGCTCATCACCTCAACTATTTTGAAAAATTGGTTACCTACTTGCCCTGTGTGAGCATTGTATGGTTTCTTTCTTCGACACATCTTGGGGAAAGAAAATTTCCCCAAGGAACCGACCCTCAAATACAAACCCAGTATTATTTGCTCATGCATCTACGTATGCTTGGGCACAGTGTGTTAGGAGATAAAGCTTTGTCAGTTGGCAAAATTTCATCGTCATTTCACTACACTTTAGTTTCCATTTCACTTTATTCATCCACCACAAATTATTGTATAGTTCTATGAACTACATATGTGAGAAATTTGGGTATATGCAATAGAAACCAAAAACAAGGCTGTGCAAATAAATTTCCAGAGATCTCAAAGAAACATAAGTTTTAAGGGAAAAGTAGAATACAAAAATTATGTGTGGCTATAAAGGTTACCTTTCATTGCTGGAGCTTTGGTCACAGCTTTGGACTCCTCATGTGAATCCTAGAACCACGTTTGGGACAACAGGCCAAAAAAGAGCATTCACAACATTATGATGAATAGTTAATAACCAAAACATTACATTTTTCATTTGTTCTTACACCAAGGTTTCTTGCAACTTGGAAATAAACTTTATCATGCCAGAAAACTTACACCTCAAGGTTCTCTTCATAGATTGCATTGAGTAGCAACATAATATCCCCAAAATATTCCATTATTATATAAACAGTACAGGATTGTATGCAAATAATGTCCCTCCCCCTACCACATACAAGAGAGAGAGAAGTGTTCAAAACAAATACTTGGTTATGCCCACTGTTGAGGTCATTAAAAAATAAATCAAATTTCACATGAAATTCAATCCCAGAAAGCTTGAATTACATTAAACACCAAAACCTTGACCTCCAACTAGAAGCCCCAACAGTTACTGATTCTCTCACAGATGGGTGATACACTACAAAGGTCCTAAGGATCAAATAGAACCCAAACAGAACTAGAATAATATACTGCAAGATAACCCAAGTACTCGTAGTAGAACCTCCCCACTATTGAGTATACTAACTCAAGCCTAAAATTATCTATAGAATTCTCTGCCTTCCTCCTCCTACAACTTTTCTTATAGGAATCGACAAAAGGGATATATTCAAGAAGAAGGAAAAAGTACAGTCCAGGGTCTGGGGTAAAGATAGCCCCCTACCAAAAACCTAGAGAAAGATTTGAAGAATAGCTCTTCAGAGGTAAAGTTCTTAGTTCTATTTAGATGCTTAGCCTAAATTTACAGCATTATGAACATTCTGTACTCTGTGTATTGATTTTTTCAACCAAAAAAAAAATTGAAAGCAATAGGCAATCAATTGCTTCCGTGGGGATTTGATCTTTTCACAACCAACCAAAAACAACAATTATCCAGGATTCCAGGGAGCCGCATTCAAAATAACAATAAATATCAACAAAAGGTAGAATAATAGACATTTATACCTGGAGCTTTCTCAATAGCGTATCCAGCTTCTCATTCTGTTTTTCAATCTCTTGGACCTGGATAAGATGAAAGAACACAACTATAATGCACCCACTCTAGCTGAGTTATTGAAAACACTTTTATGTAGCAACATCAAATTCACCACTTGCTCGACAATATGAGGGAAAAGATATTATTCAAATACCTTTTTGAAGAAATCCCCCATGCCCTGATCCCCTGGAGCATTTGTTCCT
Organism: Cucumis melo; assembly: GCF_025177605.1. NCBI lineage: Eukaryota > Viridiplantae > Streptophyta > Magnoliopsida > Cucurbitales > Cucurbitaceae > Cucumis > Cucumis melo. The sequence goes on along the minus strand of NC_066860.1, from coordinate 27,147,527 downwards.
AGCTCAATGTCTCCTCCTCTAGAAGGTTGACCCCGAGGGATCTCAAAGGAATCCTTCAAAACAATATCAAGTTCCGTTAATGAAAGTGTAGATTAATTCTTCTTTTGCAAAATATTTTATCTTTATTTCGTTTGGATTTATTAGCTAATTTCCTTGTATTACATCTTCTTGTATCTTGGTCATTTAGAAATTAATTCAAAAACTTTCTCCCAAACCTAACACAAGGTACGTCTGGATGATAAAGCAAATACATCCTTAAAATGAAATTAATGCTAAAAGCATTAGTGAGGGATAAAATATCATGGCATAATAAATATTCCACAGTGAAGCCCAAAACATACCAAGTCTTCAGTTAACTTCCATTTCATATTAAACTTTCCCATAATTGATTCAGCACAAATGAATGCTTTCAATTAGAATAGTTCTTTACTTCTCTTTCTCTCTTTATTCTGTTTTTTATAGGAAACTTGCATTATTGCAAACAAAAAGTAGATCACAGAAGAGGGTAGATAAGGATGCATCAGAAACCAATGAAGCTAAAAAGAAAGGGATCCAATATGCAAAAACAAAAAGAAAATTTATAAGAGCCAAAACACACACACACACAGAATTAGGGAAGTCAAAGACCAATCTCAATCGAGAAAGAGAACAATTCCTCTTTGTTCCAAAATACCCACTTATTACAATTATTTAAAAAACAAACAAAAAACAAAAATAAAAAGGCCAGCGATTTGTATAGCTTCAAAAAGATTATTCAAAAAGAAAAAACTTCTCATTGTTATTAATGAAAAGAAGAAAAATTCAGAGATCCAAACTCCAAAAGGGAGTGAAAAAGAAAAGGGGAAAATGCATAACAGCAAGTATACCTATAAAGAAAAATAGCCATGCATAAAACATTAACCCAGAACAAAGGCATTTTATATTTGCCCAAAAGAACGGAGAGCTTGCAAACAAAACTTATACTATGAGAAAAACCTCCACGACCTTCAAACGGCTTTTATTACCATTTACCATGATTATCCCTCTCCTCTATTTTAGAAAAAAACTTCTTTCATTTAAAAATGAAGGAAAACAGGAAAGAGAATGAGGCATCCTCAAACAACTAAGGAGGTTTATATAATAAATGTTAAATAACCAATTCACCCAAAAGCTTAAGTCGATGAGTTATAGTAGACTTAATTATATCAACACTTCAACACCTCCCTCACTTATAGACGACAAGTGGAAGTCAATATTAATTAGGGAGGAAATGACATTATAGAATTTGAACACTGGAGCGTCCTCCTCTAATACCATCTTAAATAATTGATTTGCCCAAAAGCTTAACCTTAACCTGATGGGTTATAGTAGATTTAATTAGGTCAACATTTTAACAATAAACACTCTACAATTGCCACCCATATCTACCAAAGCCTAATTGCAAAAAGTTCCACAAAAAGACTCCATTTTGAAGTTAGGCCAATACCCCCTTTCACAAAATAATTAGTGTCCGCACAACCATCTAGGAAAAGTTCGATTCCTTGAAGCCAAGATTCCAAATAAGGCCTTAATATATTGCATCCCAAATAAAATTTTCCTTTCCTTTGAAAGGTTTCCTGCATAGAGTATGAGTAAGAGTCTTTAATTGTTATAGGGAATCGTCACTGAATTCCAAGGATTTTTAAAATAGTAACCTAACCCTATAAGGATTTTTAAGATAGTAACCTAACCCTACAACTGAACACCCAAATTTTCATAAAAAAAGAGACACATCATCCTACCACAAAATTTGTATGGTGTATCATTTTTTATAGATTATGGTTGAAGACATAATTCACAAAGAAGTCACAAATATCTTCTCTTTATTTCTTTTTTTAGAATAAAGGACTTCCATTGAGGAAAAAAATGAAAGAATACAAGAGCATATGTCAACTATAGAAAAAGAAAAAAGAAAATCCCACTAGAGAAAGAGACTCCCATCTATAATCTATACAAAATAGTGTCTACTGAATAATCAGACAACGAAACAAGAAATTACGCAAGAATCCCTCCAAAGGGTTTGGCCTTTGACCAATAATAAAAGAGAGGACATGTCCATCGCTTCCTTATAAGATAAAGATCAACAATGCCCAACAGAGATAGAACAAGAGCTTCCTGACCAAACAACAAACTCATAAACCAAACGATATTTAAAGAAAAACAAATGGTAAAGACAGGGAAATAAAGAGCAAAGGGTCTATCCCCCACCATTGATCTTACTAAAAGCATATACATTATACCATACTTCACCCGCCACACAATGAACCAAATGAGTTAAACAAAGGAAGCTCTTTAGAAATTGCCTTCCATAAGTTCCAAATAGAGCCAAGACCCCTACTTAACGGCCACTCATTAGGATGAAGACCAAATTTGCTAACAATGATTCTGTCCCATAGAGAGTTGGATTCAAAGGGGAAATGCCAAAGCCATTCAGCTAATGTCATCTTATTATGATCCATCAAGTTCCCAACTTCTAACAATACCTTGACAGGTTCTTTGTTTGGCATGTGTTACTTGGCCATGTGAACACCTTGGATCGACTAGCGAGGATGTCACTTTAGTTGGTGAGACCTTTCTATTGAATTCTTTGTTGGAAGGGGAAGAAAGAATTGGTCACCTTGTCTGGAGTTGTGAGATCTTAAGATAAGTATGGAACCGCTTCTTTCAAGAGTCCATGCTCGTCGGAGTAGTGCTATATACTCGATCAGGGAGTTCCTCCTCAATTTGTCTTTGTTTTGGAAAGGGCGCTTCTAATGGCTTGCTAGGGTGTGCACTCTATTATGGGGTATCGGGTGGAAAGAAATAACGGTGTTCACGAGTGTGGAAAGGGATCTAGTGATCTCTAGTCTTTGATGAAGTTTCAAGTTTCTCTTTGAGCCTTTGTTTTTTAAGACTTTTTGTAATTATTCGTCGGGCAACATTATTTTATGTGGGATCCTCTTACGCTAGGCGTCAAGGCCGCTCAAGTTGGGTCGCGTGCCACATAGCGAGGTTCAAAACGCGTGCGAGGCGGGACGTGACAGGAACTCTTAATGACCTACCCATTTGTTATTATTTCCAATTGCACACTTTCTTATTTAAAAGGAACAAATCTAGTAAAGACTTACTATGAGTCATATTAATTCTAAGATCTTCTTTGTTAGCAGTTAAGCAACTTTCCTACTTATAACTTTATAAAAACAAGAGTCCTTCATTAACATGAAGATTTTAGAAATTGAGGCCTCAAACTAAAGAAGCAGCATTTCAACACTCTGCCTTGCAGAACACATTTTTCCCCATAATAATTTTACGGCCTAAAAAGCCTTTGATCCTCAATCAGATCTTTAAAAGTGAGAATGGCTATTAAAATTGGTGCAAGCATGCATCTTAACTCTTTTGAGCTTACATCGGAGAAGTCTTCTGTAACTCCTTTGGTTTGGGCATGTTTCCCTTCTTTTGTAAATTTCATGTATCAATGAAATTCGTTTCTTATAAGAAAAAAAAAGCTTCCCTTGACTACCAAATTCAGCGAACTTACCTACCACTACAAAAACACCAATCAAAGGAGCTAAGCTCTGTATCCCAAACCTGTTTCTTCACTCTTGCTGGGAATAAAAGGCTGAAATCATGGTAATTAGAACAAAGAAGCAACCATGCGCAATCTAAACATTCAGATTCTTCTCCTTCATCATCCCCATAAAGTCTTTCTACTGTCATTCTCTTAATATTCACAATCTAGACAACAGACCAAGAGTTGGAAATGGAGATAATAATTAAACAAGTTCATAGTAGAAAGTTTTCATGATGATGAAAGGTATAAACGATCCACCCATCTATCTATCCATGCTATTCTGAGCTCTTGCCCCTAACTGAAAATGGTTATCTTATGGAAGAACGTATAGTTCCCTTTACTCAGTTCTAAACTAAAATCAACCAGCACTTCTGACAAACTTTTGAGAATCAAGTACTGACGTTCCTGATGACCACATAGTGTGGTTTACCAGCACCACCAACGGCAGCAACATTACACCGCACAAATGATAATGTCACACCAAAAATATCCATCATTTTCTGCAACCTTTCGTTCGGTCCAAAATCTTTCAATTATATGTTCTGACCTAGCCGTCTTATTTTTATCATAACAGAATCATCCAAATAAATCAGTGTACTATCACAATACGAATTGTTTTATGAAATGAGAAGTAAAGAGTCAACAAAAGTCAAACCACTTCTAGCAACAGGAAAATTAGAGATTAAGTAGCCATCGTAGTAAATAAATGGAAGATAACAGGACAGTTGGTGGACAAAGATAAAATCATGTTTTGCCAAGCCCTCGAGCAGTGTCTAGAATACCCAAATTTAATTCACCCATAAACTCCACAAGCTCCAAACTACACTAAACAACCACAGGTAAAATTCAACCAACAAGTCTAATTCCTCTATCATGTAAACAAAAAGTAAACTGGATCGAACAAATCCGGAAAACGAAACAAAACTTGGATCAAATTCAAGACAAAACCCACAAGAAAAAACTTCCAAAACCATCAGCAAAAAAAAAAAAAGGAAACCCATCTGCAAAACAACAAAATGCAATACAAAAGACAGAAAACTTGGGGAAAATTACCGAAAGAAGATCGTTCATTATGAAAACGAGCTCGGAAGTTCAGGGAGAGAAATGTGTGAGAATGAAAGCTTCAAGAGGGAAAGAAATGGGTATAGGAACAGAGCTTTGAATGCTCCTGAAACAGAGAAAATCCGTCGTTGAGGTTCAAAATTTGGACCAGCAACGAAGAGAGAGAAAGAGAGAGCGACAGATCAGAGACAGAGCGGAAACGAAGGCCCTTTCCCTTTTAATATACTTTTTCTCTTCTTCTTCGCAAACGAAAGTAAAAATATTGATATTTTATTATATAATTATAATTGAATAATTGAATATTATAAAAACCAGATTTAAAGCCAACCTATCTACCGAGCTCAACCGGCACCTTCATGTATCCACGGATACAATATTATGGTAAGTAGTCATCTTAACGTATATAGTTCTACTTCTTTTTCTTTTTTAATTTAAAAAAAAAAAAAAAAAAAACTTTAGTGTGCTTTTCACTTTTTTAAGAGTCTTTCTTTTCTGACTTTATTTTTTCTAAAATTTTGCAATTTATGTCATATTCTTGGAAATTAATTACATCTGTTGTTTAATTACATCTGTTGTACTCGAAACACATCAATGGAAAGAACGTTTTTATCTTGAAGAATTGCATCATATTGGCATCAAAGAGTCGTGTCTTATACAAATTAAAATTCGATGTACTCATATTCTATTCTCCCAAGAGAAGTTTTGACATCCTCAGTTGTACGTGTTGGAATAAAGATTTAACTTGTTCTAATGTATGCATAAGTCGAATTGTGAGGATAATTTTTGAAGAGATGACCTCCGTTGCAATAAACGCAAGTATAAGTAAACATTTGATTTAATGCAAAAATGGGTTGATTCCACGTAGTAATGTTATAAAATTTTAAAGTGGCTAAGTACATAGGATTAATTTAATAGTTGGGTAATTGGATCTCTATTTTATTAAAATTTTCAACTACTACCTTTTTTTTTAGATTAAACTTGACTCACTAATTGCTACTTATGATTGTATAGTCTTGTCCAGCATATTGTTGTTTTGCAACTCAACGAGTTACTAAATGTTTCAAGTTTTCTTAGTTGGCTTTGCGATTTGAATAATGCATTATTTGTATTTCGTAACCGTATTCTATTGCCTTTTTTACATGGGCGTGAATTTTAAGTCATGCCACTTCTCTTTATATTTGTATGTACACTGTACCACCACTTCTAATTCAATATTTGATTTCTTGCATCCCGCCGTCAACCATCATGTTTTTCTATTGATCAAGGATTTAATTATGTACAAAGATGTTTGTAAAACTAAAATTTATAATTTAAAAGAGAAATTACATTCTATGACAAATTTTTTTAGAAAAAACAGCCTACAACATATTAGATATTACAGATATAACAAATAATTAGATATATCAAACAGATGACTGTTTTTAAAATTGCTATTTTTACAATTTAAAAAATGTAGGAATATAAATCCAACTATCATAAATCTTTTTGCTATTTTTGCAAACGCTCCATATTAAAATAAGAATATGATTTTCAAAATAACAATGACTAGTGTTATCATACTTCTAGGTCAATTGGGTTATAGATTGTTTCGTACACATTGCATGAATTATTATTATATACGCAAGACATGTGAATTACAGATAAAGTAATACATTAATATGAAGAAAATTAGAATGCAAAAAAAGAAATAACTTTTTTTTCTTTTTTTCCAACACTAATATTAAAAAAATTAATCTTCAAAAGGAACGAAACAACACTGCACCTCAAGATATGAGGAGTACTGAAAAAGAACATTGTCTTACCCCAAATGAAGATAAAAATAACAAAACGTACAAAATTTATTCAATCTCGTTGTTTAAATACAATTATAAAATATGTCGTTGAAAGTCGTTATGGCATTCAACTTCTTTCCACCTTCACTTGATATTTGACGAGGCATGCCCCACCCCAAAGACACAACAAAAAAGACAGATTGAATAGGGGAATTATTTTCTTTAGGAAGCAATAATTTGTGGATCTTATTCAGCTCTATATTTCTTCTTAATGCGCCACATACAACTTTTCACCACTCAGCAAATACACACTCCGATCATTGTGTAGCAATTCATCTAAATGGTCTTGCTGCTTCTCCCTTAAAACCAAACAAATAAAAAATTGCATTCTCAACCTCAACTCCCTCTCCTCAACTTGTACATTACAAAAGAACTAACCATCCCCTCCCCGTAAAAAAAGAAAGGTATAAACTTATCAGATCAAGCTGGTGAAGACCAAATTACGTTACACTGTTTAGATCATAACATGTTACATGCTTGCTGCCACTGCTTGTTCGGCCAACCATGTCCATACTTTCACTTGTCCAGTCCCGTCACCGGTAAAGAAGATGCCGCCTGGACCAGCTTGGATTGATCTAATTTCTTCCTTCGAATATATTTTTCCCCTCTCCGAGAACCTATTACCAACAATACAGAAGTGATATAAATTAACAAAACGCTATTTTCGATGTACGTTGAGAGAGAATACCAAGAACCTAGAATCAAAACAAGAAATATAGTGAACATGGGTAAAGATGCTCACGATGGCAAATCATAAAGGCGAACAGAGTTGTCGTTGCACGAACATAACAAAATAGGTTTCCCATCTAAATCATGCATCCCACAGAGAGTAAGTAGGCCCTGAAAAAGATCGCCATCACATCACATAAGCGAATTGAATATGTTGATTGAGGGGTATCATCCCACTGTATCCAAATGGCTGTCCCAGACACTGAGATAAATTCAGTAGAAACAATAATTTCTAAGTAAGCCCAAACTTCTGAAATGCAAAATATTTCCTCTTTAACGAACCAAAGAGGATAACAAAGTCATTCATTTCCCAGTTTCAGTAGGAGCCACTTGAAATCCCGCAATATATACTATTAGTTGATCCTATGCTTAAGACTAATTCTAAAATAGCACTCGTAATTAGATCACCATCAAATTACACGAAGATGCATCTGAATTTGAGGACAATCCTGACGGCCTTTTTCAGATCCAACAACCGCAGCAATACTAAAGCATTTGACCGTAACTTATTCTCATCCTTTATGCACTTTCTTTAGTAAAGAAAGTTGTGTATTATCCAAATAATAATAACAAAGAAAACGGAAAACCACACATACATGGTCTTCTTTTTGCGTGTAAGTTACTTCCAAGTTTCCACTTTCTGTTGCAGCCCACACCTGCGGGTAAGACAAGTTGAACCATTACTTAATTTTCAAGTTGTAGCAGAACATGAACAGTGTCAAACTACCACCTTTCTGAATTAGAAAATCGGCATGTAAATGAGAGTTTGAGACAAACCTTTATTGTCTTATCTAGCGAACACGACAAGAGAAATTGCTCCCAGCAAAGTACAGACATTACAACTGATGTGTGATCGGTCAGTGTCTGTAGACATTGTAAAGACTCCAGACTCCATACCTAAAAAGAAAAAGAATAAGAATCAAATTGATTATGGAAAAAACTGCAACTAAAGAAAAGATGGCACATACTCGAGCTCAACTCACTTTAATAGTATGGTCCATGGAACCAGAATAGAGCCTATTTGCTCCGACAACTAATGAAACAACAGGAAGGGTGTGGCCAGAGAGTGATGCAGCTGGCTCAAAGCAGTTGGTTGCCACATTGAATTTCCATGCCAATATGGACCCATCCTATGTGCAAAAGTTAAAAATTAAGATTGAACTTGGCAAAAATATCCCGCTGAAATTGATGGATGTACAAAGAATTGGAACCATATCCATACAAATATGAGATGCATGAGAAAATAAGAAATGCAATCTTCAAAGCAGGCATGGCGACCAAAATTGTAAAACCATAAAGTTCATAACTTCTTTATATTATTTTGAGGAAATTTCAATTTATATCCTCTAAACGTTGAGGATTGTATCACTTAACACCTCAAACTAATAATTGTATCAATTAAAACATTGATGTTTTACAAATGAATCAATTATGACCCTTCATTAGGGTTCTATTTTAAACCATTAATACATCATTTTTTAAACGTGCATGTGATTTGTTCAAATACAAGGATTAACATATTTTTAGAGACAACTAAAAACCAAATGGATATCAGTATTTTTTTTCTTTCTATCTTCTATACCTCAATTTTTCTCTACTTATTTATTTCTTTCTTTTCATAAGAGCTTTAATCTACTTATTAGGGGAAAATTGCATGGCATTTTTGGGACAAAATCAATCTACACCTTAAACTTTAAGGGTAGCAATTAGAACCTCAAACTAATAATTGTATCAAAGTTTTTAAGTAAGAAACCAACTTTCAATGAGAGAGATGAGATGATATACCAGAGCAAACAAAAACAAGCCCAAAGGTCTCTCCATATCGCTTGACCCCACAAAGACTTCTATAATTAATTCCCCTCCAGCCAAATCCCCCACGACATAGTATAAAAAACAAGACTGCCAAAGAACCCTTCCTTTGTAACAAAAGGGAGGATCCGAGAGCACATTCTCAAACATCGAACACCAAACTCTATAATGAGCAAGCACAATACCCAAGGCCAAGGTCCTAAAAAACCTGTTCCACAAGGGAGGCAACAAACGCACAGTCCTAAAGTAAAGGATCAATTTAAACCCTAGATTATCATAAAAGTGAATAAATTTAGGCCCTCCATTAGAGTTTTGATTTAAACCCAATACATGACTTTAATAAGTGTACAAGACTTCTTTAAATGCAATAATGAAAGTAAGGGTGTGTTTGGATTACATTTTCAAGTGTGTAATTTAAAAAATAAATTGTTTTGAGAAAAATAAGAGTGTTTGGGAGCTACTCAAAACTATTTTTTCAAGTGTATATTAAACAATTTTTACAAAAATGAGTTTCTTGAAAAACATTTTTTTCTTAAATCAATCTAAACGGACCCTAAATTAGAGAGAAAAGCAATATTAGCAGTTTTTCATTAAATTTGAGTGATTTTTCATTTAGTGTCTTCCCCTATTGTTCTTTACTTACGTGATAATTTTTCTTGCTACTTCGATGAAAATTTTGGAAAATAACAAAATTTTAAGTGATTTTGAGTTAAATTTAAATAAAATCAAGCAAAAAAATGCTATAAACCACTGCCAAATGGTCTAAATTGATTCAGATATAAAAGTTTATAGTTCAAGTTGATACACAATAACTAGTTTAGAGTTTTAATTGATACAATTCCCAAAATTGAAGACAATAAATTGATATCTTCCCTAATTTATATTACTTTGGTGGGATTCAAAAAGTATATATTTTTTTTTGGATAATATGTGAGATGGGGTAATCAAACATCTTACGTCGAGGTTGGTGATACAAATATTATGTCAGTTAACCTATTTCATTTTGGCTCAAGAAGAGTAATTTTGTTTAGGTGATTTAGTTGATTTTAAAAAAAAATTAACTAAAAATAGTTGTAATTACTCTCTAAGGGTCTAGATTCACTGAAACCAAGGAATTCATACAATCTTTGGTATGGGGTTTTCTCCCTTTGCTATAAGAAACGACTTTATAACATCCTCAAAGAACCAAGGAGCTTTTCAAAAGGAAGAAATTTCCTTTGCAAAATAATAATAATAATAATAAACTGTGTACATAGATGTGTGTGTGAGTGTAAATATATATATAAATGAAACAACATTAACCCTCCCCAAAGGATACTGTCATCTATAAAAGAACCCTAAGATGATCTGTTTTTTTCATTCACAGTTCCCATCCCGAATACGAGCTTTAATAGCATCAAAGGACGTTTACTCTATTCCTTGAATGGGAAAACCACATATAAAAAGAAAAAACAACAAACTTGTCAATCAACATTATTACTGAGGGTAGTAAAGGACAGCTGAATCCTTGGTCAGGATAGTACGAGAGACAGATATATCATAGTTATATTCTGGGGATAAGCTCATAAACAAGAAAGCTCATTGCTAAAATGCTCACAGATACAATTCCAAAGTTACGGGAATACCTGTGTACCAGCAAAGAGTAAATCATTGCCCACAACTAGGGAATAAACTAGGCCAACAGGCCCACTAAGACTCAGATCAGCTGAAGTCTGAATGTTCCATGCCTTCAAATCACATAAAATTCTCTGAGTTAGTTCACGTCATCATACATTGGAATTAAAAGATATTCTGAACAGGCAAAATAAGTAAATCCAGTAGGCTAAAACACAGTTACAGTTACAGACATACACTTCATCTGTTATGTAAAATAACACAGTAACAGCACAGCATCAAATAAAATTTCGTATTAGATCAATTCTACCACACCTTAACACAATTAGGTATGCCAACAAACACCCAAGGGCCTTCAGCAATCATGGAACCAACTTGTCCGCCAAGATTAATAATGGCCATGCACTGCAAATAAATGTAATCAGAAAACTTGGGTCAATTACTAACACATCAGAAAATTAGTGACCAAGAGAAGAGTAGCATTTAGCAGCCCTAAAATCACTAACGAAGCCAGCTACTCAAAACTGTATATAAAAAATAAAAGCATCATCATCTTGACTTTTTCTTCTTTTATAAAAACCACAACTTTCTTTGACAACAAATAAAAGAATACACAGACAAACAAAAACCAAGCCCACAAAGAAAGGGGGACCCCCACTACAGGAAAGGACCACAACTATACAAAATTATGTCAAGAGGATAGTTACGAAAAGCCTTCGAAATTGAAGCTCAATAAGAAACATAAGAACGAACAAGAGACCAAATAACTCTAGCCTCCCTCTCTAAAAACCCTTTGATACTTGAAATTTAACTAAAGCCTTATAGATAACCCACCAGCTTGACTTGAAGCCTTAAGATTTGTGATAATTGTAGCTGGTGGTTTAATACTTGAAATTTAAAAATAAAATCAAAATATATAATATAAAAAATAATGAGATAGTGAAAATTATAAATACAAAAGATTTTGTAAGAAGTGGTTGGAGAAATGAGGCTTTTATATCATATTTTCTTATTTCTTAAGAGGAAAACCACTAAGCCATCTGTGGTGCCTAGCGCCTGAGAGCAATTTTTAAGACTTTACTTTCTTTCCTCACAAAACAAGAACGTGGGCATGTCCTCTGACAAACCATAACAGTTTCAATTTTATTGGATGTCCCCAAAGAAACAGTTCACAACAACAATAATCGAAGGCAACATGAAATCCTAGATGGTTCGAGAAAATTCATTTGATGGATTTGAAAAATGAGAAACAAATCCTCAAACAAATATGTCATTAGAAACCCTCTTACAGAGAGCTTCTTATGGGCCTCGTGATATGCTTGAAAACGCCCAGCACTTTGAACATGGACAAAAAAAAAGGGAATGTAAAGATAGACTAAAAAGGTTGTATGGCATTGCAATTGTTGAATAGAAAGCCTTTCATTTTATACAACTTCCATTGAGGAAAATGAAAGCATACAAGTACATACAAAAGAACCAGCCCACCAAAACACCCCAAGTAAACAAAGAGGTTCAACCGAGTAAAATACTACCAATGAAATAGTTACAAAAGGTCTTTGAAATCAAAGTCCAAAGGGGCACGTGAAATCTAACCAAAGACTAAACCTCACTATGAACCCTTTCCCTACGTAACACCTAATTGTTCCACCAAACATCCCATAGACTTCTATTTACTAGCAAAAGATAATATTGACTGGTGAGTAAAAGTCGGTGGATATTTACCTTCACCACTCCAAACCCTTCCACCAAGTCACTTGTCTACCCCCTAAACAAGTAATCTATTAAAAAAATTGAATGATAAGAAAACATGCAGAGAAAGGATAAATTTACATGGGCTAGCCAGTCACACTTAGCTTGCAGCTTACCCTCTCGACATCCAATTAATAAACATCGAGTACTTAGCCTTCAGTGGTTCCTTAAAAGCTTATTGCGATTTAGCTTTCCAAATATAGCATTATTCCATTAATGTTCATGCAATCTCTCATCGATAAAATTACTCACAAACTGAATAGAAACAGAACAAGCCTACACCAATTTTCACCAGTAAACACTAAACGATACTTAAGTGATACAATATTTATAGTAAAGATGTCTGTGACAGAGGTGAGGATATAAGAAGGACAAATTAAGCGAAGGTCGGTAACTAACCTGCCCGGACTGGCAGTCCCAGACCCTGACGGTCTCATCTTTACTACCAGTATAAAGCTTATCAGAACCAGATGGAAAAGCGATCCCAGTTATCACCTATAAAAAGTAAAAGTGCAGGAAATATTAAGTCTCACACTTGCAGTCAATAGAAGAAATCTAGGACAAAACAAAACAACAATTCTCCGCGTAAATGGGAATTCAGGTTTTGTTTTGGACACATTATCACTTGCCTTTTGATGCCCGTCTAGATGCGTTAGATGAGAGAAACTTTCCCCCAAACTCCATGAATGCAAGAATCTACACTTATCACCATAAGTACAGCTCCCTTGAACCCAAAAATTACAAAGCTTCTCTGTCTTTCTAATTATTCTATTACCACCACCATGAACTCGTCCCCACGTCGAGCCGCCACTAAAATTGGGACTCCGTCGGGGAACAGAAACACTCGAATCATCAGAAGCAAATCCATGACCCCTCTTCGGGGCAGCATTAGCAGCTCCATTGGAAGCCGCATGTGGAGGACCATTTAACTCTCGGTGAAGATAAGGACATGGATAGCGACTACATTTACCCGCCCTCCAATGGAAACAAACCTTCTGATTCCTAGAATCTCCGGAAGGTGCGCCCAGCCTCTGAAAAACGCGCTTGCCGCCTCCATCGACATCCATACCTTAAATCGAAAACCCCAGTCAGCCCAGATCAGAAAAATCGATATCCAGCAAAACTTCGAAGTAGCAAACGGATGTAACAGTAAGTGATCAAAGAAGAGGATTCTTCAGGTGGGGGCAGGGCAGAGAAGAGAGAATGTGGAATACAATCATGAAGTTAGGGATTTTAGGAAAATCGACAGAGGAATTGAGAGAGTGAGATGGCAGAAGGGGGAGGGTTAAATTTGGGAGTATTCAGAGAGAAACCCTAGAATAGAAATTGGAGCAAAAATTGAAATTGGAATTGAAGTACAGTGGGGGTTTAGTTTAGTAAAGAGATGGAGATGGAGATGGAGATGGAAATTGAAGCAGAGGGACGACCGCGTTGTTAATAAGAAGAATGCGTAAGATGTACGACGAGGGCATATTTGTCATTTAACGGGAGCACAATTTTTTCTAAGTAATATCATAGGGTGTGTTTGGGGAAAGGAAAGAAAAAATGATTATGATAATTCCAGTGTTATGATAATATGTATTTAGGGGAATATTTATTATTGGTAGTGTTATTATAATGTGTTTGGGGGAAGAAATATGAAATGTAGTGTTATGATAGTATGTGTTTGGGAAATGGATTATTATAGTAGTCTTATAATAATATGTATTTGGAGAAATGATTATTATTGTAGTATTATTATAATATGTGTTTGGGGGAAAGATTATTATTTTAGTATTATTATAAAATGTGCTTGGAGGAAGAGTTATGAGTGTAGTATTATTATAAAACTTGTTTGGGGCAAAGATAACGTTAATTAGATTTATGTTATTTTTTTAAATAAGGAATGTTAATATAATAATAAAAAATATATAATTTAATATTTTTTATTCATGATCAATATTCAATTATGTAATTAGAATAACCCAAACATAATTCTGTATATAGGTTTTGAAATATTTTTTTTACGTATACTGTGAGTAACAAAATATTTGTTTTCTAAAATAATTATATTGAGTCTCATTTAATAATTTTGTTTCTTCTCTTATGTTAAGTCGTGCAAAATTAATTCGTAAATTCATTAGCGCATTTAAACCAAATTATTTCTACGTGTACGCAACTTATAAATATTGTAAAAAAAACTTCAACGAAAACACTACATTAATACGATAATACAACGATTGATACCATTACATTGGAAAGCAAAATAAAAATACAAACCAATTAGCTTCAACAGAATTTCAAGTTCGTTACATAATAAGACATAACAAGTTAGAAGAAGAATATATAGTCGAAGTAAGAAAAGTTTCATTAATACAAATACAACAAACAAACTAGTCATCGGTTTTCTTGAAGAATGATGTTGCAGTACACGGGTACTTCATATTGTCGGGAACGTCAAGGAAAGCTTTCATGTCATCGACGTTATGCATAAGTATACGCATTAAGCGACAACTATCCATCAATGTCAGCTCAGGGATGACCTCCAACTATCGGACAACCGCTTGACATGTTTGGCTTGCGTCTTAACGTTGTAGGACATGCCATTTAGTAATGCGGTTCAGTTGTTCATTTTCATACTCAATCGCAGTGCGAACTATGTCCCCACTATCCGCGGCATGTCTTACACGTTTCCACTTAGACCCGCTTGAAACATTCCTACGTTCACTGACCCGAGCGGTTCTTGTTTCCATCAAATCATCAGGCGACATGTTCAATCCCTAACTGTACATTGGCGATAAGTCTGTATCCGGCACTGCGTCAGCGGCAAATGCGTCATACCCAGCAGGATCGTTTGATCCAACGTCCGCAAAACTCTTGGCCCGGCCTCCCGTTGCACGATCTTTGCCAAACACGTACGACAGTTCGTCATAGTGGAAAAACGACTTATTAAGGAGGCCCTTCACCGTCTGATGACTCTGTATAAGTGCAATAATAAATTGTTAGTCCATTTATTGAAATATAGTACAGTAAGTGTTCAAATGACTAGTAATGCACCTTGACCCAATCGTCGAAGACTTCTTTCTCTGCGACGATGCATTTTTGTTCATCATTCCACCCAAAACCACTGCACGTTGGGCCACGCATCTCCGCAAGTGCATGGAACATTCTCTTCATCAATTTGATTCGGCTATTGATCGTTGAAGCATGGATATTACAACCTGGGATCTTGAAGGCCATCATTCTCGCCAGCTAATTTAAGTACCCGGGGCGAAAGGCCCCGTTATCGGACCTCCACCCACCAGCATTGACCAACTCCACGAGGCACTCGACGAGACCTGCCTCTTCCTCTTTAGTCCAACTATGTTTAGATAGTCTCGATGAACTTGTCATGCTAGAAGTCAAACGCAAACATATTAGTTTCATTAATTTCATTAATTTCCCTATGATTAGATAACATGCATACGATTAGTTTCATAGTACAGTCAACTCCTACTGAAAAACAGTTTGGCATTAATTTAGTTGCGTAACCAATACATTCAAAATAATCATATTCCAAAAACTATGACAAAATAAGACCCGGTGCAATCACTACTTAAGTATGAAAATGAACGGGGAACATTTAATTTTTCTACTGGTTACGCAACTCCTAATCAGTAAACATTTCTTTTGCAAGGTCGTCCCTCCATTGAGTCCACTCATTGGATGTCTCTATGTAATGTATGTCATCGACGGAAGTAGTCGTATGGGTGGAATCAACCTCAACTATGTTGTCTTCTATATCAAAGTTTGTCATCTCTCTATTGATAAGGTTGTGGAGGAGACAACATGCGAGTATTGTGCGACATTGGACTTCTACAGGGTAGTATGACTTTCCCCGCAGTATCGCCCATCGACCCTTCAAGACACCGAATGCTCTTTCGATTACATTACGAGCAGACGAATGCTTCATATTGAAGAACTCTTTCGACGTTGAAGGTACATTTTCAGCGCCACGCCATTCCTGCAAGTGGTAGCGTTGGCCTCTGTACGGTGCCAGAAAACCATCGGCATTTGGGTACCCCGCATCAACCTGGTAGTAATACCCTGTGATCACATTGCACAATTGAAATGTCGCAGCTGTTAATTGCAAAATTGCATTCATATGTACAATGTCGTAGGATGTTACCCTTGGGCACCTTCAGGCCATTAGGTCTTGAAATGGCATCACGGAGGATGCGTGAGTCCACAGCTGATCCTTCCCAACCGAAAAGTACGTAAACAAAATCTCCTTTCGTGTCACACACGCCAAGTACATTTGTGGCCACCTCCCCCTTGCGTGTTCTATACCTAGCCCGGTCACTTGCTGGAACATTGACTTTTATGTATGTTTCATTTAATGCACCTAGGCAATTTTGCAACGCATAACTAAAGATTACTGGAAAGATCTAACGTCGTTGGGTTCGGAAGTATGTAGTTGGAGAGAAATAGGCACCTCAAACCACCTCAATCTTTGATCTGTACAATCGCTATTTACTTGTTGTAGTTTTTTTCAAAAACTCGTCAAAAACTCGTCAAAATCTCGAATAACGGCCAACAAGACCATGTTAAAATGACTGGAAATTGTCTCACCCGACCTCATGAACTCCCGTTGATTGACACGGTTTTTCACGTCATGCGCAAAAATATGGAGGAACATTGCTACCATCTCCTCAACATCAACGACTTCTGTTGATGTTAGTCCAGCAACGATCCTCAGTAGGTGGTATAGGAATAGATACAATTGAGGGTCTAAGAGCAATTGAATACAACAATTGAAATGGAAGATGTTCTAAAACAAATCAAAACATGTTCAAGATACAGAATTCCAACAAACTTTATCACATTAGGAGTCGCCACCAATCATTTTTACGGTATGATTGGACACCGAAATAAAGTAAATCATTTTAAACAAAATAAAAACTGGTCTACGAGAAAAAAATAAAGTTGAGTTCGGGAGTCATTTGTGTACGGGGAAGGTGTTAGCACCCCGTAACACCCGTTTTAGAAAACGGTGGCCAAATTTAATGTCTTGAATAAAATTCATTTTTTAAAAGAACTATGTCTTATTTCATTGCTCACTACTCCAATATTTGGAGCAATGATCCCATAAAATAAGTGGGATACACCCATTAATTAGACTATATTGAGGAAAAATTTCTCACCTTAAGATAATGAGAAATTATTACAAATTTTCAAATTCTATCATAGGCTAGTCTTTGAATAAAGTTTTTTTAAAAAACATTGATTAAATATATTTTCTTTTGGGACCAAATCTCGGACTCCCAAAGATATTGATCCCTCACCTCAATAATCTAGAAATAACGGACTCCTAGAAATTTCTAGATTCCATCATAGGATTTTTTTAGCGAAATCGATGTGGGTTATTACAAAAAAGGTTGATTAGGAAACCTCATGAAATATCTATTTAATTTTGAGTTTTAAAATAAATAATTTTAAAGAAAAAAAAAATCTAAATGGTTTAAAGAGAAAAATTTTAAAAAAAGATTTTAAAATTAAATACAATTATGGTTAAAAGTATTTTAAAATTTTCAAGAAATTTTTAATGAAAGTCAAATAGAAATAACAAATATACCACACAATAAATTAGGCAAATAATTTAGGATATCAATGTATAAATATAACGATAGTAATAAAAAATAAGTTAAAAGGAAAGGAAAAGAAAAGATACATAATAACGATGAATAAAATAAAAGAAAAAATGGAAAAAGAACTAAATGAAATAATAAACAAATAAACATGTAAAAAAAGAAATTAAATATATAAGTTAAGAAAAGAGGACATAGTAAGTTAAAAAGTAAAAATATTTATGAAATGATATAATAATAATGATAATAATAATAAAAATAATAAAAAGTTAAAAAATCATAAATATAAAAAAAACTAAATAAATAAAAGTTATATATATAAAAATTAAAAAAAAACAAACAGAATTGCAGAAAGGAATATATATATAAAATATTAATAATAATAATAATAATTAAAATATGATGATAAATAGGTAAATGAATAAATTAGAATAAAAGGGAAAAAAACATAGGGGTGACGGCGGCAACGCAACCTTGCCGCCACCCTAAAAGAAGAAAAAAGTAATATATATATATATATATATATATATATATATATATATATATATAATAAATATGGTGATGATAATAATAATAATATATGATTTTTTACTTATAACGTTTTCTTTTTCTCTATTTTTTAGAGAGAAGAAAAATGTTGAAAGACTTTTTTAGCATAATGATAAAAAGGTAGCAAAAAGAAAAAAGAAATTTTCCTTATACATTTTTTACTTTCTCTCTATGCTTAAAAAGAGAATAACAAAAATAAAGATTCCATCCCGAATAAAATTACTTGTTGTATGTTGTATGGGGTGCGGATCATTAGGAGTAAACCCTACCTAATGCACCCTCCAACTAAGTTTTTCCCTTTTTATGGGATTAGAATTAGGGTAAAAAAAAAAACAATATGAAGATAAAAATAAAAACAACAAAGCGAAAAAGCTAATGACCCACCTTTTTGCAGAGGAATACGTTTCTTCAAATTCTCTCTAAACATTTTTTTTTGTTGTAAAGATTCTCTAAAAAAAAATTTTTCCGTTGAGATTTTCTCTAAAGCCCTTTTTTCTCCTCAAGAATTTCTCTAAAACAATTTCTTCTCTCTTTTTTTTTTTTCAAATGACAAAGGACCCTATTTATAGACCCGGGATATGCCACAAATTAGAAAAATTTAATAAGTATAAAATCAAATTAAATATTATGTAATTTTATTAATTTTCTTTTTTCTAAAATAGTAAAAATATAATATCGAAAGATTTTGTCCAAAATAAATTTTTTGCTTTTTTTCCTAAAGTGATAAAGATAAATCAAATATGGTATTAAAAGAATTTTGTATAAAATAAATTATTTTGCTTTTCCTGATATGATAAATCAAAAGAGATTTTGTATAAATAAATTAATTTGCTTTTTTCCTAAAGTGATAAGTCAAAAATGATTTGAATTTTTTTTAAATAGTAGATATTCTCATTAATGACTTTATCTTCCATTTTAATAAAAAGATTAAAAAACATAAGATTTCATATTATTACAAAAATATTTTACCTTTTTCTTTTTTTTTTAACAAAAAAAATGAATAAAATATCTTAACCATTGCTACAATTAATATTTTAAAGAATAATAAAAAAAAATGTAGGATAAAATTAGGTGGCTTCACGTAGTATGCAAACAAACATGGAGCATTGAAAACAACAAGCACTACTTGTGACAGTGCATAAGGAAAAAAAACCATAGGGAGAAAAGAGTAGAACAAGCATATTTGTTTGTACAATTAACAAATAAGTGTGAAAAATTTGAAGAACATATAAATTTACAGAATCAAACAATGGAGCATTTTTGGTTGCAAGGGGTCATTTGAAATAGGAAGCAAACAAATTTACAAAATCAGGATTTTGTAAATTACAGACAGAGGCAAAGAAGGCGAAACACAGGGGTTGAATTGAATATATCTTTTAGCATAGGAGACATATATCAAGTGTCATTGGAAATGTTACATTCAAACATGATGAACATACCAAAGAACAAAGAATGGAATGCAAGTAGACCAAAGAAAACAGTAGGTAAAGTGGCAAACGTAATGGAAATGCAAGTAGACCAAAGAAATATTGAAAACGGTGGGTAAAGTGGCAAACATGTTACATTCAAATATTGAAAACAGTAGGTAAAGTGACAAACGTAATGGAATGCAAGTAGACCAAAGGAATTTGATGAACATACCAAAGACAAATGGAAGTATACCAAAAGGGAAAGATAGTAACGTGGAATGGAAGGAGGAAGGCTCCATTATATAGTAAAGGGAGTATCAGCCAGAAATAATTAAGTCCAACAAGAATCCCATAAAAATGGGGATTTCACAAATGTAGTCAAACTTCAAGCAAGTAGCAGGTCATTTTTTTCAACAGAAGTACACAGTAGGCATGACATTTTTTTTTACATAAGCTACAGGAATAGATACAATTGAGGGTCTAAGAGCAATTGAATACAACAATTGAAATGGAAGATGTTCTAAAACAAATCAAAACATGTTCAAGATACAAAATTCTAACAAAATTTATCACATTAGAAGGCAAAACAAGTTATGATCACGTATGGACAGAAAACAAAGGAATACATGTGAAAAACAGAGAGTGAGGATGAGTAAACAAATTCAGAATACATGTGAATAACAGAGAGTGCATATGATACAACAAATTCGGAATACATGTGAAAAACAGAGAGCGTGGATGATTAATCAACTTCACAGAGGAGGCATTAAACAAAAATTGAATAGAAGCCCTAAATCAAACTCATCACTGCGAACAAGAATGAATATTGGACCAAAAATAAAAACAAAAATTGCAAAAAACAATCAGAATCACCACCACAAGACTCATCATAGGTTGACCATACCTTTGGTGCAGACCGAGGACCCCTGCCGTGCTCCACCATGCCCGTACTCGAATTCCTTTCACCGATTTAGTGTAGCATCTACGATAAAATGGTTGTTCGATATAAAAAATGTGTAGTAAATTCGTTCTAGGATTGACAAGAGTGGGGAGCGGAAAGGGTTTCTTCGGCAGACAAATGGTATGGAAATATAGAGAGAGGATGAGAAACGTTTTGGAGGTCACGCACGTTGGTGGCAATCAATCAACAAAACAGAGAGAATAAAAAGGGTTTCGGGAAGAGTAGGACAAAAAATGAAGCACGAACAACACGAACATATCCTTCGAAAGGAGAAGAGATCGGTAAAAGGGAGGTAATCAGAGAAAAAAAGGGAAGATAATGAGAGGAATACGGAACGAAAATTGCGAGAAAAACTACGACGTTCGATGGAAAAATGCTAGGGTTAGGAGAGGCATACGACGGGTAAGGCGGTAGGAGAAGATAGGTTAAAAGGGGATTAGGATAACCCTAATCCCCTTTTAACAAAATACTTGTTTGACCCAATTTCTTTTTTCTTTTTCCCCTTTACCTGAGGCCCAAACACCCCTTAAAAGTCATCGATCTCTGTTAAGTTATTTTAAGTTTTTTTTATTGTATTTTATAAATATTTTTTTTCATCCATAATAATTTCCATTTCTTTATTTGGTTTCAACTATGTACTATCTGTGAATGATATTTATGTATTTTGCTATTTTTGACAAAATTTTAAAAATTAACATAAATCGATGAAAATACATCATTGCCATTTTTTACAACTTGCAAAAAAGGTCGAGCGAGTTATAATAATTATTTTGGAGCACACACATATTTATCATTTACAAGAACAAAACTCATCCCACATATATAAGATGTAAAATATCACAAATGATCTCGTTATTGATATACATTTGATACATCTGATACTTCTTGATACGCCTAATACTCTTTTATACACATGATGCACCTTATACTATTTAATGTTGATTGTTGTAAGATATTGTTGATGCATTTGAAATGTTGATCACTGTTATATATAATTGTTGATAATTTTATATATTGTCAATGCACTTGAAATGTTACTTCAAATATTTACTGATTGATGTTTGAAACACTCAGGTAATTAAATGTTTTTATGTTATTGTTTGATGTATGATAACTTAACTTGTTGATGTATTTAAAATACACTCAATAAGATTCTTAAGGTTTATTGCACATTTATCACAATAGGTTTAATAAATTAGGCCTATAGCACACAATTTTTTGTTTTGCAAAAATGTCAAAACCCAAACCTCACCTATATTTGAAAATGAAAATTATAAACTTGCCCTTACGTTGTGTTTGACTGATAAACTTGATTAGTTTGATACACTTGATGCACTACTGATAAACTTGTTATGCTTCACAGGTACACTCAACGAATTTGATACGCTTGATACACTTGATATGTTTGATACATACACTTGATGTACTGCATATACACTTATTATTCTTCATTGATACACTCGATCGATTAAATACACTTAATATACTTGAAGTCTTACTGATACACTATTGATATACACTTGTAAACTTGATTGATAATTATTCACTTTACTGATATATTGATGTACTTTACTAATATATCGTTGATATACTTGATAATGATACACTTAGTTATATCATTCATATACTTAAAAACGTACTGCTTTATACAATTGATACAAATTTTATTATATAACTAAACATAACTACAATGAACTGCAAACTTTTTGGAAAAAATGAAAATCACGTGATAAGTATATCAACCAACTATATACATATAACATAAATACATCACAACATTGATAGTCTAATAGACAAGATAAAACTAAAACAAAACCAATGTAAACAAAATAAAACAAAATTATTTGAAATCAGATTTAACTCCAAAATTTACATCGAAGAAAACATAGAACAATCACATATGAAGTCAATTCTTCAAATCAACGTCCATTATATATCATATTGTAATTAATGTACCATTGATATCTTAAAATCAAGATTAAGAAGAACTTCATGGATACCTAATAGCTGTACATCCACTTAAAAACCAAAAAGGAAAAAAAAAAAAAAACAAAAGAAGAAATAAAACTTAAAAAAACATTCAAATGTTGAAGATACAAAAAACCGAACTCCTAAAACCACAATGAGAAAATTGAAATCAATAATAATGAAGGACAAAAACAAAATCAGAAATCCATCTTCATATAAGTTTTGAATGATTTGACAAATGATTGACAAATGAATACGTCCTTACCAACTTCATAAACCAATTAAAATGTACCAACGAGGAAGAATGAGGAAAAACAAATTGCGAAGAATGTAAGAGAAAGGATGACTAGGGCTTAAAAAAAGTGGGAGAAAAAATACCTTGAAAGATAGTTTGGGAATAATAACAGATTTAAAATGAAAAATATTTTTAAGAATGGGAACCTTATCTTATTTGCAAAATTCTAAAACTTTGTGTCATATTTACTATATGTTATTCTAAAAAAACTACCCAATACAAATCTCCTTTTAAAAGTGATAGAAGAAATAAGGATAGTCTTGTAATAATAATAAATTTATGATGAAAATTATTTAAAAAAATGAGAATTTTGTCATATTTGCAAAATTCTAAAGTCACGTGTCATGTTTGCCATATATTATTCTTAAAAAGCTATCCATGACATTTTCTTTTTTTACAATTCCTCTGTGCTTTAAATTTTAAATTTTCAAAAATAACTAAAGCCATGATAATCTTTGGTATTATCCGTGAGAATTAACTTTCAACTTTCAAAAGTTTTAGAAATAGCTTTAGACTTTTATTAAAAGAAAAGAAATGTTGAAAATACTCATATTTATTAGATATTACATTAAAATACTCTAATCCTAGTAGGGGTGTTCAAAAACACTTGAAAACCAAAACGAACCGCAAACCGATCCGAAATCGAATGCATGTGGTTCGGTTCGGTTTTGTTTAAATTGAAACCGCTTCTTATGTGGTTCGATTCAATTTAAGAAGTTAAACTGATTCTAAAACCGAATAAAATCATTTTATTTTAAAAAATTATGTATGTATGTATGTATATATATATATATATATATATATATATATATATATATAACATAACTAAAAGCAAAAGCTTTCATCTATTAAGGTCCAAGATCCAGTAACTAAAGATAGAACAAAAAGTTCCACACATTTGTGGGAAGGCATTGTGGAAATGGCTCGAGGTTGGAATACAAAGAAGGTCCACCCATAGTTTTTGCTTGCTGACGTAGATTCTCAATCACACTTAATTATCTAATGTATAAAATTTTCAAAACTTTATTTATTTGTTTTTCCTTTTCTATATTTGGTAATCTCCTTTAACCAAGGAACAAATTAACCCCCACCCTCTGTACCAACAAATTTTGACAGAACACAATAAACTCTTCTCTACCCATTTCTCATTTTTCAACCCCCTGCCTCCCAGAAACAATCTCAAACGGGCTTCTCCTTGTAGATGAACTTGTTGAGCGTTGAAACAGAATTGGGCTACGTCCAATAGCTGGACCCAGTTCTTTTGCCTTGCGTTTACAAAATGGTGCAAGTATTCCTCGAGCATGCAGTTGAATCGCTCAGTCTGGCCGTCAATTTGGGGGTGGTAGCTTGAAGATATGTTCAGACTTGTCCCCAAGAAGGAAAATAACTCCGTCCAGAAGGAGCCAATGAATCTACCATCCCTGTCACTCACTATACTTGTCAGGACTCCCCACAACTTAACAACATGCTTAAAGAACAATTGAGCTGTCATTTCTGCTGAACACTGCCTGGTGGTGAGGATGAAGGTGGCGTACTTTGAAAAACGATCAATGATGACTAAGATGGCTTCAAAGTCGCCTACCTTAGGAAGATGGGTGATAAAGTTCATAGAGACACTCTCCCAAGGTCTTGTTGGAACCGGTAGAGGGTCAAGAAGTCCAGCAACCTTCACTTTCTCTACTTTATCTTGTTGGCAGATGAGACACGTCTTAGTGTACTGCATGACATCATCTCTCATATTCGGCCAAAAGTAGCCCTTCTTCAGCAAGGCGTACGTCAGCTGCCATTCGGGATGGTCAGCCCATAGAGTGTCGTGACACTCATACAACAATTTCTTCCTTAAGTCCCCTGCTCTAGGAACATATAGCCGATTTCCCTTTGTGACTAACAAGTCTTCCTCGACCCAAAACTATCGTGTTTTGCCCACCTTAACTAAATTCATGACATTCTGAGCGGCATGATCTTTCTGTAGGAACTCTCTCAAGGTGTCTCTAACCGACCCACCAATCTTGCTCCCTCGGAGGTCAGCTAACAGGCATATGGCTGCATGTTCTTGTTTTCAACTTAGGGCATCAGCAGCCTGGTTGCTTGACCCCTTCTTGTGTTCAAATTCGAAGTCGAACTCGGCCAGAAATTCCTGTCATCTTGCTTGCTTCGAAGTCAACTTTGGCTGGGTAAAGAAGTGGCAGGTCGCACTGTTGTCCGTTTTCACTACAAACGACGAACCTAGTAGGTATTGTCTCCAGGCCCTCAAACAATGTACTACTGCGAGCATTTCTTTTTCGGATACAGTATACCTCCTTTCGGCTGCATTCAACTTTCGACTTTCGTATGCGATCGGGTGCCCATTCTGCAGGAGCACACCCCCCAACGCATAATCTGACGCATTTATCTCGACTTTGAAAGGTT
Source organism: Cucumis melo (assembly GCF_025177605.1). Taxonomy (NCBI): domain Eukaryota; kingdom Viridiplantae; phylum Streptophyta; class Magnoliopsida; order Cucurbitales; family Cucurbitaceae; genus Cucumis; species Cucumis melo. The sequence goes on along the minus strand of NC_066860.1, from coordinate 27,121,967 downwards.
TGGTCACATTCGCAATCCCCAGAAGTGGCCTCTCCATCATGGCTTGTTTTAGGTCGTCGAAGGTGGCTTGGCACTCGGGGTCCCAACTCCAGTGAACGTCTTTTTTCAGTAGTTCAGTCAGCGGGCTTGCTCGTTTGGAGAATCCCTCGACAAATCGACAATAGTAATTCGCCAGTCCGAGGAAGGAGCGTAACTCCGAGACTGATTTTGACACTGCCCAATCGCGTATCACAGCAATCTTCCCTTCTTCCATTCTAATTCGGCCACACTCTATCACATGGCCCAAGAAGTTTATCCGCTCTTGTGCAAAAGAACATTTTTCTCTTTTGACATATAGTTGATTCTCCTTCAATTTCTAAAAAACCTTTTGCAGGTGGTCTCTATGTTCCTCCATGGTCGTACTATAGACCACTATATCATCCAGGTAGACTACTACGAATTTATCGAGATATTCGTGGAAGACCTGGTTCATCAACGTACAGAAGGTTGCAGGGGCATTGGTGAGACCAAATGGCATTACGAGGAATTCGAACGCACCATATCGGGTGACACAGGTTATCTTCGGCTCATCTCCCTCTGTAATTCTCACTTGGTAGTATCCCGATCGCAAGTCTAACTTTGAAAAATACTTTGGCCCATGTAAGCGATCGAACAAGTCAGTAATTATGGAAAGTAGATACTTGTTGCGAACAGTGAGCTTATTTAGGGCACGATAATCAATGCATAATCGTAAACTCCCATCTTTCTTCTTCTGGAAAAGAACTGGGGCCCCATACGGAGCTTTTGCAGGCCTAATGAACCCTGCATTCAGTAACTCATCTAACTGTTTCCGAAGTTCAGCTAACTCCGGAGGTGCCATACGATAAGCATTCTTCGCAGGCGGTTTTGCCCCTGGCACCAACTCGATCTCATGATCAATCATTCTTCGAGGTGGCAAAGACTTGGGCAAACTATCGGGCATCGCATCACGGTACTTCTCTAGCACGTGCATAACTCCTTAGGGACTGTCTCCCCTGAGTTCTCTGACGAATTAAGTGGGATGCCCATAAACGTTGGTTCGTCTCGAGAGAGACCCTTCTTTAATTGCATGGCCGAGATCATTTTCAACCCATCTGGCTGACGTAGGTCAGTCTGTACAACCGAGGGGGTAGATCCAGTGATCACCAAGCATTTGGCCAAAGGCATTGGGATTACTTGATGTTCGAGTAGGAATTCCATTCCCAGTACCACATCAAAGTCATCCATCTTTACTACCTACAAAGTCTACGAGGCCACTCCATCCTCCCAATCTTATCATCGTTCGTTTCACTAGTCCGATGATAGGTAGGGCAACAGAATTCACGACTTTCATTCTTCCTGCATCCTTCTCCCAGCGGAGATTCAAACGTTTAGCTTCTGCTTCTGTTATGAAATTGTGGGTGGCACCGGAGTCAACCATAGTGCTTTTGGTTGGCTTCTAGTTGATCCAGGTTTCAACGTACATTAAGCCCCTTTCCACTGGTGTGTTCGTCTCCCGCACCTTTTTCTGGAGAGAGGACAAAAATTTCAAGGCCCCCATTCGAGGGTTATCAACTTCTTCCGTCTGGTCTACTTCCCTCTCGGTTTGACTTGGTTGGTTGTCTGAATCTGAGGCTAAAGATGCCTGGAATGCATTGAAAGCAGTTTTGTTCGGGCATTCTCTGGCCAAGTGTGGTCCCTTACATATGAAGCAACTAAGAGGACGATTGGACACATTCTGGTTACTTGGTCCTCGCCAGGAGTTTCCAGTATTCGATTGATGGGACCTACGATCCATTAAAGCGTCTGTCCCCTCCCGTAGTTTTAGGAGAACTTGGGCGGTTGTTCCTACTTCCTCCAGATGAGGAACTTGGATGACGTCTCGCATCCTGAGAGTCGTTAGACAGGTCAAACAGTCGTTCGGTTGCAGCGTACGCGGACGTGAGGTCTTGAACTCTTTGTTCATATAGCTTTGTCTTCGCCCACGGCTTCAATCCTTCGACAAAACAGAAAACTTTGTCTTTCTCGAACATATCGCGTATATCCAACATCAGCCCCGCGAACTGTTTCACATACTCCCGAATACTACCGGTGTGTTTCAGCTCGCGTAACTTCCGTCGAGCCAAGATCTCGACATCTTCGAGGAAGAATTGTGAGCGAAGTTCTCTCTTCAAAGCGTCCCAAGTATCTATCATGCAATGTCCCTCCTGCATGTCAACAAATCGGAACCTCCACCATAACCTGGCATCCTCAAACAGATGCATCGTCGCCAACGTGACGTTGGCTTCCTCTGTAACCATGTTTGTGGCCCTGAAGTACTGCTCCAGGTCAAAGATAATAGTTTTCTAGGGCCTTCGCGTCTCTTGCCCCACAGAAGGGCTTTGGTTCCGGGATCTTCACTCTACTAACCGGAATGGCTCCCCCAGCGGGAGCTTGGTTTGCCATTGCTCGCATTGTGAGGCTCAGTCTCGCATTCACATCTGCGATTTCGTTTCTGACGACATCGAGGGTAGCTCGAAAATCCTCTGACATGCCGTTTATCATCTCTAACAGTGTCTTTTGAGAGCTATCCAGCTCCTGGACACGCTCCTCAATATGGGCAACAGAGCCCGTTGAACTGTCCCCACGTTCGTGGCTACCAATTCTTCCAACAGTTCCCTCTAGAGTGTCGACTCTTGCCAACAACTCTTGTATCGATAATCCTTCGACACGGCCAGCTACCGCATCGATCATGTCAATTTTCTCAGCAATCTCTTCGAGACGGGACTCCAAGAAGCGGATGGAGACAGGGACTTCGACTAGGTAAAGCATCTGCTCCTCCAACTCTACTAGTCAGTCTCTCTGGGCCTTGCCCAATGGGTTCGCGGACGACATGTTTCGGTCTTATTGTCAATAAGCCGATTTGGCTCTGATACCACTTGTCACAATCGTAACTTCTCAACACGATTGTGCGACACTTGTTTAGCTCGATCAACAAGTCAGCCGTTCGAAATTCGGAATCCGCGGACAAACATGCAGTATGACGTATTCTCCCTTCACGTTCTTGAGAAAATGGTTTTATAAAACGTGAGAGAGAAAATAAATTGTTGAAAACATCATAAAAGTGGGCATTGAAGACTGTCAGTTGCAAAGAAAAAGCTTAGTTTGCAAAGAGTGCGACAAGGCTCGGCGGGGTGCGACTACTCATGTACCCCCCTATAGTACATATTGAGATTTTTGGCCTTGCCAGGCTTGCATATGAAAAAGTCGAAATGTCACACTGTGGCTCGGCGACACGAAAACAAAAGAATTAACCTAAACTACTATTAAGACATAAAGATAAAGCAATTTAGGGGTATTCGGGCATACGACCATAGATAAATAATACCTTGGACAAGTATGCCCTTGACATCCGGCACGTGGGCGGTTTCATCTCACCGCCCAGCCCATTCTCTTCTACGCACTTTCGGATGTCCAACCATCAAACCCTTCCAGCCACCCGCATCCTCACACGCCGCCTATGAGCTCTAGACAGCAACCCTCAACCGTAAATCTTTGAAATCTGTATAGTAAGCATCCGCTGTACGTTGACTCTTTACAACAATCGTTGTTTTCTGGTAACGGAATTGATCAACCCTAGAACAGATCGAACATCGAAACGGGCGAGTCTTCGACGCATTCCAAACCAACCGAGTTGCCGATGTATTCCAAGAATCCGGTAACTTCGTTCCCTAATTTACTATCAAATTATATAACTGGCTCTTTGGGTTCGTCTATAGGGAATTTTTCAGGTGAAAAATTAAATGGGCAAAATTATTTTTCTTGGTCCCAATCAATAAAGATGTTCCTCGAAGGTCGCCACAAGTTTGGCTTCTTATCTGGAGGGACTGTACGTCCTCTTCCAGGAGACGCCTTGGAACGACTTTGGAAAGGGGAGGACTCACTTACTCGGTCCATGCTGATTAATAATATAGAACCACAGATCGGCAAGCCTCTACTATATGCTGCCACAACAAAAGATTTATGGGATACAACTCAAACCCTTTACTCGAAACGACAGAATGCCTCTCGGTTGTATACACCGCGAAAACAGGTCCATAATTGCAAACAAGGGACTCTGGACGTGACTACCTATTTTAACAAGCTCTCTCTCCTCTAGAAAGAGATGGATTTATGCTGAGAGACAGTTTGGGACACACCAAATGGTGGTACTCAATATGCTAAACTTGAAGAGGCTGACCGTGTTTATGACTTCCTTGCAGGACTTAATCCCAAATTTGATACTGTTTATTGTCGTATACTCGGACAAAGTCCTCTTCCCTCCCTAATGGAAGTTTGTTTTGAAGTCCGCCTGGAAGAGGATCGCACTAATGCCATGAGTGTACTACTACCCCTACCATTGACTCCGCTGCCTTTAGCGCTCGGTCCTCAAATCATGACAGTGACAAGAATAATGGTAAATCAATTCCTGTGTGTGAGCATTGTAAGAAACAATGACACACCAAGGATCAGTGTTGGAAACTCCACAGTCGTCCCCCAAGAGGTAAGAAACGGTCCTCCAACGAGAAACAGAACTCAGGACGTGCCTACATTAGTGAGACTACCCCTGCCAGCACCTCTCAATCAACTGATCCTACTGCAAGCCAGACCAAGACTCCGACTCTGGGTGCCATTGCTCAGTCAGGTATGCCTCAGTCCCTTGGGCTTATTAGTGTTGATGGGAATAATCCCTGGATCTTAGACTTAAGGGCTACAAATCACTTGACAGGTTCTTCGAAACACTTTATCTCGTATGCCCCGTGTGTCGGTAATGAAAAAATCCGAATAGCTGATGGCTCTCTAGCTCCAATCGCTGGCAAAGGACAAATAGTTCCCTCTGACAGTTTTACTCTCCAGAATGTTTTGCATGTCTCTAAACTGTCTTACAATTTGTTATCTATAAGCAAGATCACTCGTGAGTTGCAATGTAAAGCTATCTTCTTACCTGAATCGGTTTATTTCTAGGACATGAGCTCGGGGAGGACGATTGGCACTGCTTGACATAGCAGGGGACTTTACATCCTTGATGATGATACTTCTTATAGTAGTTTGTCTAGGGTTAGTTTACTGTCATCTTACTTTAGTACTTCTGAACAAGACTGTATGTTGTGGCATTTTCGACTGGACCACCCAAACTTTACATATATGCAATATTTATTTCCCCACCTTTTTTCTAAACTTGATGTCTCTTCTCTATCTTGCGATGTGTGTATTCGGGCTAAACAACATCGGGTCTCTTTTCCCTCACAACCATATAAACCTACACAATCGTTTACCCTCATCCATAGTGACGTTTGGGGTCCTTCCAAGGTCACCACCTCATCGGGAAAGCGGTGGTTTGTAACTTTCATCGATGACCATACCCATCTTACCTAGGTCTACCTTATCACAGATAAATCCGAGGTTTCATCCATTTTCCAAAACTTCTATCATACTATTGAAACATAATTTCATACAAAAATTGCAATTCTTCGAAGTGATAATGGTTGGAAATTCCAAAACCATAACCTTAGTGAATTTCTAACCTCCAAAGGGATTGTTCACCAAACCTCATGTGCCTACACTCCTTAACAAAATGGAGTGGTCAAACAAAAGAACCGTCACCTTGTGGAAGTAGCTCGCTTCGTTATGCTTCCCACTTCCCTTCCATCATACCTGTGAGGAGATGCTATTCTTACAACCACTCACTTAATCAATAGAATGCCTTCTCGTATCCTCCACCTTCAGACTCCCTTAGATTGTCTTAAGGAGTCTTACCCCTCTACTCGCCTTGTGTCTGAGGTTCCTCTTCGTGTGTTTGGGTGTACCACTTATGTCCATAATTTTGGCCTTAATCAGACTAAATTTAGCCCTCGGGCTCAGGCTTGTGCGTTTGTTGGATATCCCATACACCAACGCGGATATAAATGTTTTCACCCGCCGTCCAGGAAATACTTTGTCACTATGGATGTTACTTTCTGTGAGAACCGACCCTACTTTCCCGTTAGCCATCTTCAGGGGGAGAGTGAGAGTGAATAGTCTAACAGCACTTTCGAATTTACTAAACCTACTCCTAGTAGCGTATCTGACGTTGATCTTCATCCCATAATCTTACCCGCAAACCAAGTTCCCTGGAAAGCATATTACAGGAGGAATCTCAGAAAGGAAGTTGGGTCCCCTACTAGTCAACTGCCGGCTCCAGTCCAAGACTTCGAACCTCCTCGAGACCAAGGTATGGAAAACCCTACAGAACCTTGTACTAATAATACGATGAGTGAGAATGACAAGTCTGATGTTGCTGTTCTTGAAAATATGGGTGAAAATAACTGTGGTGATGAGATTGAGGTTAGAATAGAAATCAGTAATGATGAAGCAGAACAGGGTCATACAAGGAAACTTGATGAGTATGATCCCTCTCTTGACATTCCCATTGCTTTGAAAAAAGGTACCAGATCCTGCACTAAACATCCCATTTGCAACTATGTTTCCTATGATAATCTCTCTTCACAGTTTAGAACGTTTACAGCAAGCCTTGACTCTACCATAATACCGAAAAATATCTACACTGCTCTAAAGTGTCATGAATGGAAAAATGCTGTTATGGAAGAGATGAATGCTCTTGAAAAGAATAGAACTTGGGAGATCTGTGCTCTACCCAAGAGACATAAAACTGTAGGACACAAATGGGTGTTCTCTCTCAAATAAAAAGCAGATGGTACGCTTGATAGACACAAGGCAATGTTAGTTGAAAAGGGATTTACTCAGACCTATGGTATTAACTGTTCAGAAACCGTTTCTCCAGTTGCTAAGTTGAATACTGTTAGAGTCTTCCTATCTGTTGTTGTGAACAAAGATTGGCCTCTATACCAGCTGGATGTTAAGAATGCTTTTTTGAATGGAGACCTTGTGGAGGAAGTCTACATGAGCCCCCGCAAAGATTTGAAGCCCAATTTGGTCAGCAAGTGTGTAAACTCCAAAAATCCCTATACGGTCTGAAACAGTCTCCGAGAGCATGGTTTGACAGATTCACTACCTTTGTCAAGTCCCAAGAGTATAGTCAAGGGCACTCTGACCATACTCTATTTACAAAGGTTTCCAAGACAGGAAAGATTGCTATTCTAATAGTTTATGTAAATGACATTGTTTTGACCGGAGATGATCAAACAGAAATCAATCAATTAAAACAGAGAATGGGTGATGAATTTGAAATCAAGGAGTTGGGAAATCTGAAATATTTCCTTGGAATGGAGGTGGCCAGATCTAAATAAGGTATCTCCGTATCTCAGAGAAAATACACCCTTGATCTGCTCAACTTGAGGGGGAGTGTTAGAATTAGTAGGGCTTTGCCTGTAGAGTATTTTTGGAAAGAATAATATAAAAGATTTTATTTCCTAAATATTTCCTAGATCTTTTTCTTTCTTACTTCTATTGTACTCCATTTATTCTCTCCCTCTGTACCTATTGTATTAATAAGAAAAATAATAAAAACTAAAGTATCGTGGTTTTTCTCCCGATTCTCTGGATTCCACGTAAGTCTCGGGTTTTTGTTAATTGCTTTAAATACCTACACCTTAGACAATCAACAAGAATGCGAACAAGTACAAAATGTAAACCCGTTGAAATTTACATATTATATATGAGAGAGACAACTAATATTCCTGACGGTTTGATCCAACCGTATCTATGTATCACTTGAACTTTTAAAACAACCTCACAAAGTTTAAATACAAACATTGTAAAACAAGCACTTAAAGACCTAAAATGGCGACAAAGTGTGTAAGTTTAAGTTTAAAACGAACCTAAAAAGTGTTGAAAACATGTCTACGTATCACTTGGACCTTAAAAAACGACCTAAGACATCTTAAGTGTAAGTTCATAACTCACAACCTAGCAGAAAGTTCAAAAAGTGTGAAAAAAGCACTTTAAGACCCAAAGTGGCAACCGTGTGTGTGTGAGTGCAACAAACTTAGTGCCGAACCAACCTAAAACGCATTCAAAACATGTCTAAGTATCACTTGAACTTTCAAAACGGTCTAACAAATCTTAACTGTAAGTTCGTAACTCATAACGTACCAAAAAGTTCAAAAAAGATTGAAAAGAAGCACTTCAAGACCTAGAATGCCAAGTGTGTAAGTGCAACAAACTTAAATTCAAACAAACCAAAAAAGCATTCGAAACACGTCTTAGCTTTCAAACGACCTAATGACGCTTAAGTATAAGTTTGTAACTCATAACTTGCCAAAAAGTTCAAAAAAGTGTGGAAAAAGCCCTTCGATGGCAATCATGTCTGTATGTGCAACAAACTTAGTTCGAAACAACCTAAAACCTGTTCAAAACATGTCTAAGTACCATTCGAACTTAAAAAAATGGCCTAACAATGCTCAAGTATAATTTCGTAACTCATAACCTACCAAAAAAATTCAAACATTGTAAAAAAAGCACTTCAAGACCCAAAATGGCAATTAAGTGTGTAGATGCAACAAACTGAGTCTCAAACAAACCTAAAAGGTGTTCAAAATGTGTCTAAGTATCACTTGAACTATCAAAATGACCTAACAAAACTTAAGTGTAATTTCGTAAACCATAACCTACCAAAAAAATTCAAAAAGTGTGAAAAAAAGCACTTCAAGGCCGAAAATGGCAACCAAGTGTGTTAGTGCGACAGACTTTGTTTCAGACCAACCTAAAAAGAGTTCAAAACGTGTGTAGGCTTTCAAAACGATCGAACAATGCTTAAGTATAAGTTCGTAAATCACAACCGACCAAAATGTCAAAAAGTGCGACAAAAGCACCCGACATGTCAACCAAGTGTACAAGTTCAACAAACTTAGTTCCAAACCAAAATAAAAAGAGTTTAAAACCTCTGAACATTGCTTAAGTGTAAATTCGCAACTCATAACCGACCAAAAAGTTCAAAAAGAGTGAAAAAAGCACCGAGGACCTAAAATGGCAACCCAACCAAGTATGTAAGTGCAACAGACTTAGTCTCAAACAAACTTAAAAAGTGTTCCAACCGAGTCTACGTATCACTTGAAACTTTAAAAACAACCTCACAAAGTTTAAGTGTAGGTTTACAACTCCCAACGTACCGAATAGTCAAGAACCGTGAAAAAAAGCACTTCAAAGATCACAAAGAAAATGGCAACCAAATGTGTAAGTACGACAAACTTAGCACTTCAAGACCCAAAATAGCAATTAAGTATGTAGATGCAACAAACTGAGTCTCAAACAAACTTAAAAGGTGTTCAAAACAAACTAAAAGGTGTTCAAAACAAACCGAAACCAAACATGGGAACAATCAAGAACAACCTCAAGAAATTTCAACAATGGCATGAAAACATGCAACAAAAACTATTAAGAAAGGAAAAATTACCTCAGGTATCCTAGAATTTCCACCAAGAATTAAAGAACGTACAAGATTACCTCAGATGATTGGAAACAAAGAAGAAGACCTTTGTATAGATTCGGATTCTTCTAAGAAAGAGGAATTAATTCCTAAATATTCATCTCAACATTCCTGCAAGATTTCAACCCCTAACTTTGTTTCACACCCATTCACATTACAGAAACATGAATAAAAAAAGTTTCCAAGATTCAAAGAAGAATCTGACTCAAACAAAAGAGAAATGCAATTTCATCAAGATTTTCAAGTAAAAAAGATAGTTGTTTCAATATCCAATCTCAAATTTAGCAGACTTTAATTTTTTTCAGAACATTCCACAAGAATTGCATTCAAAAAAGAACCAAGATTGAATCTTATGTTTGTATCTCTACTAAACCAACATTAAATTAAGACTATATCAAGCTTAATTTTCATGAAGTATTCTAAACCTCTCAACTTAAACAGATTAACATTACCTGTCTAGATCGACATTACTATCGATTGCAAAACTTAAAGAAATGGGAGCCATGGAATCTCTCGCCCATTTCTCAATGAATCCAGTGCCCCTCTTGTTATGGTTCTTCTATTCAATGTTAACTCACCTCCTTTTCCAGCCTACATCTTTTAGAAATCAAACTCAATCGTGCGATTGGAATGACCAAAATTGGAATTCAATTAAGTCACTTCATTCTTAAAAATTTGAAAGCGAAATTAAATGAATTTAGACTCATTTATTCATATATATATGTATGTGTCTACTTGATCTAATCGGTTGGACTCTAAGGGATAGGCAGGTCTGGTTTTGGTTAGGCCAAAAGGGAAGACTTCCCCACACAAGCTCTAATACTGAGGGAGCTCAACGCATTTAACTTGACCTAACTGGTTGGAATTTAAGGGTTAGGCAGGTATGGTTTTGGTTAGGCCAAAAGTGAAGAGTTCCCCACACAAGCTCTGATACTGATGGAGCTCAAGGCTTTCTACTTAACCTAACCGGCTAGACTCTAAGGGATAGGCAGGTCTGGTTTTGGTTAGGCCAAAAGTGAAAAGTTCCCCACACAAGCTCTGATACTGAGGGAGCTCAACGCATTCTACTTCACCTAACCGGTTGGGTTTTAAAGGCTAGGAAGGTCGGGTTTTGGTTAGGCCCAAAGTGAAGAATTCCCCACACAAGCTCTGATACTGAGGGAGCTCAACGCATTCTTCACCTAACCGGTTGGGTTTTAAAGGCTAGGAAGGTCTGGTGTTGGTTAGGCCAAAAGTGAAGAGTTCCCCACACAAGCTCTGATACTGAGGGAGCTCAACGCATTCTAATTGACCTAACCGGCTCGACTTTATGGGCTAGGTAGGTCTTGTTTTGGTTAGGCCAAAATTGAAGAGTTCCCCACACAAGCTCTGATACTGAGGGAGCTCAACGCATTCTACTTGACCTAACCGGTTGGACTCTAAGGGCTAAGCAAGTCTGGTTTTGGTTACGCGAAAAGTGAAGAGTTCCCCACACAAGCTCTGATACTGAGGGAGCTCAACGCATTCTACTTCACCTAACCGGTTGGGTTTTAAAGGCTAGGAAGGTCTGGTTTTGGTTAGGCCAAAAGTGAAGAGTTCCCCACACAAGCTCTGATACTGAGGGAGCTCAACGCATTCTAATTGACCTAACCGGCTCGACTTTATGGGCTACGTAGGTCTGGTTTTGGTTAGGCCAAAAGTGAAGAGTTCCCCACACAAGCTCTGATACTGAGGGAGCTCAACGCATTCTACTTGACCTAACCGGTTGGACTCTAAGGGCTAGGCAAGTCTGGTTTTGGTTAAGCGAAAAGTGAAGAGTTCCCCACACAAGCTCTGATACTGAGGGAGCTCAACGCATTCTACTTGACCTAACCGGTTGGACTCTAAGGGCTAGGCAAGTCTGGTTTTGGTTAAGCGAAAAGTGAAGAGTTCCCCACACAAGCTCTGATACTGAGGGAGCTCAACGCATTCTACTTGACCTAACCGGTTGGACTCTAAGGGCTAGGCAAGTCTGGTTTTGGTTAGGCCAAAAGTGAAGAGTTCCCCACACAAGCTCTGATACTGAGGGAGCTCAACGCATTCTACTTGACCTAACCGGCTGGATTCTAAGGGCTAGGCAAGTATGGTTTTGGTTAGGCGAAAAGTGAAGAGTTCCCCACACAAGCTCTGATACTGAGGGAGCTCAATGCATTCTACTTCACCTAACCGGTTGGGTTTTGATGGCTAGGAAGGTCTGGTTTTGGTTAGGCCAAAAGTGAAGAGTTCCCCACACAAGCTCTGATACTGAGGGAGCTCAACGCATTCTACTTAACCGGCTGGATTCTAAGGGCTAGGCAAGTCTGGTTTTGGTTAGGCGAAAAGTGAAGAGTTCCCCACACAAGCTCTGATACTGAGGGAGCTCAATGCATTCTACTTCACCTAACCGGTTGGGTTTTAAAGGCTAGGAAGGTCTGGTTTTGGTTAGGCCAAAAGTGAAGAGTTCCCCACACAAGCTCTGATACTGAGGGAGCTCAACGCATTCTAATTGACCTAACCGGCTCGACTTTATGGGCTACGTAGGTCTGGTTTTGGTTAGGCCAAAAGTGAAGAGTTCCCCACACAAGCTCTGATACTGAGGGAGCTCAACGCATTCTACTTGACCTAACCGGCTGGACTCTAAGGGCTAGGCAAGTCTGGTTTTGGTTAAGCGAAAAGTGAAGAGTTCCCCACACAAGCTCTGATACTGAGGGAGCTCAACGCATTCTTCACCTAACCGGTTGGGTTTTAAAGGCTAGGAAGGTCTGGTTTTGGTTAGGCCAAAAGTGAAGAGTTCCCCACACAAGCTCTGATACTGAAGGAGCTCAACGCATTCTAATTGACCTAACCGGCTGGACTTTATGTGTTAAGTAGGTCTGGTTTTGGTTAGGCCAAAAGTGAAGAGTTCCCCACACAAGCTCTGATACTGAGGGAGCTCAACGCATTCTACTTGACCTAACCGGCTGGACTCTAAGGGCTAGGCAGGTCTTGTTTTGGTTAGGCGAAAAGTGAAGAGTTCCCCACACAAGCTCTGATACTTAGGGAACTCAACGCATTCTACTTCACCTAACCGGTTGGGTTTTGAAGGCTAGGAAGGTCTGGTTTTGGTTAGGCCAAAAGTGAAGAGTTCCCCACACAAGCTCTGATACTGAGGGAGCTCAACGCATTCTACTTGACCTAACCGGCTGGACTTTAAGGGCTATGTAGGTCTGGTTGTGGTTAGGCGAAAAGTGAAGAGTTCCCCACACAAGCTCTGATACTGAAGGAGCCTAACGTATTCTACTTGACCTAACCGAGTCGACTCTAAGGGCTAGGCAGATCTTGTTTTGGTTAGGCCATGTTTTCAACACATATTATTAAGTATGTACAGTATTTAAAATATTTAGAAAATGGATAGCATGTCTTCTACACATTTCTAAGCTATCAAAGAATGCATTTTCAACATATTTAAAATATTCAAATGACAAACACAATCACAAAACCGAGCTCCATGCTCAAGGGTTAGGCAGACATGCTTGTCTAAGCTAGAAAGCAAATTAGACATGGTATTTATTTTAAGAATAAAGAAATTGAAAAAGTTTAAAATTTGGACATTTTTGGCAAAATGAAAATTTCCCAAAGGACATAGAACATGCAAAGCTACAACCCTACCCCCCACTTAAAACTTTAATTTGTCTTCAAAGCATTTTAAGCAAGATTGTAAGGATAAAAAAAAGAGATAGGGAACAGAAAACTTCCCCTTGCTTGCAAAGGTTCCAAATTCGATTATACTTCATTTTCCTTTATTCCTACAAAAAGAAAACAATAATTTCTATAAAATTTTATTAAAGAAGTTAAACTAAAAATTTATGGGTATCTAGGATGTTAAAATCAACGAGAAAAATAAGTTCTGTTTTAATAAGAACATCCTCAACTATGCCTATGGGGCTAACATATAGGACCTATCCACTAATTGGATACTTACATTGATCTTTTGCAAATTATTTAACCCTAGTTCTTTTCCCACATACCCCACAAATCATCAATTGATGGGTATCTAAATCCATTTCCTCTTAAGCTTGGGATGAGAACTAAAACCACCACCTACACACGAGTATTTTTCACATGCATCAGAATAATACCATCACCCTAAATAAATAAAAGGCCACGATCTTGAGGTCTACATATAATCTATCAATTCCAATTCCTTGAAAGTTAAATTCTTCCATCTATTACAGCGAGGAAAAGGGATACTAAACATCCAAGTACAACGAAACATCCATCATACGTTCCACAATTTAATTATAGATCAAATATCATCCCAGATTCGTTAATTTGTATGCACTTCAAAATTATAGACTACTTGCTTAGTTGCTTTCACATGGGAGACTTCAGCAGCTGGTTTTTAAATGTTTGCATGTGGAAAAACTTCATAACAGCTATGAAATATCTATTCAAGATACTTTCATTGGCCACTCTCTAATCTACTTTTTCTGTGATTTTATTATGTCAAAAGAATGGAATGATCTAGAGTTTCACTAGCGGTGCATTAAGGATCCCATCCGAAACGAGATACATAAAAGTGGACAGACAGAAAAGACAAGCATACCAGTCCAGAAGCTAGTGGCATTCCATATTCCAGAGCAGTAAGAAAATCATCATCAAGTGTCGCTTCATAAGAACCATCCTCATCTTTTTGGCAATTGAAGTCCAAAGAGTCTGTTTCAGAAACAGCTGAGCCATGCTTTTCATTGTGTTGCCTGATCTGGTTTTCTAATCATCCTCTGTGCCAATTTTGTTTGTTTTAAAAGAAAAGGATCATTACAACCATTCCAATTATCATGGAACCGAAACACTAAAACGTTCCAATAGAAACTATTATTTCTTGACATGGCACATAAACCAATAATGCACAAGTATACCAAGCAAGAAGAATAGAATGCTCATGTAGAGCTTGGACGCACATTGTTATGGAGTTAAGCACATAACACATAACAAAAACGATTCCTTTGGTAACCTTTTGACTGAAAGGGTCTATACAAGATGGAACAAAGTGTAGGAAAGTTATCTTCCAAAAGGTGATAGATTATCCAGTTTAATTTTAGTTCAATACCAATGTACTTTCTCTCTTTCAAATGCCATGAAATTGGCTAAAAAGTTTCATCATGTGTGCACCCTTCTAACATTAATGATTGATATAATCAACTCTTACTTGATAAATACAATCGATCAATTCGGAAAATGCATTGGCCAGCTCACGACCACAAATGAAAAGTTCAAATCTTTCTGTGAACCCTGCATGGCTAATAATGCACAAGAAATGAAAATTTTTAACCCCTCCCAGGTAAGAAGAAAGAAATGATAGAAAAGACATTCAAACAACTGTTGGTTGGTGTAAAGATTTGAGATCTCCATCATGGTCATCCTCCAATAATTTCCCAAAGAGGAGAATAATTGAATATTTTAGGATGGAAAACAAAATTGATAATGACCCAGAGCTTATTTCCTTGGAGTTCTTGTAGATTACTAAAGGGATTAGACAATACGACTTTGTGTTTTAACATCAAGAGTGGATATCTTGTTGTAGCACAAACTTAACTTAGAACAGTATGCTCCGTAAATTATGCTTTTATGTTTCTGCTTCAATAATTAGTTGTTTTTGTGTGTGCACTCTCACATATATATTCTAAATGATGATTATCTTTCTTGTCCTACAAATGAATCCTTGGTTACGAATGGAATGGACAAATTTGACAATAAGATTGATAGAATCTAAGCCAGCAAAGGATGAAGTTTCATACCTGGGGGAGTGGAAGAATTGAAAGAACGTCAATTGTGAAGTAAGATAAAAAGAATCTCCGAGCTCTTGTGCAAACACCATCACCGGCTTCATCAGGTTTTGCATTATAAAATGTGGAATATCTAAAATGAAAATGACAGACTATGAGAATTATGTAGAGGAAGTCTATGATTGAGCTAACAATTACAACTACTATTCTCATCTTGTTGTCAAATCCAACACATCTTTTGCCTTAATCAACCAACAAGGTGTAACAGAACAAAGGATCCAACAAGGTAGCAATCACACACAACATGACAAGTATTTCATTCCACAAATGAAGAAATACCGGGTTTCTATCACCCAAACATTTAAGATATCCCAAACCTTTACTCCTAACTTCTCGATCAAATCTTATGTTTCCAAAACTCGTAAGCCTATCAAAACTAGTAGTAAAGCTTGTTGAAATTGATCGAAATGTTCTCAGTGAGCATGTTTCTCCAATATACGAAGGTTTACTCCTGGACAGGGGACAAAGCAAGTGGAACAGATGAACCAACAGATACTTCTACTATTTGATTTTGAAGAAAAGAATCACAGGAGATGGGGGACATCAGAAGAATTTCAACCGCACACAGAAAACAGATAAAAAATAGTATAGTTGACAACCCAACAACCATTTAACTGCAATATTTCCTAAATGATTAGCTGGTAATTCTTTAATCTTAGAAGAGAACTAGAAATCGCCCTGGTCTATATACAATACATAGAGAAATGACAATGATGTGAGTGATTGTTACTAAAGGAAAAAAATAGTTTACTGATGATGAATTGAAGTAGCCTTTCCTTTGTAATTGAATGATTTAAAGAGTGATCTAATGAATGTTATAAAAAGTAAATGAGGGGAGAAACTCAACCATGGAGAGAAAATGGATGGTGAATGAAGTACCAAAAAACAAACTAGCAAATGCAGTCATAGTTAAAATAAAACCATTTTCAAAAGTAGTCATAACTCAACCAAATGGCACTTATTTTCTACAAACCCAACTTCTTTTCACTTTTGAAATATTCAATTTGTGTTAGTTCCTACACACAAAAAGATCTCAAACTCCTGAAATGGATAGAATTACAGGGCTACAGGTTATAGTATTTTTGTGAATCTAAAGCAATTATGAAGCATAACCAAGTAGCAAACACAAACACTTGATGAAACTACTAACAGTCACAAAAACTTTGGAAGTTAGAAGTGTAGAGAAAGAAAGTGAGAGAAGTCAATTCTGGCAAAGTGAGAGAAGTCAGTTTTGGCTTAAAAAATCCCTTTTGACTCCTTCCCAACTTCCTAGATGCAGTTGAACCCCTTCAAAATGACCATAACTGACTCAACTTACAGTAAAAAATCAAATTGAGTGAACATATGGCAAGTGGGTTCAATTCCTTTTACCACAGAAAACTATAATACAAGTTCTTTCACTACCTAAAACCTAAATTCCACAACCACAGTTATGCAAGAAGAAGAACAAGAACAAAAATGCCTCTTAAACTCCAACAAGAAGTACAGAAGAACTTGAATTCCAAAAGGGAACTTTACTTACCTCCGTACTTCCATGGCTGAATTGAGTGAGCTAGAAATTAGAAAACACAAAGAATGAAGCTGATTTTGAGGTGCATCCGGAAGGCAATTTAAAGCTTTTGGCAGTAGCTATGTAACAAGTTTCCAAAGTGAGCCACCATAATCGACTAAAAATGGAAACCAAAATGAATGAGCAATCAAAGAAATATTAAGTATATCTGAAGAAACAAACATATTATTCTGATAAACCCTGCATAATTATTCTGAGATTATAAAGATGGTGTTTAAAATTGTATTCAATTCATTTTAAAAGGTTAACCATGAAAAGGAAGAACAGTGGAGACCATGAACTACTAAAGGCATGCAATTTTTCACAATATCATGATGAGAGACTTCATGCTTTAAGTAGTCTTTGACACAAATCAAGACTATAAAGTGTCAAACATTTTCTAATCTTTATTAAAGTTGATCTTTTTTCATGCTTTAGTAACAGAACTAATTTCAAGGTCCAATGCATACTGAAGTCAGTTCCACCAATCTACGAAATTACAATATTAAAAATATAAAGGATGGCATACAAATTATATATAGACATTTTGGACAACTGCAACTTTTTTTTAGTACACGGTTGCAGGGATAGGGGCGCACTCAGGTGCGCATATTAGCACGAGGAAGATAAAAACCTTCATTAGAAGCCGAGTAACGGCTGCCATTGTGGATACACACTCCTCTGTTAAATTTTCTACACCAGATTTTACATCTTCTCTAATCTGTGAGATGATTCAACATAAGACCAAATTAATTTTTCATATTACAGAAAAATATCATTACACCACACAAATTAAGAAAAAAATATACCAAAACCCCCATAATCACACTACGAACTACCTTAGCAACAGAATCAGACAACCCAGGGATGGAATTATCCGGAACGGTCTCCATACTGAGCTTCCGCTTAAGTGGGTTAGAAGATGGAGCAGGCTCTTCAACTTAGTCGGCGAGGGTTTGGAATCGGGAACCATGGAGTTGGGAATTTGGGATCTGACGGTGAAGCATTTTCTTTGGAAGACGACATAGGTTTCCTAGGGGTCTTCCGCCCTTGATTCCGGCGCCGTTAGCGCAAGGAATAGAAAATGGGCAGTGGATCGGCGAGATGGGTATTTAGCAAGATAGGGTTTCTTGGGTGGATGCTTCATTTTAGAGAATAGAAATTGAGAGAAAGGAAGAGTGAAGATTCTGAGGAAGACGAAGGAGACAAGAGATCGAGAGAGAAGGGGAGGCGGAGAGAGGGGTAAGAGGGGGGAGATAGTTGCCGTTGAGAAGAAAGATGAAGAAATTAGAAATGAGGGAGAAGCGGAGTTGCTTTTTTGAAATTTGAAATGAAATGAAACTTTTTAATTTTTAACAAGTTATTAGAGATTTTGAATTAAAAAAATAATATATAATTAAAGTTAAAAGAATATATACGTGCATACACATTTTTTGCAAAAGAATATTTAATGCACTTGTTTTTTTAAATAGTTTTTAGACAAACTATTATAAATTGTGATGCTATTTTACTAATAGACATTATTTAATAAAATCTGAAAATTTAATATATTTAAAAACAAATCTAATTTTTAAAACAACTCTAATTTTATATTAAAAATAATAATAAAACAGATAAAATATTTTTCTATCAAGTATAAAAAATTTGTCTCGTTGAAGTTTCTTATTAAACATAAATAACTATATATCATTAAAATATTTTATTTATAAATATGTTAAAAAATAAATTCAGTAATTTAAAATAATTTCTTCATAACTTTTCATCAAACTATGTTTTTTCCATAAATGATTTATTTTGTATTTTTTATAGCCACGTGGAGAAAAAAATAAAAAATGTGAAAACGTGTCCTATCAGGCGCCGATTCGGTGTTTCGTTTTAGTGCCCGAAATTCAACCATTTATCTATTTAACTACAATTTACAATAAATCACAACTCATTTTTATTTCTTAATTCTTCCTATTTAAGTATTCCGTAATTAGTTATAAGTTTCTACCATATAATTTGATCACAATTGAGTCTTATCATATTTCATGACTCTAGTTTAATATTCATGGGGAAAATATAAAAAAGTACATAGTCATTTCTATAAAAAAAAAAAAAAAAGAAAAAAAAAAGAAACCTGAATTCTTTTGAAACGTTACAATATTGTTATTATTGTTTACTTTGGAAATAGTTGCAAAATTGAAATTAGATTCAATAGAATCTTGAAGAAATTTCTAATACTAGGATAGCAAGATATTCATAAATTATTTATAGTATCTTTAAGGCTATATCTAAGCATTTCTTAAAAATGGTAAAAGAGCGCTTAAGCTCCCTTTTTAAATAGCTATCTATGTCGCACAAATGTGAGTGTTCAAGGCATTGTGGAAATGGCTCGAAGTTGGAATACAAAGTTGGAATTCAAAATTTTATTTATTTGTTTTTCCTTTTCTATATTTGGTAATCTCCTTTAACCAAGGAACAAATTAACCCCCACCCTCTATACCAACAAATTTTGACAGAACACAATAAACTCTTCTCTACCCATTTCTCATTTTTCAACCCCCTCCCTACTCTTTTTACCCAAAAGTTGTTACTCTCTTTTATATAACCTCTTCTCTAACTTTCTCAAGAAAGTTCTTAAGCTAATTTGTAAGATTAATGATTTTTTTTTTTTAAAAAAAAGAATAATGTTGTCTATTAACTAATCAAATGGTCCAAAGTTTAACATGGAATAGTTGTCAGAAAGTGAGCATCAAAATGACAGATTGTTAGATGTATATATCTCAGTAACTAAGAGTTGTTAAGAACTTCAATGTATGATCAAGCTTTTGATTCATTGTCATGTTTGTTGGGGCTGTGGATATATCTTTAGCATTCGGTAGAAATTTCAGGACATGGGTGGGTAAAAAAAAGTTTCCTGATTTTATATCTGCTCTTTGTGAGAAAAATGAAAAATGCAAGAGGGGCCTTAACTAGAAAGACAATAAAATTAAAAGTAATAGTATTAAGGGTAGAATTTTTTCATCACCTTATGAAATTGTACTTGGATCGGAAAACCACATGAACGGCTTAGGACTTGAGGGATGACCTAGGATTAGGAAAACCACAAATCTTTTTCCTTTTTTTTTCCACAACCACCAACCGAACAGAACACTCTATCTCCATTAATGAGTGAATATTTATAAGGAAAAAACTCAAACTGATGCAGAGTTCATTATTTGAACTTCCTTCAAAAACTATCTACGAATCTAATCTTGCTTTTGTACTTACCTTTGGATACATGTACTCCATTTTGATTTTAAAACTAATTGTTGTATTAACTAGATTTTCAATCTACTATATTGTCTAAAAGATAGATTGTAAAAACTCAAATTGGATCATTTATGGGTCTACTCACTTACCTTCTCTGTATTTTGTTCATTCAAAGACAAGGGCTAAACTTATTCAACTACAATGTCTCTATGTTACGAGACTTAATGACAAATATTATAATTTTCTTTCTTTCTTTTTTGTTTATTGTAGTATGACTAATATTGACTTTAATAACTCTTTGCTCCACATGGGCTAAGTGACTTCAAAGTGTAAAGAAGTAACTAGTAGCTGGGAGGTAGTTATACATTTCGTTGAATTAGGATACTTTATGTTTTTTATTTTTTACTGTAGGATTCTTGTACTCAAACTGATGTTTTATTGATTTTACAATATCAGATTATGTATATGACTATTTAATTCCCCAGATCATTTTCCAATAATTCAAAAGAATGTCTATTCTTGCTACTATGAATCTATAGAACGAGAAATAATTAGGGACATGCATAATAATAATAATAATGCTTGAGAACCAACTTCCTTTCTTTGTTCTTCAAGCTATGTATGACCAGCTGGTTTCGTCAAATAAACATTTTCCAACGAACATAACCAAGGTTGGGATAATGGAAGAAGGTGATGTTCGAAAAAAGAAAAGAAGGAAGAAAAGCATACATAGCTACGAATTCACATGAAGAAGAGGAACTCGACGAACTCAAATGGCAAATCGGAGGAGTGTGTAGCAAATTAGAGTGATGGAGAGAGTTTTCGTGGAAGGGAAAGGGTAGTTTCACAAGTAATCAAAGACAAACCTTTTTTATTACCAACTCATTTTTAAAGATTTTATTAGGTATGACAAAATGTAAATTTATATTGTTACCTTTATCTATTCAATTTTATTCAACTTAACTTTATGTTTTCTTTTTTTCTCGACCTTTTACCTAACATTCCACCAAAACATTTATTCTCAACAATATTGAATGATCTTGTATCAACAATGGGACAAGAAAAGCTCCTCTCAGACATTAATTTTCATTATTTACTCTTCGCTGAAAAATAATTCTCCAATGGAATTCTCTCAAAATATTTGAATTTGATTTTTCAATTTTCCTACCACTTTCATAATAACTTTACTCTTTGGGTTACTTTATGAATTTTTCCTTGCTAAAAGGGATTAGGGTTTGACTGTAATTAGGAAAAATATATTTATTAAAATAATACTTAAATTTATTTAGCGTTATTTTATGTATTTACTACAGCACATAAGTGTCACGAAAAAGTAGAATTCGAAAACAACATTTTTTTACCCACCAAAGATATGAATTTTGACATTTATGAAACTATTTTTCTCCTCTTTCAATTGATCACTATAGTAAGTTGTGATGGAAGTCCATTTTTCTTGTAGCGTGTCTTACTCCAAATTCACTTCCAATTACATAACTTTTCTTCAAATTTACACTTTCGGGTTTTTGTATGTTCCTTCTTTGTTCACAATCATTCTCCTCCTCGATCCAAACTTTGACCCAATATCCCCAAAGTTCTTTTTTCTAGGCTATTCATCACATCAAAAGGGATACAAATGTTATTCCCCAATTACTAGGAAAATATATATTTCTTTGAAAATATATATCTATTCAATTTTATTCAACTTAACTTTATGTTTTCTTTTTCTCTCCATCTAACTTTTTCGATGATCACCTCACTCACTCACTCACGCCTCACCTCACCTCCGACGGTCACACCACTTTCAGTCTCTTAAATTTGGTTGTCTCCACTCCAACATCTCTCACTCCTACCGTTACCGCCATGCCATGCCACTCTCACTCTCTCATAGCCACGATCACTTTCAGGAATTTAAAAAATATATATAAAAAAACATATGCTAATAAAAGGAAAACTGTGAAGCCAAACCAAACCACATAATGCAATTTGATTTTCGATTTTGGTCTGATTCTATTCTAGAAAACACAAACTCCAAAAAACTATGAACACACCCTTATATAATAGGGTAGATTATTAGTTTAGTCTCTTTTTTCACTTTTTTTTTTCAAAATATTTAATAACACATTAATGTTAACACTATTAGGCCAACCAATAATAATAACAATAAAATTTATAGCTACATGATTTTATATATCAATACTTCATCTACCTAACTTATTTGTTCAACCATAAAATATTGCTTATGCCTATGGATGTCTCTTAGCAATTGCCAAATAACATGGCTAATTAAGCAATAATTAAAATCTCATTAACTAGTTCAACGAGTCACTATAATTTTGATCCCAGGGAATTTGAGACTTTGTATTGAAAAAAACAAAGGCAGGTAAGTGTCAACGATGTATACATCGATAATTATGTAGAAAAAATGTAGTCCATGAAACCGTTGCTTAATTAAATAATTTATAAATACACTAAAGTCTAAATTGCGCTGGGCCATATAACCGAATGTTAGGAACTGCACGAAGGTTTTCATATAGATAATTCGCCAATTCTTCCTGTTAGCATACAACACCTCCTCGTCGTTAGACTAAAGTCTTAAAACTTGTAAACATATTTATCATATCATTCTGAATTTTCAGTGTTCCAGGTAACCTAGTTGATAGAAAAATAATACCTAAATTCTTTGATTAAAGAAAAAAAGTTCTATTACTAACTTACTACGAAGGTAATTATTTAGTTGATACCCTGATTTAGTTGCTTCACGCATTTTTCACAACCCAAAAATTCTCAAACAAAGGGTATATACCAAATTTCAATCAACTCACTTCGTAACTATGAATTTTTTGCATTTCGACCCTAGATAAATAATCAATAGCAGCTCCCAAACCAATTGCTTCTCCAATTGCAGGCGTCCCAGCTTCAAATCTAACGAAGGGGGATATGAGTAATTAGTAGAATTAAGGACAATATTGTCCACCAAAAAGACTTTTTAATGCAAATACCAAAAGGCATTTGGATAGGAAGAGATTACATAGAAGAGATAAAAGGATGTGTAAAAATGCATCAATTAATGAATAGTTCGAATAAAATAGACATCACAAAATGTTAACACCATTCAAGAAGTCATCTATTTAAATCTCATAATGACTTCAAAAAGATGATTTATCAAGTGTCAATTATTATGAGAATAAATGAGCAAACAAATAATGCTAAATAAACGACAGTTATTTAGCTCTCTTGCAATTCTTGAGCCCTATATATTGAACGTTTTAATTTTTCCACATCATATAAAATAAATACATTGAGAAAATTTTCATTTTAAAGTAAAATAAAAGGACAAAATTGCAACCATGGAGTCCACTAACCTGGAACGAGGTTGTGCAAATGTGGAATAGTCAAGAAATCTCCACCATCTGGAGCCATGTAGGACCAAATATGAAAATTAGATATTGACTTCCTAAAAACGAACTGATGCAATTTTAATTTCATAACTTATCTTCTCAAAGGACATACCTAAGAATGGAGGCATTGCAAACAATAGATCAATCTTTCCGTACAAGAATCCAATGCCCGTAGGCCCACACATCTGAAGCATGTTTATTCCTTATCTTCATATGCCCAAATGTAAGGCTTGCCATTTAATTAATAAGAAAACAACCTAACCTTGTGAGAAGAAGCAACAAGAAAGTCAGCATCAAGTGTCTGGATATCGACAAACATATGTGAAACACTCAAGCACGCATCTACAAGCACTTTTGCCTCAAAATGATGTGCCAAGCCAACTATTTCTTCAATTGGAAGAATAGAAGTTGCAGAGAAAAAAAATCAAATCATACTGAATTCCACTATTTCCATAGAGTTATTATTAGAAAGATATCAAGAGTAATTGGACACAAATCAAGAGAAGGAAAAATGTCTGACAGTTCTTTTCGTTCTTCATTCATTTGACTTTATTATTTTTATTCAGCTGCACACCTTTCCACTAGAAGTGTGATAACTGAAGTAATATGATAACACTTCAGTTTGAAATATTCACCTACTACTTGTTTTATTTGAGTAATGTTTATAAATTGAATGGTAAAAAAAGAAAATAGATTAAAAAAATGCTAAATATCAAATAAAAGGGTGTACCCAGTACATTTTGAGACATGATAGGTAACCACAAGCTTTGTTTTTGTTGAAAACATTTCCTTTAACTCTAGTAAGTTTGGGACATTATGTTCACCTAAACTTACAAACTTCATAACAACACCGGTCCTTTCAGCTATAAGTTGCCAAGGAACAATGGCACTATGATGTTCAACAACCGTAAGTATGATCTGCACTGAAAGAATAGATTGTTACAGTTTAAACTTAAAGTTAAAGCAGTATATGGCTACACATGTTTAAAAAGATAAAGGATGCAACTTCATGATGTAGGAATGTAAAACACTTTCGTTAACTTAAATCTGAAATCAGAATCTTCACAAAGAAAACCTTAAAGCCTACTGTCAGAATTAGTAGGGCTTTGCCCTTAGAGTATTTTTGAAAAGAATAATAGATAAGATTTTATTTCCTAAATATTTCCTAGATCTTTTCCTTTCTTACTCCTATTGTACTCTATTTATTTTCTCCATTGGTACCAATTGTATTCATAAGAAAAATAATAAAAGCTAAAGTATCGTGGTTTTTCTCCCAGTTCTCTGGTTTCCACGTAAGTCTCGGGTTGTTGTTAATTGCTTTCAATATGGTATCAGAGCAAGGCAATAACGAAACCCTAGGAGAAAACCAGATCGAAACTGAACCCGTCACTGCCGCCGCCGCCATGGAGAAACTGCTCCAGAACCTACAGAAACTGCCAATCTACCCAACGGGAGTGGTTTCGCAGCCGTACGAGCCGCCGTCTGACCAGAAGATGCTTCACGCGCCGCTCCTGTCCGACACGTGGGCCGTTTCATCTCATCGCCCAGCCCATTCCCTTCTACGCACCATCGGATGTCCAACCGTCAAACCCTTCCAGCCATCCGCATCCTCACGCGCCGCCTATGAGCTCCGGACAGCAACCCTCAACCGTAAATCTTTGAAATTTGTACAGTAAGCATCCGTTGTACGTTGACTCTTTACAACAACTGTTGTTTTCTGGTAACGGAATTGATCAACCCTAGAACAGATCGAACATTGAAGCAAGCGAGTCTTCGACGCATTCCAAACCAACCGAGTTGCCGATGTATTCCAAAAACCCGGTAACTTCGTTCCCTAATTTACTGTTAAATTATATAACTGGCTCTTTGGGTTCGTCTACAGGGAATTTTTCAGGTGAAAAATTAAATGGGCAAAATTATTTTTCTTGGTCCCAATCAATAAAGATGTTCCTCGAAGGTCGCCACAAGTTCAGCTTCTTAACTGGAGGGACTGTACGTCCTCTACCAGGAGACGCCTTGGAACGACTTTGGAAAGAGGAGGACTCACTTACTCGGTCCATGCTGATTAATAGTATGGAACCACAGATCGACAAGCCTCTACTATATGCTGCCACAGCAAAAGATTTATGGGATACAACTCAAACCTTTTACTCGAAACGACAGAATGCCTCTCGGTTGTATACACTGTGAAAACAGGTCCATAATTGCAAACAAGGGACTCTAGATGTGACTACCTATTTTAACAAGCTCTCTCTCCTCTGGAAAGAGATGGATTTGTGCCGAGAGACAGTTTGGGACACACCAAATGACGGTACTCAATATGCTAAACTTGAAGAGGCCGTACGAGCCGCCGTCTGATATGAAGATGCTTCACGCGCCGCTCCTGTCCAGTGTTACAATCGTAACTTCTCAACACGATTGTGCGGCACTTGTTTAGCTCGATCAACAAGTCAGCCGTTCGAAATTCGGAATCCGCGGACAAACTCGCAGTATGACGTAGCCTCTCTTCACGTTCTTGAGAAAATGGTTTTATAAAACGTGAGAGAGAAAATAAATTGTTGAAAACATAATAAAAGTGAGCATTGAAGACTGTCAGTTGCAAAGAAAAAGCTTAGTTTGCAAAGAGTGCGACAAGGCTCGGCGGGGGTGCGACTACTCATATACCCTCTATAGTACATATTGAGATTTTTGGCCTTGGCAGGCTTGCATATGAAAAAGCCGAAATGTCACACGGTGGCTCGGCGACACGAAAACGAACCTAAACTACTTTCAAGACATAAAGATAAAGCGATTTAGGGGTATTCGAACATACGACCATAGATAAATAATACCTTGGACAAGTATGCCCTTGACATTCTCCCTCACCTAAATGGTTGACGTCCCCGTCAACTGGCGAAGCTTGAAATCTTCTGCTTCCACGCTTTAAGATCTTCGACACGTTCCCAGCTGGTTTCCTCCACAGGAAGGTTCTTCCACTTTACCAGATACTCGTGGATCCTTCGTATGGGTCTTCTGCCCCTTTTTACTCGCTCGGCCAGAATTTCTTCAACATCTTTGTCTTCCTTCTGACTAAGATCGATAATTGGGCGAGTTACGATATTCTGCTACAGGTCCTCAGTGTCTTGATAGTACGGTTTCAGGTTACTAACATGAATTACTGGGTAGATTTTCATCCATGTGGGCAACGCTACTCTGTAAGAAGTATTCCCTACCTTTTTCAGCACTTCAACTGGTCCTTCATACTTCCTGACGAGGAGCTGGTCTTTGCGTCCTCGAAACCTGACTTGCTCTGGTCGTAGTTTGATGAGTACCTGGTCTCCCGCCCGAAACTCAAGAGGTCGTCGCTTCTTGTCCGCCCACTTCTTCATCCGCTTCGACGCTTTTTCTAAGTATGCTCGGGCGATGTCGTTTGTCTGTTTCCACTCTTTCGTGAAATTGATGGCTTGAGGGTTCTTCCCTGCAAAGGGATGATCGACAAGGTGTGGCAGTACTGGTTGCCTCCCAGAAACAATCTCAAACTGGCTTCTTCCTGTAAATGAACTTGTCTGAGCGTTGAAACAGAATTGGGCTACGTCCAATAGTTGGACCCAGTTCTTTTGCCTTGCGTTTACAAAATGGTGCAAGTATTCCTCGAGCATGCAGTTGAATCGCTCAGTCTGGTCGTCAGTTTGGGGGTGGTAGCTTGAGGATATGTTCAGACTTGTACCCAAGAAGGAAAATAACTCCGTCCAGAAGGAGCCAATGAATCTACCATCCCTGTCACTCACTATACTTGTCGGGACTCCCCACAACTTAACAACATGCTTAAAGAACAATTGAGCTGTCATTTCTGCTGAACACTGCCTGGTGGTGGGGATGAAGGTGGCGTACTTTGAAAAACGATCAATGATGACTAAGATGGCTTCAAAGTCGCCTACCTTAGAAAGATGGGTGATAAAGTTCATAGAGACACTCTCCCAAGGTCTTGTTGGAACCGGTAGAGGGTCAAGAAGTCCAGCAACCTTCACTTTCTCTACTTTATCTTGTTGGCAGATGAGACACGTCTTAGTGTACTGCATGACATCATCTCTCATATTCGGCCAAAAGTAGCCCTTCTTCAGCAAGGCGTACGTCTGCTGCCTCCGGGATGGCCAGCCCATAGAGTGTCGTGACACTCATACAACAATTTCTTCCTTAAGTCCTCTGCTTTAGGAACATATAGCCGATTGCCCTTTGTGACTAACAAGTCTTCCTCGACCCAAAACTATCGTGTTTTGCCCGCCTTCACTAAATTCATGACATTCTGAGCGGCATGATCTTTCTGTAGGAACTCTCTCAAGGTGTCTCTAACCGACCCACCAATCTCGCTCCCCCGGAGGTCAGCTAACAGGCATATGGCTGCATGTTCTTGTTTTCGACTTAGGGCATCAGCAGCCTGGTTGCTCGACCCCTTCTTATGTTCAAATTCGAAGTCGAACTCGGCCAGAAATTCCTGTCATCTTGCTTGCTTCGAAGTCAACTTTGGCTGGGTAAAGAAGTGGCAGGTTGCACTGTTGTCCGTCTTCACTACAAACGACGAACCTAGTAGGTATTGTCTCCAGGCCCTCAAACAATGTATTACTGCGAGCATTTCTTTTTCGGACACAGTATACCTCCTTTCGGCTGCATTCAACTTTCGACTTTCGTATGCGATCGGGTGCCCATTCTGCAGGAGCACACCCCCCAACGCATAATCTGACGCATTTGTCTCGACTTTGAAAGGTTTGGTCACATCCGCAATCCCCAGAAGTGGCCCCTCCATCATGGCTTGTTTTAGGCCGTCGAAGGCGGCTTGGCACTCGGGGTCCCAACTCCAGCGAACGTCTTTTTTCAGTAGTTCAATCAGCGGGCTTGCTCGTTTGGAGAATCCCTCGACAAATCGACAATAGTAATTCGCCAGCCCGAGGAAGGAGCGTAACTCCGAGACTGATTTTGCCACTGCCCAGTCGCGTATCGCAGCAATCTTCCCTTCTTCCATTTCAATTCGGCCACACTCTATCACATGGCCCAAGAAGTTTATCCGCTCTTGTGCAAAAGAACATTTTTCTCTTTTGACATACAGTTGATTCTCCTTCAATTTCTAAAAAACCTTTTGTAGATGGTCTCTATGTTCCTCCATGGTCGTACTATAGACCACTATATCATCCAGGTAGACTACTATGAATTTATCGAGATATTCGTGGAAGACCTGGTTCATCAACGTACAGAAGGTTGCAGGGGCATTGGTGAGACCAAATGGCATTACGAGGAATTCGAACGCACCATATCGGGTGACACAGGTTGTCTTCGGCTCATCTCCCTCTGCAATTCTCACTTGGCAGTATCCAGTGATCACCAAGCATTTGGTCAAAGGCATTGGGATTACTTGATGTTCGAGTAGGAATTCCATTCCCAGTACCACATCAAAGTCATCCATCTTTACTACCTACAAAGTCTACGAGGCCACTCCATCCTCCCAATCTTATCATCGTTCGTTTCACTAGTCCGATGATAGGTAGGGCAACAGAATTCACGACTTTCATTCTTCCTGCATCCTTCTCCCAGCGGAGATTCAAACGTTTAGCTTCTGCTTCTGTTATGAAATTGTGGGTGGCACCGGAGTCAACCATAGTGCTTTTGGTTGGCTTCTAGTTGATCCAGGTTTCAACGTACATTAAGCCCCTTTCCACTGGTGTGTTCGTCTCCCGCACCTTTTTCTGGAGAGAGGACAAAAATTTCAAGGCCCCCATTCGAGGGTTATCAACTTCTTCCGTCTGGTCTACTTCCCTCTCGGTTTGACTTGGTTGGTTGTCTGAATCTGAGGCTAAAGATGCCTGGAATGCATTGAAAGCAGTTTTGTTCGGGCATTCTCTGGCCAAGTGTGGTCCCTTACATATGAAGCAACTAAGAGGACGATTGGACACATTCTGGTTACTTGGTCCTCGCCAGGAGTTTCCAGTATTCGATTGATGGGACCTACGATCCATTAAAGCGTCTGTCCCCTCCCGTAGTTTTAGGAGAACTTGGGCGGTTGTTCCTACTTCTTCCAGATGAGGAACTTGGATGACGTCTCGCATCCTGAGAGTCGTTAGACAGGTCAAACAGTCGTTCGGTTGCAGCGTACGCGGACGTGAGGTCTTGAACTCTTTGTTCATATAGCTTTGTCTTCGCCCACGGCTTCAATCCTTCGACAAAACAGAAAACTTTGTCTTTCTCGAACATATCGCGTATATCCAACATCAGCCCCGCGAACTGTTTCACATACTCCCGAATACTACCGGTGTGTTTCAGCTCGCGTAACTTCCGTCGAGCCAAGATCTCGACATCTTCGGGGAAGAATTGTGAGCGAATTTCTCTCTTCAAAGCGTCCCAAGTATCTATCATGCAATGTCCCTCCTGCATGTCAACAAATCGGAACCTCCACCATAACCTGGCATCCTCAAACAGATGCATCGTCGCCAACGTGACGTTGGCTTCCTCTGTAACCATGTTTGTGGCCCTGAAGTACTGCTCCAGGTCAAAGATAATAGTTTTCTAGGGCCTTCGCGTCTCTTGCCCCACAGAAGGGCTTTGGTTCCGGGATCTTCACTCTACTAACCGGAATGGCTCCCCCAGCGGGAGCTTGGTTTGCCATTGCTCGCATTGTGAGGCTCAGTCTCGCATTCACATCTGCGATTTCGTTTCTGACGACATCGAGGGTAGCTCGAAAATCCTCTGACATGCCGTTTATCATCTCTAACAGTGTCTTTTGAGAGCTATCCAGCTCCTGGACACGCTCCTCAATATGGGCAACAGAGCCCGTTGAACTGTCCCCACGTTCGTGGCTACCAATTCTTCCAACAGTTCCCTCTAGAGTGTCGACTCTTGCCAACAACTCTTGTATCGATAATCCTTCGACACGGCCAGCTACCGCATCGATCATGTCAATTTTCTCAGCAATCTCTTCGAGACGGGACTCCAAGAAGCGGATGGAGACAGGGACTTCGACTAGGTAAAGCATCTGCTCCTCCAACTCTACTAGTCAGTCTCTCTGGGCCTTGCCCAATGGGTTCGCGGACGACATGTTTCGGTCTTATTGTCAATAAGCCGATTTGGCTCTGATACCACTTGTCACAATCGTAACTTCTCAACACGATTGTGCGACACTTGTTTAGCTCGATCAACAAGTCAGCCGTTCGAAATTCGGAATCCGCGGACAAACATGCAGTATGACGTATTCTCCCTTCACGTTCTTGAGAAAATGGTTTTATAAAACGTGAGAGAGAAAATAAATTGTTGAAAACATCATAAAAGTGGGCATTGAAGACTGTCAGTTGCAAAGAAAAAGCTTAGTTTGCAAAGAGTGCGACAAGGCTCGGCGGGGTGCGACTACTCATGTACCCCCCTATAGTACATATTGAGATTTTTGGCCTTGCCAGGCTTGCATATGAAAAAGTCGAAATGTCACACTGTGGCTCGGCGACACGAAAACAAAAGAATTAACCTAAACTACTATTAAGACATAAAGATAAAGCAATTTAGGGGTATTCGGGCATACGACCATAGATAAATAATACCTTGGACAAGTATGCCCTTGACATCCGGCACGTGGGCGGTTTCATCTCACCGCCCAGCCCATTCTCTTCTACGCACTTTCGGATGTCCAACCATCAAACCCTTCCAGCCACCCGCATCCTCACACGCCGCCTATGAGCTCTAGACAGCAACCCTCAACCGTAAATCTTTGAAATCTGTATAGTAAGCATCCGCTGTACGTTGACTCTTTACAACAATCGTTGTTTTCTGGTAACGGAATTGATCAACCCTAGAACAGATCGAACATCGAAACGGACGAGTCTTCGACGCATTCCAAACCAACCGAGTTGCCGATGTTTTCCAAGAATCCGGTAACTTCGTTCCCTAATTTACTATCAAATTATATAACTGGCTCTTTGGGTTCGTCTACAGGGAATTTTTCAGGTGAAAAATTAAATGGGCAAAATTATTTTTCTTGGTCCCAATCAATAAAGATGTTCCTCGAAGGTCGCCACAAGTTTGGCTTCTTATCTGGAGGGACTGTACGTCCTCTTCCAGGAGACGCCTTGGAACGACTTTGGAAAGGGGAGGACTCACTTACTCGGTCCATGCTGATTAATAGTATAGAACCACAGATCGGCAAGCCTCTACTATATGCTGCCACAACAAAAGATTTATGGGATACAACTCAAACCCTTTACTCGAAACGACAGAATGCCTCTCGGTTGTATACACTGCGAAAACAGGTCCATAATTGCAAACAAGGGACTCTGGACGTGACTACCTATTTTAACAAGCTCTCTCTCCTCTAGAAAGAGATGGATTTATGCTGAGAGACAGTTTGGGACACACCAAATGATGGTACTCAATATGCTAAACTTGAAGAGGCTGACCGTGTTTATAACTTCCTTGCAGGACTTAATCCCAAATTTGATACTGTTTATTGTCGTATACTCGGACAAAGTCCTCTTCCCTCCCTAATGGAAGTTTGTTTTGAAGTCCGCCTGGAAGAGGATCGCACTAATGCCATGAGTGTACTACTACCCCTACCATTGACTCCGCTGCCTTTAGCGCTCGGTCCTCAAATCATGACAGTGACAAGAATAATGGTAAATCAATTCCTGTGTGTGAGCATTGTAAGAAACAATGACACACCAAGGATCAGTGTTGGAAACTCCACAGTCGTCCCCCAAGAGGTAAGAAACGGTCCTCCAACGAGAAACAGAACTCAGGACGTGCCTACATTAGTGAGACTACCCCTGCCAGCACCTCTCAATCAACTGATCCTACTGCAAGCCAGACCAAGACTCCGACTCTGGGTGCCATTGCTCAGTCAGGTATGCCTCAGTCCCTTGGGCTTATTAGTGTTGATGGGAATAATCCCTGGATCTTAGACTTAAGGGCTACAAATCACTTGACAGGTTCTTCGAAACACTTTATCTCGTATGCCCCGTGTGTCGGTAATGAAAAAATCCGAATAGCTGATGGCTCTCTAGCTCCAATCGCTGGCAAAGGACAAATAGTTCCCTCTAACAGTTTTACTCTCCAGAATGTTTTGCATGTCTCTAAACTGTCTTACAATTTGTTATCTATAAGCAAGATCACTCGTGAGTTGCAATGTAAAGCTATCTTCTTACCTGAATCGGTTTATTTCTAGGACATGAGCTCGGGGAGGACGATTGGCACTGCTTGACATAGCAGGGGACTTTACATCCTTGATGATGATACTTCTTATAGTAGTTTGTCTAGGGTTAGTTTACTGTCATCTTACTTTAGTACTTCTGAACAAGACTGTATGTTGTGGCATTTTCGACTGGACCACCCAAACTTTACATATATGCAATATTTATTTCCCCACCTTTTTTCTAAACTTGATGTCTCTTCTCTATCTTGCGATGTGTGTATTCGGGCTAAACAACATCGGGTCTCTTTTCCCTCACAACCATATAAACCTACACAATCGTTTACCCTCATCCATAGTGACGTTTGGGGTCCTTCCAAGGTCACCACCTCATCGGGAAAGCGGTGGTTTGTAACTTTCATCGATGACCATACCCATCTTACCTAGGTCTACCTTATCACAGATAAATCCGAGGTTTCATCCATTTTCCAAAACTTCTATCATACTATTGAAACATAATTTCATACAAAAATTGCAATTCTTCGAAGTGATAATGGTTGGAAATTCCAAAACCATAACCTTAGTGAATTTCTAACCTCCAAAGGGATTGTTCACCAAACCTCATGTGCCTACACTCCTTAACAAAATGGAGTGGTCAAACAAAAAAACCGTCACCTTGTGGAAGTAGCTCGCTCCGTTATGCTTCCCACTTCCCTTCCATCATACCTGTGGGGAGATGCTATTCTTACAACCACTCACTTAATCAATAGAATGCCTTCTCGTATCCTCCACCTTCAGACTCCCTTAGATTGTCTTAAGGAGTCTTACCCCTCTACTCGCCTTGTGTCTGAGGTTCCTCTTCGTGTGTTTGGGTGTACCACTTATGTCCATAATTTTGGCCTTAATCAGACTAAATTTAGCCCTCGGGCTCAGGCTTGTGCGTTTGTTGGATATCCCATACACCAACGCGGATATAAATGTTTTCACCCGCCGTCCAGGAAATACTTTGTCACTATGGATGTTACTTTCTGTGAGAACCGACCCTACTTTCCCGTTAGCCATCTTCAGGGGGAGAGTGAGAGTGAATAGTCTAACAGCACTTTCGAATTTACTAAACCTACTCCTAGTAGCGTATCTGACGTTGATCTTCATCCCATAATCTTACCCGCAAACCAAGTTCCCTGGAAAGCATATTACAGGAGGAATCTCAGAAAGGAAGTTGGGTCCCCTACTAGTCAACTGCCGGCTCCAGTCCAAGACTTCGAACCTCCTCGAGACCAAGGTATGGAAAACCCTACAGAACCTTGTACTAATAATACGATGAGTGAGAATGACAAGTCTGATGTTGCTGTTCTTGAAAATATGGGTGAAAATAACTGTGGTGATGAGATTGAGGTTAGAATAGAAATCAGTAATGATGAAGCAGAACAGGGTCATACAAGGAAACTTGATGAGTATGATCCCTCTCTTGACATTCCCATTGCTTTGAAAAAAGGTACCAGATCCTGCACTAAACATCCCATTTGCAACTATGTTTCCTATGATAATCTCTCTTCACAGTTTAGAACGTTTACAGCAAGCCTTGACTCTACCATAATACCGAAAAATATCTACACTGCTCTAAAGTGTCATGAATGGAAAAATGCTGTTATGGAAGAGATGAATGCTCTTGAAAAGAATAGAACTTGGGAGATCTGTGCTCTACCCAAGAGACATAAAACTGTAGGACACAAATGGGTGTTCTCTCTCAAATAAAAAGCAGATGGTACGCTTGATAGACACAAGGCAATGTTAGTTGAAAAGGGATTTACTCAAACCTATGGTATTAACTGTTCAGAAACCGTTTCTCCAGTTGCTAAGTTGAATACTGTTAGAGTCTTCCTATCTGTTGTTGTGAACAAAGATTGGCCTCTATACCAGCTGGATGTTAAGAATGCTTTTTTGAATGGAGACCTTGTGGAGGAAGTCTACATGAGCCCCCGCAAAGATTTGAAGCCCAATTTGGTCAGCAGGTGTGTAAACTCCAAAAATCCCTATACGGTCTGAAACAGTCTCCGAGAGCATGGTTTGACAGATTCACTACCTTTGTCAAGTCCCAAGGGTATAGTCAAGGGCACTCTGACCATACTCTATTTACAAAGGTTTCCAAGACAGGAAAGATTGCTATTCTAATAGTTTATGTAGATGACATTGTTTTGACCGGAGATGATCAAACAGAAATCAATCAATTAAAACAGAGAATGGGTGATGAATTTGAAATCAAGGAGTTGGGAAATCTGAAATATTTCCTTGGAATGGAGGTGGCCAGATCTAAATAAGGTATCTCCGTATCTCAGAGAAAATACACCCTTGATCTGCTCAACTTGAGGGGGAGTGTTAGAATTAGTAGGGCTTTGCCTGTAGAGTATTTTTGGAAAGAATAATATAAAAGATTTTATTTCCTAAATATTTCCTAGATCTTTTTCTTTCTTACTTCTATTGTACTCCATTTATTCTCTCCCTCTGTACCTATTGTATTAATAAGAAAAATAATAAAAACTAAAGTATCGTGGTTTTTCTCCCGATTCTCTGGATTCCACGTAAGTCTCGGGTTTTTGTTAATTGCTTTAAATACCTACACCTTAGACAATCAACAAGAATGCGAACAAGTACAAAATGTAAACCCATTGAAATTTACATATTATATATGAGAGAGACAACTAATAGTCCTGACGGTTTGATCCAACCGTATCTATGTATCACTTGAACTATTAAAACAACCTCACAAAGTTTAAATACAAACATTGTAAAACAAGCACTTAAAGACCAAAAATGGCAACAAAGTGTGTAAGTTTAAGTTTAAAACGAACCTAAAAAGTGTTGAAAACATGTCTACGTATCACTTGGACCTTAAAAAACGACCTAAGACATCTTAAGTGTAAGTTCATAACTCACAACCTAGCAGAAAGTTCAAAAAGTGTGAAAAAAGCACTTTAAGACCCAAAGTGGCAACCGTGTGTGTGTGAGTGCAACAAACTTAGTGCCGAACCAACCTAAAACGCATTCAAAACATGTCTAAGTATCGCTTGAACTTTCAAAACGGTCTAACAAATCTTAACTGTAAGTTCGTAACTCATAACGTACCAAAAAGTTCAAAAAAGATTGAAAAGAAGCACTTCAAGACCTAGAATGCCAAGTGTGTAAGTGCAACAAACTTAAATTCAAACAAACCAAAAAAGCATTCGAAACACGTCTTAGCTTCCAAACGACCTAATGACGCTTAAGTATAAGTTTGTAACTCATAACTTGCCAAAAAGTTCAAAAAAGTGTGGAAAAAGCCCTTCGATGGCAATCATGTCTGTATGTGCAACAAACTTAGTTCGAAACAACCTAAAACCTGTTCAAAACATGTCTAAGTACCATTCGAACTTAAAAAAATGGCCTAACAATGCTCAAGTATAATTTCGTAACTCATAACCTACCAAAAAAATTCAAACATTGTAAAAAAAAGCACTTCAAGACCCAAAATGGCAATTAAGTGTGTAGATGCAACAAACTGAGTCTCAAACAAACCTAAAAGGTGTTCAAAACGTGTCTAAGTATCACTTGAACTATCAAAATGACCTAACAAAACTTAAGTGTAGTTTCGTAAACCATAACCTACCAAAAAAATTCAAAAAGTGTGAAAAAAAGCACTTCAAGGCCGAAAATGGCAACCAAGTGTGTTAGTGCGACAGACTTTGTTTCAGACCAACCTAAAAAGAGTTCAAAACGTGTGTAGGCTTTCAAAACGATCGAACAATGCTTAAGTATAAGTTCGTAAATCACAACCGACCAAAATGTCAAAAAGTGCGACAAAAGCACCCGACATGTCAACCAAGTGTGCAAGTTCAACAAACTTAGTTCCAAACCAAAATAAAAAGAGTTTAAAACCTCTGAACATTGCTTAAGTGTAAATTCGCAACTCATAACCCACCAAAAAGTTCAAAAAGAGTGAAAAAAGCACCGAGGACCTAAAATGGCAACCCAACCAAGTATGTAAGTGCAACAGACTTAGTCTCAAACAAACTTAAAAAGTGTTCCAACCGAGTCTACGTATCACTTGAAACTTTAAAAACAACCTCACAAATTTAAGTGTGGGTTTACAACTCCCAACGTACCGAAGAGTCAAGAACCGTGAAAAAAAGCACTTCAAAGATCACAAAGAAAATGGCAACCAAATGTGTAAGTACAACAAACTTAGCCTCAAACCAACCTTAAAAGTGTTCAAAATGAGTCTAACTATCGCTTGAATTTTAGAAACGATCTAACAAAGCTTAAGTGTTAGTTCGTTACTCATAGCCTAGCAAAAAGTTAAAAAAGTGAGAAAAGAGCCTTTCAAGACCCAAAATGGCGACAAAGTGTGTAAGTTTAAGTTTAAAACGAACCTAAAAAGTGTTGAAAACATGTCTACGTATCACTTGGACCTTAAAAAACGACCTAAGACATCTTAAGTGTAAGTTCATAACTCACAACCTAGCAGAAAGTTCAAAAAGTGTGAAAAAAGCACTTTAAGACCCAAAGTGGCAACCGTGTGTGTGTGAGTGCAACAAACTTAGTGCCGAACCAACCTAAAACGCATTCAAAACATGTCTAAGTATCGCTTGAACTTTCAAAACGGTCTAACAAATCTTAACTGTAAGTTCGTAACTCATAACGTACCAAAAAGTTCAAAAAAGATTGAAAAGAAGCACTTCAAGACCTAGAATGCCAAGTGTGTAAGTGCAACAAACTTAAATTCAAACAAACCAAAAAAGCATTCGAAACACGTCTTAGCTTCCAAACGACCTAATGACGCTTAAGTATAAGTTTGTAACTCATAACTTGCCAAAAAGTTCAAAAAAGTGTGGAAAAAGCCCTTCGATGGCAATCATGTCTGTATGTGCAACAAACTTAGTTCGAAACAACCTAAAACCTGTTCAAAACATGTCTAAGTACCATTCGAACTTAAAAAAATGGCCTAACAATGCTCAAGTATAATTTCGTAACTCATAACCTACCAAAAAAATTCAAACATTGTAAAAAAAGCACTTCAAGACCCAAAATGGCAATTAAGTGTGTAGATGCAACAAACTGAGTCTCAAACAAACCTAAAAGGTGTTCAAAACGTGTCTAAGTATCACTTGAACTATCAAAATGACCTAACAAAACTTAAGTGTAGTTTCGTAAACCATAACCTACCAAAAAAATTCAAAAAGTGTGAAAAAAAGCACTTCAAGGCCGAAAATGGCAACCAAGTGTGTTAGTGCGACAGACTTTGTTTCAGACCAACCTAAAAAGAGTTCAAAACGTGTGTAGGCTTTCAAAACGATCGAACAATGCTTAAGTATAAGTTCGTATTGAAAGCAATTAACAACAACCCGAGACTTACGTGAAAACCCGAGAACCGGGAGAAAAACCACGATACTTTAGTTTTTATTATTTTTCTTATGAACAAAAACAATAGGTACAAAGGGAGTATAAATAGAGTACAATAGGAATAAGAAAGGAAAAGATTTAGGAAATATTTAGGAAATAAAATCTTATATTTTATTTTTTCCAAAAGTATATTTTATTCTTTCCAAAAGTACTAATTCTAACACTCCCCCTCAAGTTGGGAGGTAAATATCAATGAGTCCCAACTTGCTAACGCAAAGGTCGAAGTGTGGTCGGAGAAGCCCCTTGGTAAGAACATCAGCAATCTGTTGGCTTGAAGGAATGTACGGAATGCATATGCTTCCACTGTCAAGTCTTTCTTTGATGAAATGCCGATCAATCTCAACATGTTTAGTTCTATCATGTTGCACTGGGTTGTTAGCAATACTAATAGCGGCTTTATTATCACAAAAAAGCTTCAATGGTGTCTCACATTCCTGATGAAGATCTGACAAGACTTTCTGGAGCCAAATTTCCTCACATATTCCCAGACTCATAGCTCTGTATTCAGCCTCAGCACTGCTCCTGGCCACAACACTTTGCTTCTTACTCCTCCAAGTTACAAGATTGCCCCAAACAAAGGTACAATAACCGGATGTAGACTTTCTATCAATAACAGATCCTGCCCAATCTGAGTCAGTATATGCCTCAATGGTCTTTCTATTTGTTTTTCTAAACATCAACCCTTTACCAGGTGTATTTTTCAAGTATCTCAGGATTTTGTTAACAGCTTCCATATGTTTCTCATAGGGAGCCTGCATAAACTGGCTGACAACACTCACAGCAAAGGAAATATCTGGACGAGTATGGGATAAGTAAATTAATTTACCTACAAGGCGCTGATATTGTTCTTTATCAACTGGAACTTGATCATCAGAGTTTCCTAGTTTACAGTTGAACTCAATAGGAGTATCAGCAGGACGACATCCCAACATACCTGTCTCGGTTAGCAAATCAAGGGTGTATTTTCTCTGAGACACGGAAATACCTTCTTTTGATCTAGCCACCTCCATTCCAAGGAAACATTTCAGATTTCCCAAGTCTTTGATTTCAAATTCATCACCCATTCTTTGCTTTAGTTGACTGATTTCTGTTTGATCATCTCCAGTCAAAACAATGTCATCCACATAAACAATTAGAATAGCTATCTTTCCTGTTTTGGAAGCCTTTGTAAATAAAGTATGGTCAGAGTGCCCTTGACTGTACCCTTGGGACTTGACAAAGGTAGTGAATCTGTCAAACCATGCTCTTGGAGACTGTTTCAGACCATATAGAGATTTTTGGAGTTTACACACCTCCTGACCAAATTGGGCTTCAAATCCTGGTGGGGGGCTCATGTAGACTTCCTCCACAAGGTCTCCATTCAAAAAAGCATTCTTAACATCCAGCTGGTATAGAGGCCAATCTTTGTTCACAGCAACAGATAGCAGGACTCTAACAGTATTCAATTTAGCAACTGGAGAAAAAGTTTCCGAATAGTCAATACCATAGGTTTGAGTGAACCCCTTTGCAACTAACCTTGCCTTGTGTCTATCAAGCGTACCATCTGCTTTGTATTTGAGAGAGAATACCCATTTGCATCCTACAGTTTTATGTCCCTTGGGTAGAGCACAGATCTCCCAAGTTCTATTCTTTTCGAGAGCCTTCATCTCTTCCATAACAGCATTCTTCCATTCAGGACACTCTAGAGCAGTGTAGATATTTTTCGGTATTATGGTAGAGTCAAGGTTTGCTGTAAACGCTCTAAACTGTGGAGAGAGATTATCATAGGAAACATAGTTGCAAATGGGATGTTTAGTGCATGATCTGGTACCTTTTCTCAATGCAATTGGAATGTCAAGAGAGGGATCATACTCATCAAGTTTTCTTGTATGACCCTGTTCAGCTTCATCGTTACTGGTTTCTATTCTAACCTCAGTCTCATCATCACGGTTCTTTTCTTCCATATTTTCAAGAACAGCAACATCAGACTTGTCATTCTCACTCATTGTATTATTAGTACAAGGTTTTGTAGGGTTTTCCATACCTTGGTCTCGAGGAGGTTCGAAATTTTGGACTGGAGCCGGCGGTTGACTAGTAGGGGACCCAACTTCCTTTCTGAGATTCCTCCTGTAATATGTTTTCCAGGGAACTTGGTTTGTGGGTAAGATTATGGGATGAGGATCAATGTCAGACACGGTAATAAGAGTAGGTTCAACAAATTCAAAGGTGTTGTTAGACTCTTCACTCACATTCTCCCCCTGAAGATGGCTAACAGGAAAGTAGGGTCGGTTTTCACAGAAAGTAACGTCCATAGTGACAAAATATTTCCTAGACGGCGGGTGAAAACATTTATAAC
The DNA here is from genome assembly GCF_025177605.1 of Cucumis melo. Classification (NCBI taxonomy): domain Eukaryota; kingdom Viridiplantae; phylum Streptophyta; class Magnoliopsida; order Cucurbitales; family Cucurbitaceae; genus Cucumis; species Cucumis melo. The sequence goes on along the minus strand of NC_066860.1, from coordinate 27,081,660 downwards.
CGTGTTGGTGAAGGGGATACCCAACAAACACACAGGCCTGAGCCCGAGGGGTAAATTTGGTCTGATTAGGGCCGAAATTATGGACATAGGCGGTGCACCCAAACACACGAAGAGGAACCTCAGAAACAAGACGAGTAGAGGGGTAAGACTCCTTAAGACAATCTAAGGGAGTCTGAAGGTGGAGGATACGAGAAGGCATTCTATTGATTAAGTGAGCAGCTGTAAGAATAGCATCTCCCCACAGGTATGATGGAAGGGAAGTGGAAAGCATAAGTGAGCGGGCTACTTCCACAAGGTGTCGGTTTTTTCGTTCGGCCACTCCATTTTGTTGAGGAGTGTAGGCACATGAGGTTTGGTGAACAATCCCCTTGGAGGCTAGAAATTCACTAAGGTTATGGTTTTGGAATTCCCGACCATTATCACTTCGAAGAATTGCAATTTTTGTATGAAATTGTGTTTTGATAGTATGATAGAAGTTTTGGAAAATGGATGGAACCTCGGATTTATCTGAGATAAGGTAGACCCAGGTGAGACGGGTATGGTCATCAATGAAAGTTACAAACCACCGCTTTCCCGAGGAGGTGGTGACCTTGGAAGGACCCCAAACGTCACTATGGATGAGGTTAAACGGTTGTGTAGGTTTATATGGTTGTGAGGGAAAAGAGACTCGATGTTGTTTTGCCCGGATACACACATCACAAGATAGAGAAGAGACATCAACTTTAGAAAAAAGGTGGGGAAATAAATGTTGCATATATGTAAAGTTTGGGTGGCCCAGTCGAAAATGCCACAACATACAGTCTTGTTCAGAAGTGCTAAAGTAGGATGACAGTAAACTAACCCTAGACAAACTACTACATGAGGTATCATCATCAAGGATGTAAAGTCCCCTGCTATGCCGGGCAGTGCCAATCGTCCTCCCCGAGCTCATGTCCTGAAAATAAACCGATTCCGGTAAGAAGATAGCTTTACAATGCAACTCACGAGTGATCTTGCTTATAGATAACAAATTGTAAGACAGTTTAGGGACATGCAAAACATTCTGGAGAGCAAAACCGTCAAAGGGAACTATTTGTCCTTTGCCAGCGATTGGAGCTAGAGAGCCATCGGCTATTCGGATTTTTTCATTACCGGCACACGGGGCATATGAGATAAAGTGTTCTGAAGAACCTGTCAAGTGATCTGTAGCCCCCGAGTCTAAGATCCAGGGATTCTTCCCATCAACGCTAATAAGCCCAAGGGACTGAGGCATACCTGACTGAGCAATGGCACCCAGAGTCGGAGTCTTGGTCTGGCTCACAGTAGGATCAGTTGATTGAGAAGTGCTAGCAGGTGTAGTCTCACTAATGTAGGCACGTCCTGAGTTCTGTTTCTCGTTGGAGGACCGTTTCTTACCTCCTAGGGGACGACCGTGGAGTTTCCAACACTGATCCTTGGTGTGCCATTGTTTCTTGCAGTGCTCACACACAGGAATTGACTTCCCATTATTCTTGTCACTGTCATGATTTGAGGACCGAGCGCTAAAGGCTGCGGAGTCAATGGTAGGGGTAGTCAATACACCCATGGCATTAGTGCGATCCTCTTCCAGGCGGACTTCAAAACAAACTTCCATTAGCGAGGGAAGAGGTCTTTGTCCGAGTATACGACCACAAACATTATCAAATTTGGGATTAAGTCCTGCAAGGAAGTCATAAACACGGTCAGCCTCTTCAAGTTTAGCATATTGTGTACTGTCATTTGGTGTGTCCCAAACTGTCTCTCTGCACAAATCCATCTCTTGCCAGAGGAGAGAGAGCTTGTTAAAATAGGTAGTTACGTCCAGGGTCTCTTGTTTGCAATTATGGACCTGTTTTCGCAGTGTATATAACCGAGAGGCATTCTGTCTTTTCGAGTAAAGGGTCTGAGTTGTATCCCACAAATCTTTTGCTGTGGCTGCATATAGTAAAGGCTTGCCGATCTGTGGTTCCATACTATTAATCAGCATGGACCGAATAAGTGAGTCCTCTCCTTTCCAGAGTCGTTCCAAGGCGTCTCCTGGTGGAGGACGTACAGTCTCTCCAGTTAAGAATCCAAACTGGTATCGACCTTCGAGGAACATCTTTATTGATTGGGACCAAGAAAAATAATTTTGACCATTTAATTTTTCGCCTGAAAAATTCCCTGTAGACGAACCCAAAGAGCCAGTTATATAATTTGACTGTGAATTAGGGAACGAAGTTACCGGGTTCTTGGAATACATCGGCAACTCGGTTGGTTTGGAATGCGTTGAAGATTTGCCCGCTTCAATGTCCGATCTGTTTTGGGGTTGATCAATTCCGTTACCAGAAAACAGCGGTTGCTGTAAAGGGTCAACGTACAGCTGCTGCTTACTGTACTGATTTGACAAATTTACGGTTGAGGGATGCTGTCCGGAGCTCGTAGACGGCGCATGAGGATGCGGATGGCCGGAAGGGTTTGACGGCTGGACATCCGACGGCGCGTAGAAGGGAACGGGATGGGCGGTGACGTGAAACGGCGGCGGCGCGTGGGCCCACGCGCCGGACACGAGCGGCGCGTGAATCAACTTCTGGTCAGACGGCGGCGCGTACGGCTGCGGAACCACTCCCGTTGGGTAGATCGGCGGTTTCTGTAGGTTCTGGAGCAGTTTCTCCATGGCGGCGGCGACGGCGGCGTCCACGGCGGCGGCGATTCCGGCGGCGGCGGCGGCGGTGACGGGTTCAGTTTCGATCTGGGTTTCTCCTAGGTTATTTTCTAGGGTTTCGTTATTGCTTTGCTCTGATACCATATTGAAAGCAATTAACAACAACCCGAGACTTACGTGGAAACCCGAGAACCGGGAGAAAAACCACGATACTTTAGTTTTTATTATTTTTCTTATGAACAAAAACAATAGGTACAAAGGGAGTATAAATAGAGTACAATAGGAATAAGAAAGGAAAAGATTTAGGAAATATTTAGGAAATAAAATCTTACATTTTATTTTTTGTAAAAGTATATTTTATTCTTTCCAAAAGTACTAATTCTAACAGTTCGTAAATCACAACCGACCAAAATGTCAAAAAGTGCGACAAAAGCACCCGACATGTCAACCAAGTGTGCAAGTTCAACAAACTTAGTTCCAAACCAAAATAAAAAGAGTTTAAAACCTCTGAACATTGCTTAAGTGTAAATTCGCAACTCATAACCGACCAAAAAGTTCAAAAAGAGTGAAAAAAGCACCGAGGACCTAAAATGGCAACCCAACCAAGTATGTAAGTGCAACAGACTTAGTCTCAAACAAACTTAAAAAGTGTTCCAACCGAGTCTACGTATCACTTGAAACTTTAAAAACAACCTCACAAATTTAAGTGTGGGTTTACAACTCCCAACGTACCGAAGAGTCAAGAACCGTGAAAAAAAGCACTTCAAAGATCACAAAGAAAATGGCAACCAAATGTGTAAGTACAACAAACTTAGCCTCAAACCAACCTTAAAAGTGTTCAAAATGAGTCTAACTATCGCTTGAATTTTAGAAACGATCTAACAAAGCTTAAGTGTTAGTTCGTTACTCATAGCCTAGCAAAAAGTTAAAAAAGTGAGAAAAGAGCCTTTCAAGACCCAAAATGGCGACAAAGTGTGTAAGTTTAAGTTTAAAACGAACCTAAAAAGTGTTGAAAACATGTCTACGTATCACTTGGACCTTAAAAAACGACCTAAGACATCTTAAGTGTAAGTTCATAACTCACAACCTAGCAGAAAGTTCAAAAAGTGTGAAAAAAGCACTTTAAGACCCAAAGTGGCAACCGTGTGTGTGTGAGTGCAACAAACTTAGTGCCGAACCAACCTAAAACGCATTCAAAACATGTCTAAGTATCGCTTGAACTTTCAAAACGGTCTAACAAATCTTAACTGTAAGTTCGTAACTCATAACGTACCAAAAAGTTCAAAAAAGATTGAAAAGAAGCACTTCAAGACCTAGAATGCCAAGTGTGTAAGTGCAACAAACTTAAATTCAAACAAACCAAAAAAGCATTCGAAACACGTCTTAGCTTCCAAACGACCTAATGACGCTTAAGTATAAGTTTGTAACTCATAACTTGCCAAAAAGTTCAAAAAAGTGTGGAAAAAGCCCTTCGATGGCAATCATGTCTGTATGTGCAACAAACTTAGTTCGAAACAACCTAAAACCTGTTCAAAACATGTCTAAGTACCATTCGAACTTAAAAAAATGGCCTAACAATGCTCAAGTATAATTTCGTAACTCATAACCTACCAAAAAAATTCAAACATTGTAAAAAAAGCACTTCAAGACCCAAAATGGCAATTAAGTGTGTAGATGCAACAAACTGAGTCTCAAACAAACCTAAAAGGTGTTCAAAACGTGTCTAAGTATCACTTGAACTATCAAAATGACCTAACAAAACTTAAGTGTAGTTTCGTAAACCATAACCTACCAAAAAAATTCAAAAAGTGTGAAAAAAAGCACTTCAAGGCCGAAAATGGCAACCAAGTGTGTTAGTGCGACAGACTTTGTTTCAGACCAACCTAAAAAGAGTTCAAAACGTGTGTAGGCTTTCAAAACGATCGAACAATGCTTAAGTATAAGTTCGTAAATCACAACCGACCAAAATGTCAAAAAGTGCGACAAAAGCACCCGACATGTCAACCAAGTGTGCAAGTTCAACAAACTTAGTTCCAAACCAAAATAAAAAGAGTTTAAAACCTCTGAACATTGCTTAAGTGTAAATTCGCAACTCATAACCCACCAAAAAGTTCAAAAAGAGTGAAAAAAGCACCGAGGACCTAAAATGGCAACCCAACCAAGTATGTAAGTGCAACAGACTTAGTCTCAAACAAACTTAAAAAGTGTTCCAACCGAGTCTACGTATCACTTGAAACTTTAAAAACAACCTCACAAAGTTTAAGTGTGGGTTTACAACTCCCAACGTACCGAAGAGTCAAGAACCGTGAAAAAAAGCACTTCAAAGATCACAAAGAAAATGGCAACCAAATGTGTAAGTACAACAAACTTAGCCTCAAACCAACCTTAAAAGTGTTCAAAATGAGTCTAACTATCGCTTGAATTTTAGAAACGATCTAACAAAGCTTAAGTGTTAGTTCGTTACTCATAGCCTAGCAAAAAGTTAAAAAAGTGAGAAAAGAGCCTTTCAAGACCCAAAATGGCGACAAAGTGTGTAAGTTTAAGTTTAAAACGAACCTAAAAAGTGTTGAAAACATGTCTACGTATCACTTGGACCTTAAAAAAACGACCTAAGACATCTTAAGTGTAAGTTCATAACTCACAACCTAGCAGAAAGTTCAAAAAGTGTGAAAAAAGCACTTTAAGACCCAAAGTGGCAACCGTGTGTGTGTGAGTGCAACAAACTTAGTGCCGAACCAACCTAAAACGCATTCAAAACATGTCTAAGTATCGCTTGAACTTTCAAAACGGTCTAACAAATCTTAACTGTAAGTTCGTAACTCATAACGTACCAAAAAGTTCAAAAAAGATTGAAAAGAAGCACTTCAAGACCTAGAATGCCAAGTGTGTAAGTGCAACAAACTTAAATTCAAACAAACCAAAAAAGCATTCGAAACACGTCTTAGCTTCCAAACGACCTAATGACGCTTAAGTATAAGTTTGTAACTCATAACTTGCCAAAAAGTTCAAAAAAGTGTGGAAAAAGCCCTTCGATGGCAATCATGTCTGTATGTGCAACAAACTTAGTTCGAAACAACCTAAAACCTGTTCAAAACATGTCTAAGTACCATTCGAACTTAAAAAAATGGCCTAACAATGCTCAAGTATAATTTCGTAACTCATAACCTACCAAAAAAATTCAAACATTGTAAAAAAAGCACTTCAAGACCCAAAATGGCAATTAAGTGTGTAGATGCAACAAACTGAGTCTCAAACAAACCTAAAAGGTGTTCAAAACGTGTCTAAGTATCACTTGAACTATCAAAATGACCTAACAAAACTTAAGTGTAGTTTCGTAAACCATAACCTACCAAAAAAATTCAAAAAGTGTGAAAAAAAGCACTTCAAGGCCGAAAATGGCAACCAAGTGTGTTAGTGCGACAGACTTTGTTTCAGACCAACCTAAAAAGAGTTCAAAACGTGTGTAGGCTTTCAAAACGATCGAACAATGCTTAAGTATAAGTTCGTAAATCACAACCGACCAAAATGTCAAAAAGTGCGACAAAAGCACCCGACATGTCAACCAAGTGTGCAAGTTCAACAAACTTAGTTCCAAACCAAAATAAAAAGAGTTTAAAACCTCTGAACATTGCTTAAGTGTAAATTCGCAACTCATAACCCACCAAAAAGTTCAAAAAGAGTGAAAAAAGCACCGAGGACCTAAAATGGCAACCCAACCAAGTATGTAAGTGCAACAGACTTAGTCTCAAACAAACTTAAAAAGTGTTCCAACCGAGTCTACGTATCACTTGAAACTTTAAAAACAACCTCACAAAGTTTAAGTGTGGGTTTACAACTCCCAACGTACCGAAGAGTCAAGAACCGTGAAAAAAAGCACTTCAAAGATCACAAAGAAAATGGCAACCAAATGTGTAAGTACAACAAACTTAGCCTCAAACCAACCTTAAAAGTGTTCAAAATGAGTCTAACTATCGCTTGAATTTTAGAAACGATCTAACAAAGCTTAAGTGTTAGTTCGTTACTCATAGCCTAGCAAAAAGTTAAAAAAGTGAGAAAAGAGCCTTTCAAGACCCAAAATGGCGACAAAGTGTGTAAGTTTAAGTTTAAAACGAACCTAAAAAGTGTTGAAAACATGTCTACGTATCACTTGGACCTTAAAAAAACGACCTAAGACATCTTAAGTGTAAGTTCATAACTCACAACCTAGCAGAAAGTTCAAAAAGTGTGAAAAAAGCACTTTAAGACCCAAAGTGGCAACCGTGTGTGTGTGAGTGCAACAAACTTAGTGCCGAACCAACCTAAAACGCATTCAAAACATGTCTAAGTATCGCTTGAACTTTCAAAACGGTCTAACAAATCTTAACTGTAAGTTCGTAACTCATAACGTACCAAAAAGTTCAAAAAAGATTGAAAAGAAGCACTTCAAGACCTAGAATGCCAAGTGTGTAAGTGCAACAAACTTAAATTCAAACAAACCAAAAAAGCATTCGAAACACGTCTTAGCTTCCAAACGACCTAATGACGCTTAAGTATAAGTTTGTAACTCATAACTTGCCAAAAAGTTCAAAAAAGTGTGGAAAAAGCCCTTCGATGGCAATCATGTCTGTATGTGCAACAAACTTAGTTCGAAACAACCTAAAACCTGTTCAAAACATGTCTAAGTACCATTCGAACTTAAAAAAATGGCCTAACAATGCTCAAGTATAATTTCGTAACTCATAACCTACCAAAAAAATTCAAACATTGTAAAAAAAGCACTTCAAGACCCAAAATGGCAATTAAGTGTGTAGATGCAACAAACTGAGTCTCAAACAAACCTAAAAGGTGTTCAAAACGTGTCTAAGTATCACTTGAACTATCAAAATGACCTAACAAAACTTAAGTGTAGTTTCGTAAACCATAACCTACCAAAAAAATTCAAAAAGTGTGAAAAAAAGCACTTCAAGGCCGAAAATGGCAACCAAGTGTGTTAGTGCGACAGACTTTGTTTCAGACCAACCTAAAAAGAGTTCAAAACGTGTGTAGGCTTTCAAAACGATCGAACAATGCTTAAGTATAAGTTCGTAAATCACAACCGACCAAAATGTCAAAAAGTGCGACAAAAGCACCCGACATGTCAACCAAGTGTGCAAGTTCAACAAACTTAGTTCCAAACCAAAATAAAAAGAGTTTAAAACCTCTGAACATTGCTTAAGTGTAAATTCGCAACTCATAACCCACCAAAAAGTTCAAAAAGAGTGAAAAAAGCACCGAGGACCTAAAATGGCAACCCAACCAAGTATGTAAGTGCAACAGACTTAGTCTCAAACAAACTTAAAAAGTGTTCCAACCGAGTCTACGTATCACTTGAAACTTTAAAAACAACCTCACAAAGTTTAAGTGTGGGTTTACAACTCCCAACGTACCGAAGAGTCAAGAACCGTGAAAAAAAGCACTTCAAAGATCACAAAGAAAATGGCAACCAAATGTGTAAGTACAACAAACTTAGCCTCAAACCAACCTTAAAAGTGTTCAAAATGAGTCTAACTATCGCTTGAATTTTAGAAACGATCTAACAAAGCTTAAGTGTTAGTTCGTTACTCATAGCCTAGCAAAAAGTTAAAAAAGTGAGAAAAGAGCCTTTCAAGACCCAAAATGGCGACAAAGTGTGTAAGTTTAAGTTTAAAACGAACCTAAAAAGTGTTGAAAACATGTCTACGTATCACTTGGACCTTAAAAAAACGACCTAAGACATCTTAAGTGTAAGTTCATAACTCACAACCTAGCAGAAAGTTCAAAAAGTGTGAAAAAAGCACTTTAAGACCCAAAGTGGCAACCGTGTGTGTGTGAGTGCAACAAACTTAGTGCCGAACCAACCTAAAACGCATTCAAAACATGTCTAAGTATCGCTTGAACTTTCAAAACGGTCTAACAAATCTTAACTGTAAGTTCGTAACTCATAACGTACCAAAAAGTTCAAAAAAGATTGAAAAGAAGCACTTCAAGACCTAGAATGCCAAGTGTGTAAGTGCAACAAACTTAAATTCAAACAAACCAAAAAAGCATTCGAAACACGTCTTAGCTTCCAAACGACCTAATGACGCTTAAGTATAAGTTTGTAACTCATAACTTGCCAAAAAGTTCAAAAAAGTGTGGAAAAAGCCCTTCGATGGCAATCATGTCTGTATGTGCAACAAACTTAGTTCGAAACAACCTAAAACCTGTTCAAAACATGTCTAAGTACCATTCGAACTTAAAAAAATGGCCTAACAATGCTCAAGTATAATTTCGTAACTCATAACCTACCAAAAAAATTCAAACATTGTAAAAAAAGCACTTCAAGACCCAAAATGGCAATTAAGTGTGTAGATGCAACAAACTGAGTCTCAAACAAACCTAAAAGGTGTTCAAAACGTGTCTAAGTATCACTTGAACTATCAAAATGACCTAACAAAACTTAAGTGTAGTTTCGTAAACCATAACCTACCAAAAAAATTCAAAAAGTGTGAAAAAAAGCACTTCAAGGCCGAAAATGGCAACCAAGTGTGTTAGTGCGACAGACTTTGTTTCAGACCAACCTAAAAAGAGTTCAAAACGTGTGTAGGCTTTCAAAACGATCGAACAATGCTTAAGTATAAGTTCGTAAATCACAACCGACCAAAATGTCAAAAAGTGCGACAAAAGCACCCGACATGTCAACCAAGTGTGCAAGTTCAACAAACTTAGTTCCAAACCAAAATAAAAAGAGTTTAAAACCTCTGAACATTGCTTAAGTGTAAATTCGCAACTCATAACCCACCAAAAAGTTCAAAAAGAGTGAAAAAAGCACCGAGGACCTAAAATGGCAACCCAACCAAGTATGTAAGTGCAACAGACTTAGTCTCAAACAAACTTAAAAAGTGTTCCAACCGAGTCTACGTATCACTTGAAACTTTAAAAACAACCTCACAAAGTTTAAGTGTGGGTTTACAACTCCCAACGTACCGAAGAGTCAAGAACCGTGAAAAAAAAGCACTTCAAAGATCACAAAGAAAATGGCAACCAAATGTGTAAGTACAACAAACTTAGCCTCAAACCAACCTTAAAAGTGTTCAAAATGAGTCTAACTATCGCTTGAATTTTAGAAACGATCTAACAAAGCTTAAGTGTTAGTTCGTTACTCATAGCCTAGCAAAAAGTTAAAAAAGTGAGAAAAGAGCCTTTCAAGACCCAAAATGGCGACAAAGTGTGTAAGTTTAAGTTTAAAACGAACCTAAAAAGTGTTGAAAACATGTCTACGTATCACTTGGACCTTAAAAAAACGACCTAAGACATCTTAAGTGTAAGTTCATAACTCACAACCTAGCAGAAAGTTCAAAAAGTGTGAAAAAAGCACTTTAAGACCCAAAGTGGCAACCGTGTGTGTGTGAGTGCAACAAACTTAGTGCCGAACCAACCTAAAACGCATTCAAAACATGTCTAAGTATCGCTTGAACTTTCAAAACGGTCTAACAAATCTTAACTGTAAGTTCGTAACTCATAACGTACCAAAAAGTTCAAAAAAGATTGAAAAGAAGCACTTCAAGACCTAGAATGCCAAGTGTGTAAGTGCAACAAACTTAAATTCAAACAAACCAAAAAAGCATTCGAAACACGTCTTAGCTTCCAAACGACCTAATGACGCTTAAGTATAAGTTTGTAACTCATAACTTGCCAAAAAGTTCAAAAAAGTGTGGAAAAAGCCCTTCGATGGCAATCATGTCTGTATGTGCAACAAACTTAGTTCGAAACAACCTAAAACCTGTTCAAAACATGTCTAAGTACCATTCGAACTTAAAAAAATGGCCTAACAATGCTCAAGTATAATTTCGTAACTCATAACCTACCAAAAAAATTCAAACATTGTAAAAAAAGCACTTCAAGACCCAAAATGGCAATTAAGTGTGTAGATGCAACAAACTGAGTCTCAAACAAACCTAAAAGGTGTTCAAAACGTGTCTAAGTATCACTTGAACTATCAAAATGACCTAACAAAACTTAAGTGTAGTTTCGTAAACCATAACCTACCAAAAAAATTCAAAAAGTGTGAAAAAAAGCACTTCAAGGCCGAAAATGGCAACCAAGTGTGTTAGTGCGACAGACTTTGTTTCAGACCAACCTAAAAAGAGTTCAAAACGTGTGTAGGCTTTCAAAACGATCGAACAATGCTTAAGTATAAGTTCGTAAATCACAACCGACCAAAATGTCAAAAAGTGCGACAAAAGCACCCGACATGTCAACCAAGTGTGCAAGTTCAACAAACTTAGTTCCAAACCAAAATAAAAAGAGTTTAAAACCTCTGAACATTGCTTAAGTGTAAATTCGCAACTCATAACCCACCAAAAAGTTCAAAAAGAGTGAAAAAAGCACCGAGGACCTAAAATGGCAACCCAACCAAGTATGTAAGTGCAACAGACTTAGTCTCAAACAAACTTAAAAAGTGTTCCAACCGAGTCTACGTATCACTTGAAACTTTAAAAACAACCTCACAAAGTTTAAGTGTGGGTTTACAACTCCCAACGTACCGAAGAGTCAAGAACCGTGAAAAAAAGCACTTCAAAGATCACAAAGAAAATGGCAACCAAATGTGTAAGTACAACAAACTTAGCCTCAAACCAACCTTAAAAGTGTTCAAAATGAGTCTAACTATCGCTTGAATTTTAGAAACGATCTAACAAAGCTTAAGTGTTAGTTCGTTACTCATAGCCTAGCAAAAAGTTAAAAAAGTGAGAAAAGAGCCTTTCAAGACCCAAAATGGCGACAAAGTGTGTAAGTTTAAGTTTAAAACGAACCTAAAAAGTGTTGAAAACATGTCTACGTATCACTTGGACCTTAAAAAACGACCTAAGACATCTTAAGTGTAAGTTCATAACTCACAACCTAGCAGAAAGTTCAAAAAGTGTGAAAAAAGCACTTTAAGACCCAAAGTGGCAACCGTGTGTGTGTGTGAGTGCAACAAACTTAGTGCCGAACCAACCTAAAACGCATTCAAAACATGTCTAAGTATCACTTGAACTTTCAAAACGGTCTAACAAAAGTTTACAACTCCCAACGTACCGAAAAGTCAAGAAATGTGAAAAAAGCACTTCAAAGACCACAAAGAAAATGACAACCAAATGTGTAAGTACGACAAACTTAGCACTTCAAGACCCAAAATAGCAATTAAGTATGTAGATGCAACAAACTGAGTCTCAAACAAACTTAAAAGGTGTTCAAAACAAACTAAAAGGTGTTCAAAACAAACCGAAACCAAACATGGGAACAATCAAGAACAACCTCAAGAAATTTCAACAATGGCATGAAAACATGCAACAAAAACTATTAAGAAAGGAAAAATTACCTCAGGTATCCTAGAATTTCCACCAAGAATTAAAGAACGTACAAGATTACCTCAGATGATTGGAAACAAAGAAGAAGACCTTTGTATAGATTCGGATTCTTCTAAGAAAGAGGAATTAATTCCTAAATCTTCATCCCAACATTCCTGCAAGATTTCAACCCCTAACTTTGTTTCACACCCATTCACATTACAGAAACATGAATAAAAAAAGTTTCCAAGATTCAAAGAAGAATCTGACTCAAACAAAAGAGAAATGCAATTTCATCAAGATTTTCAAGTAAAAAAGATAGTTGTTTCAATATCCAATCTCAAATTTAGCAGACTTTAATTTTTTTCAGAACATTCCACAAGAATTGCATTCAAAAAAGAACCAAGATTGAATCTTATGTTTGTATCTCTACTAAACCAACATTAAATTAAGACTATATCAAGCTTAATTTTCATGAAGTATTCTAAACCTCTCAACTTAAACAGATTAACATTACCTGTCTAGATCGACATTACTATCGATTGCAAAACTTAAAGAAATGGGAGCCATGGAATCTCTCGCCCATTTCTCAATGAATCCAGTGCCCCTCTTGTTATGGTTCTTCTATTCAATGTTAACTCACCTCCTTTTCCAGCCTACATCTTTTAGAAATCAAACTCAATCGTGCGATTGGAATGACCAAAATTGGAATTCAATTAAGTCACTTCATTCTTAAAAATTTGAAAGCGAACTTAAATGAATTTAGACTCATTTATTCATATATATATGTATGTGTCTACTTGACCTAATCGGTTGGACTCTAACGGATAGGCAGGTCTGGTTTTGGTTAGGCCAAAAGGGAAGACTTCCCCACACAAGCTCTAATACTGAGGGAGCTCAACGCATTTAACTTGACCTAACTGGTTGGAATTTAAGGGTTAGGCAGGTCTGGTTTTGGTTAGGCCAAAAGTGAAGAGTTCCTCACACAAGCTCTGATACTGATGGAGTTCAAGGCTTTCTACTTGACCTAACCGGCTAGACTCTAAGGGATAGGCAGGTCTGGTTTTGGTTAGGCCAAAAGTGAAAAGTTCCCCACACAAGCTCTGATACTGAGGGAGCTCAACGCATTCTACTTCACCTAACCGGCTGGGTTTTAAAGGCTAGGAAGGTCGGGTTTTGGTTAGGCCCAAAGTGAAGAGTTCCCCACACAAGCTCTGATACTGAGGGAGCTCAACGCATTCTTCACCTAACCGGTTGGGTTTTAAAGGCTAGGAAGGTATGGTTTTGGTTAGGCCAAAAGTGAAGAGTTCCCCACACAAGCTCTGATACTGAGGGAGCTCAACGCATTCTAATTGACCTAACCGGCTCGACTTTATGGGCTAGGTAGGTCTTGTTTTGGTTAGGCCAAAATTGAAGAGTTCCCCACACAAGCTCTGATACTGAGGGAGCTCAACGCATTCTACTTGACCTAACCGGTTGGACTCTAAGGGCTAGGCAAGTCTGGTTTTGGTTAAGCGAGAAGTGAAGAGTTCCCCACACAAGCTCTGATACTGAGGGAGCTCAACGCATTCTACTTCACCTAACCGGTTGGGTTTTAAAGGCTAGGAAGGTCTGGTTTTGGTTAGGCCAAAAGTGAAGAGTTCCCCACACAAGCTCTGATACTGAGGGAGCTCAACGCATTCTAATTGACCTAACCAGCTCGACTTTATGGGTTACGTAGGTCTGGTTTTGGTTAGGCCAAAAGTGAAGAGTTCCCCACACAAGCTCTGATACTGAGGGAGCTCAACGCATTCTACTTGACCTAACCGGCTGGAATCTAAGGGCTAGGCAAGTCTGTTTTGGTTAAGCGAAAAGTGAAGAGTTCCCCACACAAGCTCTGATACTGAGGGAGCTCAACGCTTTCTTCACCTAACCGGTTTGGTTCTAAAGGCTAGGAAGGTCTGGTTTTGGTTAGGCCAAAAGTGAAGAGTTCCCCACACAAGCTCTGATACTGAGGGAGCTCAACGCATTCTAATTGACCTAACCGGCTGGACTTTATGTGCAAGGTAGGTCTGGTTTTGGTTAGGCCAAAAGTGAAGAGTTCCCCACACAAGCTCTGATACTGAGGGAGCTCAACGCATTCTACTTCACCTAACCGGCAGGACTCTAAGGGCTAGGCAGGTCTTGTTTTTGTTAGGCGAAAAGTGAAAAGTTCCCCACACAAGCTCTGATACTGAGGGAACTCAACGCATTCTACTTCACCTAACCGGTTGGGTTTTGAAGGCTAGGAATGTCTGGTTTTGGTTAGGCCAAAAGTGAAGAGTTCCCCACACAAGCTCTGATACTGAGGGAGCTCAACGCATTCTACTTGACCTAACCGGCTGGATTCTAAGGGCTAGGCAAGTATGGTTTTGGTTAGGCGAAAAGTGAAGAGTTCCCCACACAAGCTCTGATACTGAGGGAGCTCAATGCATTCTACTTCACCTAACCGGTTGGGTTTTGAAGGCTAGGAAGGTCTGGTTTTGGTTAGGCCAAAAGTGAAGAGTTCCCCACACAAGCTCTGATACTGAGGGAGCTCAACGCATTCTACTTGACCTAACCGGCTGGATTCTAAGGGCTAGGCAAGTCTGGTTTTGGTTAGGCGAAAAGTGAAGAGTTCCCCACACAAGCTCTGATACTGAGGGAGCTCAACGCATTCTACTTCACCTAACCGGTTGGGTTTTGAAGGCTAGGAAGGTCTGGTTTTGGTTAGGCCAAAAGTGAAGAGTTCCCCACACAAGCTCTGATACTGAGGGAGCTCAACGCATTCTACTTGACCTAACCGGCTGGATTCTAAGGGCTAGGCAAGTATGGTTTTGGTTAGGCGAAAAGTGAAGAGTTCCCCACACAAGCTCTGATACTGAGGGAGCTCAATGCATTCTACTTCACCTAACCGGTTGGGTTTTGATGGCTAGGAAGGTCTGGTTTTGGTTAGGCCAAAAGTGAAGAGTTCCCCACACAAGCTCTGATACTGAGGGAGCTCAACGCATTCTACTTGACCTAACCGGTTGGATTCTAAGGGCTAGGCAAGTCTGGTTTTGGTTAGGCGAAAAGTGAAGAGTTCCCCACACAAGCTCTGATACTGAGGGAGCTCAATGCATTCTACTTCACCTAACCGGTTGGGTTTTAAAGGCTAGGAAGGTCTGGTTTTGGTTAGGCCAAAAGTGAAGAGTTCCCCACACAAGCTCTGATACTGAGGGAGCTCAACGCATTCTAATTGACCTAACCAGCTCGACTTTATGGGCTACGTAGGTCTGGTTTTGGTTAGGCCAAAAGTGAAGAGTTCCCCACACAAGCTCTGATACTGAGGGAGCTCAACGCATTCTATTTGACCTAACCGGCTGGACTCTAAGGGCTAGGCAAGTCTGGTTTTGGTTAAGCGAAAAGTGAAGAGTTCCCCACACAAGCTCTGATACTGAGGGAGCTCAACGCATTCTTCACCTAACCGGTTGGGTTTTAAAGGCTAGGAAGGTCTGGTTTTGGTTAGGCCAAAAGTGAAGAGTTCCCCACACAAGCTCTGATACTGAGGGAGCTCAACGCATTCTAATTGACCTAACCGGCTGGACTTTATGTGTTAAGTAGGTCTGGTTTTGGTTAGGCCAAAAGTGAAGAGTTCCCCACACAAGCTCTGATACTGAGGGAGCTCAACGCATTCTACTTGACCTAACCGGCTGGACTCTAAGGGCTAGGCAGGTCTTGTTTTGGTTAGGCGAAAAGTGAAGAGTTCCCCACACAAGCTCTGATACTGAGGGAACTCAACGCATTCTACTTCACCTAACCGGTTGGGTTTTGAAGGCTAGGAAGGTCTGGTTTTGGTTAGGCCAAAAGTGAAGAGTTCCCCACACAAGCTCTGATACTGAGGGAGCTCAACGCATTCTAATTGACCTAACCGGCTGGACTTTATGTGTTAAGTAGGTCTGGTTTTGGTTAGGCCAAAAGTGAAGAGTTCCCCACACAAGCTCTGATACTGAGGGAGCTCAACGCATTCTACTTGACCTAACCGGCTGGACTCTAAGGGCTAGGCAGGTCTTGTTTTGGTTAGGCGAAAAGTGAAGAGTTCCCCACACAAGCTCTGATACTGAGGGAACTCAACGCATTCTACTTCACCTAACCGGTTGGGTTTTGAAGGCTAGGAAGGTCTGGTTTTGGTTAGGCCAAAAGTGAAGAGTTCCCCACACAAGCTCTGATACTGAGGGAGCTCAACGCATTCTACTTGACCTAACCGGCTGGACTTTCAGGGCTATGTAGGTCTGGTTGTGGTTAGGCGAAAAGTGAAGAGTTCCCCACACAAGCTCTGATACTGAGGGAGCCTAACGTATTCTACTTGACCTAACCGAGTCGACTCTAAGGGCTAGGCAGATCTTGTTTTGGTTAGGCCATGTTTTCAACACATATTATTAAGTATGTACAGTATTTAAAATATTTAGAAAATGGATAGCATGTCTTCTACACATTTCTAAGCTATCAAAGAATGCATTTTCAACATATTTAAAATATTCAAATGACAAACACAATCACAAACCCGAGCTCCATGCTCAAGGGTTAGGCAGACATGCTTGTCTAAGCTAGAAAGCAAATTAGACATGGTATTTATTTTAAGAATAAAGAAATTGAAAAAGTTTAAAATTTGGACATTTTTGGCAAAATGAAAATTTCCCAAAGGACATAGAACATGCAAAGCTACAACCCTACCCCCCACTTAAAACTTTAACTTGTCTTCAAAGCATTTTAAGCAAGATTGTAAGGATAAAAAAAAGAGATAGGGAACAGAAAACTTCCCCTTGCTTGCAAAGGTTCCAAATTCGATTATACTTCATTTTCCTTTATTCCTACAAAAAGAAAACAATAATTTCTATAAAATTTTATTAAAGAAGTTAAACTAAAAATTTATGGGTATCTAGGATGTTAAAATCAACGAGAAAAATAAGTTCTGTTTTAATAAGAACATCCTCAACTATGCCTATGGGGCTAACATATAGGACCTATCCACTAATTGGATACTTACATTGATCTTTTGCAAATTATTTAACCCTAGTTCTTTTCCCACATACCCCACAAATCATCAATTGATGGGTATCTAAATCCATTTCCTCTTAAGCTTGGAATGAGAACTAAAACCACCACCTACACACGAGTATTTTTCACATGCATCAGAATAATACCATCACCCTAAATAAATAAAAGGCTACGATCTTGAGGTCTACATATAATCTATCAATTCCAATTCCTTGAAAGTTAAATTTTTCCATCTATTACAGCGAGGAAAAGGGATACTAAACATCCAAGTACAACGAAACACCATCATACGTTCCACAATTTAATTATAGATCAAATATCATCCCAGATTCGTTAATTTGTATGCACTTCAAAATTATAGACTACTTGCTTAGTTGCTTTCACATGGGAGACTTCAGCAGCTGGTTTTCAAAAGTTTGCATGTGGAAAAACTTCATAGCAGCTATGAAATATCTATTCAAGATACTTTCATTGGCCACTCTCTAATCTACTTTTTCTGTGATTTTATTATGTCAAAAGAATGGAATGATCTAGAGTTTCACTAGCGGTGCATTAAGGATCCCATCCGAAACGAGATACATAAAAGTGGACAGACAGAAAAGACAAGCATACCAGTCCAGAAGCTAGTGGCATTCCATATTCCAGAGCAGTAAGAAAATCATCATCAAGTGTCACTTCATAAGAACCATCCTCATCTTTTTGGCAATTGAAGTCCAAAGAGTCTGTTTCAGAAACAGCTGAGCCATGCTTTTCATTGTGTTGCCTGATCTGGTTTTCTAATCATCCTCTGTGCCAATTTTGTTTGTTTTAAAAGAAAAGGATCATTACAACCATTCCAATTATCATGGAACCGAAACACTAAAACGTTCCAATAGAAACTATTATTTCTTGACATGGCACATAAACCAATAATGCACAAGTATACCAAGCAAGAAGAATAGAATGCTCATGTAGAGCTTGGACGCACATTGTTATGGAGTTAAGCACATAACACATAACAAAAACGATTCCTTTGGTAACCTTTTGACTGAAAGGGTCTATACAAGATGGAACAAAGTGTAGGAAAGTTATCTTCCAAAAGGTGATAGATTATCCAGTTTAATTTTAGTTCAATACCAATGTACTTTCTCTCTTTCAAATGCCATGAAATTGGCTAAAAAGTTTCATCATGTGTGCACCCTTCTAACATTAATGATTGATATAATCAACTCTTACTTGATAAATACGATCGATCAATTCGGAAAATGCATTGGCCAGCTCACGACCACAAATGAAAAGTTCAAATCTTTCTGTGAACCCTGCATGGCTAATAATGCACAAGAAATGAAAATTTTTAACCCCTCCCAGGTAAGAAGAAAGAAATGATAGAAAAGACATTCAAACAACTGTTGGTTGGTGTAAAGATTTGAGATCTCCATCATGGTCATCCTCCAATAATTTCCCAAAGAGGAGAATAATTGAATATTTTAGGATGGAAAACAAAATTGATAATGACCCAGAGCTTATTTCCTTGGAGTTCTTGTAGATTACTAAAGGGATTAGACAATACGACTTTGTGTTTTAACATCAAGAGTGGATATCTTGTTGTAGCACAAACTTAACTTAGAACAGTATGCTCCGTAAATTATGCTTTTATGTTTCTGCTTCAATAATTAGTTGTTTTTGTGTGTGCACTCTCACATATATATTCTAAATGATGATTATCTTTCTTGTCCTACAAATGAATCCTTGGTTACGAATGGAATGGACAAATTTGACAATAAGATTGATAGAATCTAAGCCAGCAAAGGATGAAGTTTCATACCTGGGGGAGTGGAAGAATTGAAAGAACGTCAATTGTGAAGTAAGATAAAAAGAATCTCCAAGCTCTTGTGCAAACACCATCACCGGCTTCATCAGGTTTTGCATTATAAAATGTGGAATATCTAAAATGAAAATGACAGACTATGAGAATTATGTAGAGGAAGTCTATGATTGAGCTAACAATTACAACTACTATTCTCATCTTGTTGTCAAATCCAACACATCTTTTGCCTTAATCAACCAACAAGGTGTAACAGAACAAAGGATCCAACAAGGTAGCAATCACACACAACATGACAAGTATTTCATTCCACAAATGA
Organism: Cucumis melo; assembly: GCF_025177605.1. Lineage (NCBI taxonomy): Eukaryota > Viridiplantae > Streptophyta > Magnoliopsida > Cucurbitales > Cucurbitaceae > Cucumis > Cucumis melo. The sequence continues at coordinate 27,062,557 of NC_066860.1, read as the reverse complement.
AGAAATACCGGGTTTCTATCACCCAAACATTTAAGATATCCCAAACCTTTACTCCTAACTTCTCGATCAAATCTTATGTTTCCAAAACTCGTAAGCCTATCAAAACTAGTAGTAAAGCTTGTTGAAATTGATCGAAATGTTCTCAGTGAGCATGTTTCTCCAATATACGAAGGTTTACTCCTGGACAGGGGACAAAGCAAGTGGAACAGATGAACCAACAGATACTTCTACTATTTGATTTTGAAGAAAAGAATCACAGGAGATGGGGGACATCAGAAGAATTTCAACCGCACACAGAAAACAGATAAAAAATAGTATAGTTGACAACCCAACAACCATTTAACTGCAATATTTCCTAAATGATTAGCTGGTAATTCTTTAATCTTAGAAGAGAACTAGAAATCGCCCTGGTCTATATACAATACATAGAGAAATGACAATGATGTGAGTGATTGTTACTAAAGGAAAAAAATAGTTTACTGATGATGAATTGAAGTAGCCTTTCCTTTGTAATTGAATGATTTAAAGAGTGATCTAATGAATGTTATAAAAAGTAAATGAGGGGAGAAACTCAACCATGGAGAGAAAATGGATGGTGAATGAAGTACCAAAAAACAAACTAGCAAATGCAGTCATAGTTAAAATAAAACCATTTTCAAAAGTAGTCATAACTCAACCAAATGGCACTTATTTTCTACAAACCCAACTTCTTTTCACTTTTGAAATATTCAATTTGTGTTAGTTCCTACACACAAAAAGATCTCAAACTCCTGAAATGGATAGAATTACAGGGCTACAGGTTATAGTATTTTTGTGAATCTAAAGCAATTATGAAGCATAACCAAGTAGCAAACACAAACACTTGATGAAACTACTAACAGTCACAAAAACTTTGGAAGTTAGAAGTGTAGAGAAAGAAAGTGAGAGAAGTCAATTCTGGCAAAGTGAGAGAAGTCAGTTTTGGCTTAAAAAATCCCTTTTGACTCCTTCCCAACTTCCTAGATGCAGTTGAACCCCTTCAAAATGACCATAACTGACTCAACTTACAGTAAAAAATCAAATTGAGTGAACATATGGCAAGTGGGTTCAATTCCTTTTACCACAGAAAACTATAATACAAGTTCTTTCACTACCTAAAACCTAAATTCCACAACCACAGTTATGCAAGAAGAAGAACAAGAACAAAAATGCCTCTTAAACTCCAACAAGAAGTACAGAAGAACTTGAATTCCAAAAGGGAACTTTACTTACCTCCGTACTTCCATGGCTGAATTGAGTGAGCTAGAAATTAGAAAACACAAAGAATGAAGCTGATTTTGAGGTGCATCCGGAAGGCAATTTAAAGCTTTTGGCAGTAGCTATGTAACAAGTTTCCAAAGTGAGCCACCATAATCGACTAAAAATGGAAACCAAAATGAATGAGCAATCAAAGAAATATTAAGTATATCTGAAGAAACAAACATATTATTCTGATAAACCCTGCATAATTATTCTGAGATTATAAAGATGGTGTTTAAAATTGTATTCAATTCATTTTAAAAGGTTAACCATGAAAAGGAAGAACAGTGGAGACCATGAACTACTAAAGGCATGCAATTTTTCACAATATCATGATGAGAGACTTCATGCTTTAAGTAGTCTTTGACACAAATCAAGACTATAAAGTGTCAAACATTTTCTAATCTTTATTAAAGTTGATCTTTTTTCATGCTTTAGTAACAGAACTAATTTCACTTAACAAGGTCCAATGCATACTGAAGTCAGTTCCACCAATCTACAAAATTACAATATTAAAAATATAAAGGATGGCATACAAATTATATATAGACATTTTGGACAACTGCAACTTTTTTTTAGTACACGGTTGCAGGGATAGGGGTGCACTCAGGTGCGCATATTAGCACGAGGAAGATAAAAACCTTCATTAGAAGCCGAGTAACGGCTGCCATTGTGGATACACACTCCTCTGTTAAATTTTCTACACCAGATTTTACATCTTCTCTAATCTGTGAGATGATTCAACATAAGACCAAATTAATTTTTCATATTACAGAAAAATATCATTACACCACACAAATTAAGAAAAAAATATACCAAAACCCCCATAATCACACTACGTAAACTACCTTAGCAACAGAATCAGACAACCCAGGGATGGAATTATCCGGAACGGTCTCCATACTGAGCTTCCGCTTAAGTGGGTTAGAAGATGGAGCAGGCTCTTCAACTTAGTCGGCGAGGGTTTGGAATCGGGAACCATGGAGTTGGGAATTTGGGATCTGACGGTGAAGCATTTTCTTTGGAAGACGACATAGGTTTCCTAGGGGTCTTCCGCCCTTGATTCCGGCGCCGTTAGCGCAAGGAATAGAAAATGGGCAGTGGATCGGCGAGATGGGTATTTAGCAAGATAGGGTTTCTTGGGTGGATGCTTCATTTTAGAGAATAGAAATTGAGAGAAAGGAAGAGTGAAGATTCTGAGGAAGACGAAGGAGACAAGAGATCGAGAGAGAAGGGGAGGCGGAGAGAGGGGTAAGAGGGGGGAGATAGTTGCCGTTGAGAAGAAAGATGAAGAAATTAGAAATGAGGGAGAAGCGGAGTTGCTTTTTTGAAATTTGAAATGAAATGAAACTTTTTAATTTTTAACAAGTTATTAGAGATTTTGAATTAAAAAAATAATATATAATTAAAGTTAAAAGAATATATACGTGCATACACATTTTTTGCAAAAGAATATTTAATGCACTTGTTTTTTTAAATAGTTTTTAGACAAACTATTATAAATTGTGATGCTATTTTACTAATAGACATTATTTAATAAAATCTGAAAATTTAATATATTTAAAAACAAATCTAATTTTTAAAACAACTCTAATTTTATATTAAAAATAATAATAAAACAGATAAAATATTTTTCTATCAAGTATAAAAAATTTGTCTCGTTGAAGTTTCTTATTAAACATAAATAACTATATATCATTAAAATATTTTATTTATAAATATGTTAAAAAATAAATTCAGTAATTTAAAATAATTTCTTCATAACTTTTCATCAAACTATGTTTTTTCCATAAATGATTTATTTTGTATTTTTTATAGCCACGTGGAGAAAAAAATAAAAAGTGTGAAAACGTGTCCTATCGGGCGCCGATTCGGTGTTTCGTTTTAGTGCCCGAAATTCAACCATTTATCTATTTAACTACAATTTACAATAAATCACAACTCATTTTTATTTCTTAATTCTTCCTATTTAAGTATTCCGTAATTAGTTATAAGTTTCTACCATATAATTTGATCACAATTGAGTCTTATCATATTTCATGACTCTAGTTTAATATTCATGGGGAAAATATAAAAAAGTACATAGTCATTTCTATAAAAAAAAAAAAAAAAAAAAAAAAAGAAACCTGAATTCTTTTGAAACGTTACAATATTGTTATTATTGTTTACTTTGGAAATAGTTGCAAAATTGAAATTAGATTCAATAGAATCTTGAAGAAATTTCTAATACTAGGATAGCAAGATATTCATAAATTATTTATAGTATCTTTAAGGCTATATCTAAGCATTTCTTAAAAATGGTAAAAGAGCGCTTAAGCTCCCTTTTTAAATAGCTATCTATGTCGCACAAATGTGAGTGTTCAAGGCATTGTGGAAATGGCTCGAAGTTGGAATACAAAGTTGGAATTCAAAATTTTATTTATTTGTTTTTCCTTTTCTATATTTGGTAATCTCCTTTAACCAAGGAACAAATTAACCCCCACCCTCTATACCAACAAATTTTGACAGAACACAATAAACTCTTCTCTACCCATTTCTCATTTTTCAACCCCCTCCCTACTCTTTTTACCCAAAAGTTGTAACTCTCTTTTATATAACCTATTCTCTAACTTTCTCAAGAAAGTTCTTAAGCTAATTTGTAAGATTAATGATTTTTTTTTAAAAAAAAAAAAGAATAATGTTGTCTATTAACTAATCAAATGGTCCAAAGTTTAACATGGAATAGTTGTCAGAAAGTGAGCATCAAAATGACAGATTGTTAGATGTATATATCTCAGTAACTAAGAGTTGTTAAGAACTTCAATGTATGATCAAGCTTTTGATTCATTGTCATGTTTGTTGGGGCTGTGGATATATCTTTAGCATTCGGTAGAAATTTCAGGACATGGGTGGGTAAAAAAAGTTTCCTGATTTTATATCTGCTCTTTGTGAGAAAAATGAAAAATGCAAGAGGGGCCTTAACTAGAAAGACAATAAAATTAAAAGTAATAGTATTAAGGGTAGAATTTTTTCATCACCTTATGAAATTGTACTTGGATCGGAAAACCACATGAACGGCTTAGGACTTGAGGGATGACCTAGGATTAGGAAAACCACAAATCTTTTTCCTTTTTTTTTCCACAACCACCAACCGAACAGAACACTCTATCTCCATTAATGAGTGAATATTTATAAGGAAAAAACTCAAACTGATGCAGAGTTCATTATTTGAACTTCCTTCAAAAACTATCTACGAATCTAATCTTGCTTTTGTACTTACCTTTGGATACATGTACTCCATTTTGATTTTAAAACTAATTGTTGTATTAACTAGATTTTCAATCTACTATATTGTCTAAAAGATAGATTGTAAAAACTCAAATTGGATCATTTATGGGTCTACTCACTTACCTTCTCTGTATTTTGTTCATTCAAAGACAAGGGCTAAACTTATTCAACTACAATGTCTCTATGTTACGAGACTTAATGACAAATATTATAATTTTCTTTCTTTCTTTTTTGTTTATTGTAGTATGACTAATATTGACTTTAATAACTCTTTGCTCCACATGGGCTAAGTGACTTCAAAGTGTAAAGAAGTAACTAGTAGCTGGGAGGTAGTTATACATTTCGTTGAATTAGGATACTTTATGTTTTTTATTTTTTACTGTAGGATTCTTGTACTCAAACTGATGTTTTATTGATTTTACAATATCAGATTATGTATATGACTATTTAATTCCCCAGATCATTTTCCAATAATTCAAAAGAATGTCTATTCTTGCTACTATGAATCTATAGAACGAGAAATAATTAGGGACATGCATAATAATAATAATAATGCTTGAGAACCAACTTCCTTTCTTTGTTCTTCAAGCTATGTATGACCAGCTGGTTTCGTCAAATAAACATTTTCCAACGAACATAACCAAGGTTGGGATAATGGAAGAAGGTGATGTTCGAAAAAAGAAAAGAAGGAAGAAAAGCATACATAGCTACGAATTCACATGAAGAAGAGGAACTCGACGAACTCAAATGGCAAATCGGAGGAGTGTGTAGCAAATTAGAGTGATGGAGAGAGTTTTCGTGGAAGGGAAAGGGTAGTTTCACAAGTAATCAAAGACAAACCTTTTTTATTACCAACTCATTTTTAAAGATTTTATTAGGTATGACAAAATGTAAATTTATATTGTTACCTTTATCTATTCAATTTTATTCAACTTAACTTTATGTTTTCTTTTTTTCTCGACCTTTTACCTAACATTCCACCAAAACATTTATTCTCAACAATATTGAATGATCTTGTATCAACAATGGGACAAGAAAAGCTCCTCTCAGACATTAATTTTCATTATTTACTCTTCGCTGAAAAATAATTCTCCAATGGAATTCTCTCAAAATATTTGAATTTGATTTTTCAATTTTCCTACCACTTTCATAATAACTTTACTCTTTGGGTTACTTTATGAATTTTTCCTTGCTAAAAGGGATTAGGGTTTGACTGTAATTAGGAAAAATATATTTATTAAAATAATACTTAAATTTATTTAGCGTTATTTTATGTATTTACTACAGCACATAAGTGTCACGAAAAAGTAGAATTCGAAAACAACATTTTTTTACCCACCAAAGATATGAATTTTGACATTTATGAAACTATTTTTCTCCTCTTTCAATTGATCACTATAGTAAGTTGTGATGGAAGTCCATTTTTCTTGTAGCGTGTCTTACTCCAAATTCACTTCCAATTACATAACTTTTCTTCAAATTTACACTTTCGGGTTTTTGTATGTTCCTTCTTTGTTCACAATCATTCTCCTCCTCGATCCAAACTTTGACCCAATATCCCCAAAGTTCTTTTTTCTAGGCTATTCATCACATCAAAAGGGATACAAATGTTATTCCCCAATTACTAGGAAAATATATATTTCTTTGAAAATATATATCTATTCAATTTTATTCAACTTAACTTTATGTTTTCTTTTTCTCTCCATCTAACTTTTTCGATGATCACCTCACTCACTCACTCACGCCTCACCTCACCTCCGACGGTCACACCACTTTCAGTCTCTTAAATTTGGTTGTCTCCACTCCAACATCTCTCACTCCTACCGTTACCGCCATGCCATGCCACTCTCACTCTCTCATAGCCACGATCACTTTCAGGAATTTAAAAAATATATATAAAAAAACATATGCTAATAAAAGGAAAACTGTGAAGCCAAACCAAACCACATAATGCAATTTGATTTTCGATTTTGGTCTGATTCTATTCTAAAAAACACAAACTCCAAAAAACTATGAACACACCCTTATATAATAGGGTAGATTATTAGTTTAGTCTCTTTTTTCACTTTTTTTTTCAAAATATTTAATAACACATTAATGTTAACACTATTAGGCCAACCAATAATAATAACAATAAAATTTATAGCTACATGATTTTATATATCAATACTTCATCTACCTAACTTATTTGTTCAACCATAAAATATTGCTTATGCCTATGGATGTCTCTTAGCAATTGCCAAATAACATGGCTAATTAAGCAATAATTAAAATCTCATTAACTAGTTCAACGAGTCACTATAATTTTGATCCCAGGGAATTTGAGACTTTGTATTGAAAAAAACAAAGGCAGGTAAGTGTCAACGATGTATACATCGATAATTATGTAGAAAAAATGTAGTCCATGAAACCGTTGCTTAATTAAATAATTTATAAATACACTAAAGTCTAAATTGCGCTGGGCCATATAACCGAATGTTAGGAACTGCACGAAGGTTTTCATATAGATAATTCGCCAATTCTTCCTGTTAGCATACAACACCTCCTCGTCGTTAGACTAAAGTCTTAAAACTTGTAAACATATTTATCATATCATTCTGAATTTTCAGTGTTCCAGGTAACCTAGTTGATAGAAAAATAATACCTAAATTCTTTGATTAAAGAAAAAAAGTTCTATTACTAACTTACTACGAAGGTAATTATTTAGTTGATACCCTGATTTAGTTGCTTCACGCATTTTTCACAACCCAAAAATTCTCAAACAAAGGGTATATACCAAATTTCAATCAACTCACTTCGTAACTATGAATTTTTTGCATTTCGACCCTAGATAAATAATCAATAGCAGCTCCCAAACCAATTGCTTCTCCAATTGCAGGCGTCCCAGCTTCAAATCTAACGAAGGGGGATATGAGTAATTAGTAGAATTAAGGACAATATTGTCCACCAAAAAGACTTTTTAATGCAAATACCAAAAGGCATTTGGATAGGAAGAGATTACATAGAAGAGATAAAAGGATGTGTAAAAATGCATCAATTAATGAATAGTTCGAATAAAATAGACATCACAAAATGTTAACACCATTCAAGAAGTCATCTATTTAAATCTCATAATGACTTCAAAAAGATGATTTATCAAGTGTCAATTATTATGAGAATAAATGAGCAAACAAATAATGCTAAATAAACGACAGTTATTTAGCTCTCTTGCAATTCTTGAGCCCTATATATTGAACGTTTTAATTTTTCCACATCATATAAAATAAATACATTGAGAAAATTTTCATTTTAAAGTAAAATAAAAGGACAAAATTGCAACCATGGAGTCCACTAACCTGGAACGAGGTTGTGCAAATGTGGAATAGTCAAGAAATCTCCACCATCTGGAGCCATGTAGGACCAAATATGAAAATTAGATATTGACTTCCTAAAAACGAACTGATGCAATTTTAATTTCATAACTTATCTTCTCAAAGGACATACCTAAGAATGGAGGCATTGCAAACAATAGATCAATCTTTCCGTACAAGAATCCAATGCCCGTAGGCCCACACATCTGAAGCATGTTTATTCCTTATCTTCATATGCCCAAATGTAAGGCTTGCCATTTAATTAATAAGAAAACAACCTAACCTTGTGAGAAGAAGCAACAAGAAAGTCAGCATCAAGTGTCTGGATATCGACAAACATATGTGAAACACTCAAGCACACATCTACAAGCACTTTTGCCTCAAAATGATGTGCCAAGCCAACTATTTCTTCAATTGGAAGAATAGAAGTTGCAGAGAAAAAAAATCAAATCATACTGAATTCCACTATTTCCATAGAGTTATTATTAGAAAGATATCAAGAGTAATTGGACACAAATCAAGAGAAGGAAAAATGTCTGACAGTTCTTTTCGTTCTTCATTCATTTGACTTTATTATTTTTATTCAGCTGCACACCTTTCCACTAGAAGTGTGATAACTGAAGTAATATGATAACACTTCAGTTTGAAATATTCACCTACTACTTGTTTTATTTGAGTAATGTTTATAAATTGAATGGTAAAAAAAGAAAATAGATTAAAAAAATGCTAAATATCAAATAAAAGGGTGTACCCAGTACATTTTGAGACATGATAGGTAACCACAAGCTTTGTTTTTGTTGAAAACATTTCCTTTAACTCTAGTAAGTTTGGGACATTATGTTCACCTAAACTTACAAACTTCATAACAACACCGGTCCTTTCAGCTATAAGTTGCCAAGGAACAATGGCACTATGATGTTCAACAACCGTAAGTATGATCTGCACTGAAAGAATAGATTGTTACAGTTTAAACTTAAAGTTAAAGCAGTATATGGCTACACATGTTTAAAAAGATAAAGGATGCAACTTCATGATGTAGGAATGTAAAACACTTTCGTTAACTTAAATCTGAAATCAGAATCTTCACAAAGAAAACCTTAAAGCCTACTGTTAGAATTAGTAGGGCTTTGCCCTTAGAGTATTTTTGAAAAGAATAATATATAAGATTTTATTTCCTAAATATTTCCTAGATCTTTTCCTTTCTTACTCCTATTGTACTCTATTTATTTTCTCCATTTGTACCAATTGTATTCATAAGAAAAATAATAAAAGCTAAAGTATCGTGGTTTTTCTCCCAGTTCTCTGGTTTCCACGTAAGTCTCGGGTTGTTGTTAATTGCTTTCAATATGGTATCAGAGCAAGGCAATAACGAAACCCTAGGAGAAAACCAGATCGAAACTGAACCCGTCACTGCCGCCGCCGCCATGGAGAAACTGCTCCAGAACCTACAGAAACTGCCAATCTACCCAACGGGAGTGGTTTCGCAGCCGTACGAGCCGCCGTCTGACCAGAAGATGCTTCACGCGCCGCTCCTGTCCGACACGTGGGCCGTTTCATCTCATCGCCCAGCCCATTCCCTTCTACGCACCATCGGATGTCCAACCGTCAAACCCTTCCAGCCATCCGCATCCTCACGCGCCGCCTATGAGCTCCGGACAGCAACCCTCAACCGTAAATCTTTGAAATTTGTACAGTAAGCATCCGTTGTACGTTGACTCTTTACAACAACTGTTGTTTTCTGGTAACGGAATTGATCAACCCTAGAACAGATCGAACATTGAAGCAAGCGAGTCTTCGACGCATTCCAAACCAACCGAGTTGCCGATGTATTCCAAAAACCCGGTAACTTCGTTCCCTAATTTACTGTTAAATTATATAACTGGCTCTTTGGGTTCGTCTACAGGGAATTTTTCAGGTGAAAAATTAAATGGGCAAAATTATTTTTCTTGGTCCCAATCAATAAAGATGTTCCTCGAAGGTCGCCACAAGTTCAGCTTCTTAACTGGAGGGACTGTACGTCCTCTACCAGGAGACGCCTTGGAACGACTTTGGAAAGAGGAGGACTCACTTACTCGGTCCATGCTGATTAATAGTATGGAACCACAGATCGACAAGCCTCTACTATATGCTGCCACAGCAAAAGATTTATGGGATACAACTCAAACCTTTTACTCGAAACGACATAATGCCTCTCGGTTGTATACACTGTGAAAACAGGTCCATAATTGCAAACAAGGGACTCTAGATGTGACTACCTATTTTAACAAGCTCTCTCTCCTCTGGAAAGAGATGGATTTGTGCCGAGAGACAGTTTGGGACACACCAAATGACGGTACTCAATATGCTAAACTTGAAGAGGCCGTACGAGCCGCCGTCTGATATGAAGATGCTTCACGCGCCGCTCCTGTCCAGTGTTACAATTGTAACTTCTCAACACGATTGTGCGGCACTTGTTTAGCTCGATCAACAAGTCAGCCGTTCGAAATTCGGAATCCGCGGACAAACTCGCAGTATGACGTAGCCTCTCTTCACGTTCTTGAGAAAATGGTTTTATAAAACGTGAGAGAAAATAAATTGTTGAAAACATAATAAAAGTGAGCATTGAAGACTGTCAATTGCAAAGAAAAAGCTTAGTTTGCAAAGAGTGCGACAAGGCTCGGCGGGGGTGCGACTACTTATATACCCTCTATAGTACATATTGAGATTTTTGGCCTTGGCAGGCTTGCATATGAAAAAGCCGAAATGTCACACTGTGGCTCGGCGACACGAAAACGAACCTAAACTACTTTCAAGACATAAAGATAAAGCGATTTAGGGGTATTCGAACATACGACCATAGATAAATAATACCTTGGACAAGTATGCCCTTGACATTCTCCCTCACCTAAATGGTTGACGTCCCCGTCAACTGGCGAAGCTTGAAATCTTCTGCTTCCACGCTTTAAGATCTTCGACACGTTCCCAGCTGGTTTCCTCCACAGGAAGGTTCTTCCACTTTACCAGATACTCGTGGATCCTTCGTATGGGTCTTCTGCCCCTTTTTACTCGCTCGGCCAGAATTTCTTCAACATCTTTGTCTTCCTTCTGACTAAGATCGATAATTGGGCGAGTTACGATATTCTGCTACAGGTCCTCAGTGTCTTGATAGTACGGTTTCAGGTTACTAACATGAATTACTGGGTAGATTTTCATCCATGTGGGCAACGCTACTCTGTAAGAAGTATTCCCTACCTTTTTCAGCACTTCAACTGGTCCTTCATACTTCCTGACGAGGAGCTGGTCTTTGCGTCCTCGAAACCTGACTTGCTCTGGTCGTAGTTTGATGAGTACCTGGTCTCCCGCCCGAAACTCAAGAGGTCGTCGCTTCTTGTCCGCCCACTTCTTCATCCGCTTCGACGCTTTTTCTAAGTATGCTCGGGCGATGTCGTTTGTCTGTTTCCACTCTTTCGTGAAATTGATGGCTTGAGGGTTCTTCCCTGCAAAGGGATGATCGACAAGGTGTGGCAGTACTGGTTGCCTCCCAGAAACAATCTCAAACTGGCTTCTTCCTGTAAATGAACTTGTCTGAGCGTTGAAACAGAATTGGGCTACGTCCAATAGTTGGACCCAGTTCTTTTGCCTTGCGTTTACAAAATGGTGCAAGTATTCCTCGAGCATGCAGTTGAATCGCTCAGTCTGGTCGTCAGTTTGGGGGTGGTAGCTTGAGGATATGTTCAGACTTGTACCCAAGAAGGAAAATAACTCCGTCCAGAAGGAGCCAATGAATCTACCATCCCTGTCACTCACTATACTTGTCGGGACTCCCCACAACTTAACAACATGCTTAAAGAACAATTGAGCTGTCATTTCTGCTGAACACTGCCTGGTGGTGGGGATGAAGGTGGCGTACTTTGAAAAACGATCAATGATGACTAAGATGGCTTCAAAGTCGCCTACCTTAGAAAGATGGGTGATAAAGTTCATAGAGACACTCTCCCAAGGTCTTGTTGGAACCGGTAGAGGGTCAAGAAGTCCAGCAACCTTCACTTTCTCTACTTTATCTTGTTGGCAGATGAGACACGTCTTAGTGTACTGCATGACATCATCTCTCATATTCGGCCAAAAGTAGCCCTTCTTCAGCAAGGCGTACGTCTGCTGCCTCCGGGATGGCCAGCCCATAGAGTGTCGTGACACTCATACAACAATTTCTTCCTTAAGTCCTCTGCTTTAGGAACATATAGCCGATTGCCCTTTGTGACTAACAAGTCTTCCTCGACCCAAAACTATCGTGTTTTGCCCGCCTTCACTAAATTCATGACATTCTGAGCGGCATGATCTTTCTGTAGGAACTCTCTCAAGGTGTCTCTAACCGACCCACCAATCTCGCTCCCCCGGAGGTCAGCTAACAGGCATATGGCTGCATGTTCTTGTTTTCGACTTAGGGCATCAGCAGCCTGGTTGCTCGACCCCTTCTTATGTTCAAATTCGAAGTCGAACTCGGCCAGAAATTCCTGTCATCTTGCTTGCTTCGAAGTCAACTTTGGCTGGGTAAAGAAGTGGCAGGTTGCACTGTTGTCCGTCTTCACTACAAACGACGAACCTAGTAGGTATTGTCTCCAGGCCCTCAAACAATGTATTACTGCGAGCATTTCTTTTTCGGACACAGTATACCTCCTTTCGGCTGCATTCAACTTTCGACTTTCGTATGCTATCGGGTGCCCATTCTGCAGGAGCACACCCCCCAACGCATAATCTGACGCATTTGTCTCGACTTTGAAAGGTTTGGTCACATCCGCAATCCCCAGAAGTGGCCCCTCCATCATGGCTTGTTTTAGGCCGTCGAAGGCGGCTTGGCACTCGGGGTCCCAACTCCAGCGAACGTCTTTTTTCAGTAGTTCAATCAGCGGGCTTGCTCGTTTGGAGAATCCCTCGACAAATCGACAATAGTAATTCGCCAGCCCGAGGAAGGAGCGTAACTCCGAGACTGATTTTGCCACTGCCCAGTCGCGTATCGCAGCAATCTTCCCTTCTTCCATTTCAATTCGGCCACACTCTATCACATGGCCCAAGAAGTTTATCCGCTCTTGTGCAAAAGAACATTTTTCTCTTTTGACATACAGTTGATTCTCCTTCAATTTCTAAAAAACCTTTTGTAGATGGTCTCTATGTTCCTCCATGGTCGTACTATAGACCACTATATCATCCAGGTAGACTACTATGAATTTATCGAGATATTCGTGGAAGACCTGGTTCATCAACGTACAGAAGGTTGCAGGGGCATTGGTGAGACCAAATGGCATTACGAGGAATTCGAACGCACCATATCGGGTGACACAGGTTGTCTTCGGCTCATCTCCCTCTGCAATTCTCACTTGGCAGTATCCCGATCGCAAGTCTAACTTTGAAAAATACTTCACCCCATATAAGCGATCGAACAAGTCAGTAATTATGGGAAGTGGATACTTGTTGCGAACCGTGAGCTTATTCAGGAAACGATAATCAATGCACAATCGTAAACTCCCATCTTTCTTCTTCTGGAAAAGAACTGGGGCCCCATACGAAGCTTTTGCAGGCCTAATGAACCTCGCATTGAGTAACTCATCTAACTGTTTCCGAAGTTCAGCTAACTCCGGAGGTGCCATACGATAAGCATTCTTCGCAGGCGGTTTTGCCCCTGGCACCAACTCGATCTCATGATCAATCATTCTTCGAGGTGGCAAAGACTTGGGCAAACTATCGGGCATCGCATCACGGTACTTCTCTAGCACGTGCATAACTCCTTAGGGACTGTCTCCCCTGAGTTCTCTGACGAATTAAGTGGGATGCCCATAAACGTTGGTTCGTCTCGAGAGAGACCCTTCTTTAATTGCATGGCCGAGATCATTTTCAACCCATCTGGCTGACGTAGGTCAGTCTGTACAACCGAGGGGGTAGATCCAGTGATCACCAAGCATTTGGTCAAAGGCATTGGGATTACTTGATGTTCGAGTAGGAATTCCATTCCCAGTACCACATCAAAGTCATCCATCTTTACTACCTACAAAGTCTACGAGGCCACTCCATCCTCCCAATCTTATCATCGTTCGTTTCACTAGTCCGATGATAGGTAGGGCAACAGAATTCACGACTTTCATTCTTCCTGCATCCTTCTCCCAGCGGAGATTCAAACGTTTAGCTTCTGCTTCTGTTATGAAATTGTGGGTGGCACCGGAGTCAACCATAGTGCTTTTGGTTGGCTTCTAGTTGATCCAGGTTTCAACGTACATTAAGCCCCTTTCCACTGGTGTGTTCGTCTCCCGCACCTTTTTCTGGAGAGAGGACAAAAATTTCAAGGCCCCCATTCGAGGGTTATCAACTTCTTCCGTCTGGTCTACTTCCCTCTCGGTTTGACTTGGTTGGTTGTCTGAATCTGAGGCTAAAGATGCCTGGAATGCATTGAAAGCAGTTTTGTTCGGGCATTCTCTGGCCAAGTGTGGTCCCTTACATATGAAGCAACTAAGAGGACGATTGGACACATTCTGGTTACTTGGTCCTCGCCAGGAGTTTCCAGTATTCGATTGATGGGACCTACGATCCATTAAAGCGTCTGTCCCCTCTCGTAGTTTTAGGAGAACTTGGGCGGTTGTTCCTACTTCCTCCAGATGAGGAACTTGGATGACGTCTCGCATCCTGAGAGTCGTTAGACAGGTCAAACAGTCGTTCGGTTGCAGCGTACGCGGACGTGAGGTCTTGAACTCTTTGTTCATATAGCTTTGTCTTCGCCCACGGCTTCAATCCTTCGACAAAACAGAAAACTTTGTCTTTCTCGAACATATCGCGTATATCCAACATCAGCCCCGCGAACTGTTTCACATACTCCCGAATACTACCGATGTGTTTCAGCTCGCGTAACTTCCGTCGAGCCAAGATCTCGACATCTTCGGGGAAGAATTGTGAGCGAATTTCTCTCTTCAAAGCGTCCCAAGTATCTATCATGCAATGTCCCTCCTGCATGTCAACAAATCGGAACCTCCACCATAACCTGGCATCCTCAAACAGATGCATCGTCGCCAACGTGACGTTGGCTTCCTCTGTAACCATGTTTGTGGCCCTGAAGTACTGCTCCAGGTCAAAGATAATAGTTTTCTAGGGCCTTCGCGTCTCTTGCCCCACAGAAGGGCTTTGGTTCCGGGATCTTCACTCTACTAACCGGAATGGCTCCCCCAGCGGGAGCTTGGTTTGCCATTGCTCGCATTGTGAGGCTCAGTCTCGCATTCACATCTGCGATTTCGTTTCTGACGACATCGAGGGTAGCTCGAAAATCCTCTGACATGCCGTTTATCATCTCTAACAGTGTCTTTTGAGAGCTATCCAGCTCCTGGACACGCTCCTCAATATGGGCAACAGAGCCCGTTGAACTGTCCCCACGTTCGTGGCTACCAATTCTTCCAACAATTCCCTCTAGAGTGTCGACTCTTGCCAACAACTCTTGTATCGATAATCCTTCGACACGGCCAGCTACCGCATCGATCATGTTAATTTTCTCAGCAATCTCTTCGAGACGGGACTCCAAGAAGCGGATGGAGACAGGGACTTCGACTAGGTAAAGCATCTGCTCCTCCAACTCTACTAGTCAGTCTCTCTGGGCCTTGCCCAATGGGTTCGCGGACGACATGTTTCGGTCTTATTGTCAATAAGCCGATTTGGCTCTGATACCACTTGTCACAATCGTAACTTCTCAACACGATTGTGCGACACTTGTTTAGCTCGATCAACAAGTCAGCCGTTCGAAATTCGGAATCCGCGGACAAACATGCAGTATGACGTATTCTCCCTTCACGTTCTTGAGAAAATGGTTTTATAAAACGTGAGAGAGAAAATAAATTGTTGAAAACATCATAAAAGTGGGCATTGAAGACTGTCAGTTGCAAAGAAAAAGCTTAGTTTGCAAAGAGTGCGACAAGGCTCGGCGGGGTGCGACTACTCATGTACCCCCTATAGTACATATTGAGATTTTTGGCCTTGCCAGGCTTGCATATGAAAAAGTCGAAATGTCACACTGTGGCTCGGCGACACGAAAACAAAAGAATTAACCTAAACTACTATTAAGACATAAAGATAAAGCAATTTAGGGGTATTCGGGCATACGACCATAGATAAATAATACCTTGGACAAGTATGCCCTTGACATCCGGCACGTGGGCGGTTTCATCTCACCGCCCAGCCCATTCTCTTCTACGCACTTTCGGATGTCCAACCATCAAACCCTTCCAGCCACCCGCATCCTCACACGCCGCCTATGAGCTCTAGACAGCAACCCTCAACCGTAAATCTTTGAAATCTGTATAGTAAGCATCCGCTGTACGTTGACTCTTTACAACAATCGTTGTTTTCTGGTAACGGAATTGATCAACCCTAGAACAGATCGAACATCGAAACGGACGAGTCTTCGACGCATTCCAAACCAACCGAGTTGCCGATGTTTTTCAAGAATCCGGTAACTTCGTTCCCTAATTTACTATCAAATTATATAACTGGCTCTTTGGGTTCGTCTACAGGGAATTTTTCAGGTGAAAAATTAAATGGGCAAAATTATTTTTCTTGGTCCCAATCAATAAAGATGTTCCTCGAAGGTCGCCACAAGTTTGGCTTCTTATCTGGAGGGACTGTACGTCCTCTTCCAGGAGACGCCTTGGAACGACTTTGGAAAGGGGAGGACTCACTTACTCGGTCCATGCTGATTAATAGTATAGAACCACAGATCGGCAAGCCTCTACTATATGCTGCCACAACAAAAGATTTATGGGATACAACTCAAACCCTTTACTCGAAACGACAGAATGCCTCTCGGTTGTATACACTGCGAAAACAGGTCCATAATTGCAAACAAGGGACTCTGGACGTGACTACCTATTTTAACAAGCTCTCTCTCCTCTAGAAAGAGATGGATTTATGCTGAGAGACAGTTTGGGACACACCAAATGATGGTACTCAATATGCTAAACTTGAAGAGGCTGACCGTGTTTATGACTTCCTTGCAGGACTTAATCCCAAATCTGATACTGTTTATTGTCGTATACTCGGACAAAGTCCTCTTCCCTCCCTAATGGAAGTTTGTTTTGAAGTCCGCCTGGAAGAGGATCGCACTAATGCCATGAGTGTACTACTACCCCTACCATTGACTCCGCTGCCTTTAGCGCTCGGTCCTCAAATCATGACAGTGACAAGAATAATGGTAAATCAATTCCTGTGTGTGAGCATTGTAAGAAACAATGACACACCAAGGATCAGTGTTGGAAACTCCACAGTCGTCCCCCAAGAGGTAAGAAACGGTCCTCCAACGAGAAACAGAACTCAGGACGTGCCTACATTAGTGAGACTACCCCTGCCAGCACCTCTCAATCAACTGATCCTACTGCAAGCCAGACCAAGACTCCGACTCTGGGTGCCATTGCTCAGTCAGGTATGCCTCAGTCCCTTGGGCTTATTAGTGTTGATGGGAATAATCCCTGGATCTTAGACTTAAGGGCTACAAATCACTTGACAGGTTCTTCGAAACACTTTATCTCGTATGCCCCGTGTGTCGGTAATGAAAAAATCCGAATAGCTGATGGCTCTCTAGCTCCAATCGCTGGCAAAGGACAAATAGTTCCCTCTGACAGTTTTACTCTCCAGAATGTTTTGCATGTCTCTAAACTGTCTTACAATTTGTTATCTATAAGCAAGATCACTCGTGAGTTGCAATGTAAAGCTATCTTCTTACCTGAATCGGTTTATTTCTAGGACATGAGCTCGGGGAGGACGATTGGCACTGCTTGACATAGCAGGGGACTTTACATCCTTGATGATGATACTTCTTATAGTAGTTTGTCTAGGGTTAGTTTACTGTCATCTTACTTTAGTACTTCTGAACAAGACTGTATGTTGTGGCATTTTCGACTGGACCACCCAAACTTTACCTATATGCAATATTTATTTCCCCACCTTTTTTCTAAACTTGATGTCTCTTCTCTATCTTGCGATGTGTGTATTCGGGCTAAACAACATCGGGTCTCTTTTCCCTCACAACCATATAAACCTACACAATCGTTTACCCTCATCCATAGTGACGTTTGGGGTCCTTCCAAGGTCACCACCTCATCGGGAAAGCGGTGGTTTGTAACTTTCATCGATGACCATACCCATCTTACCTAGGTCTACCTTATCACAGATAAATCCGAGGTTTCATCCATTTTCCAAAACTTCTATCATACTATTGAAACATAATTTCATACAAAAATTGCAATTCTTCGAAGTGATAATGGTTGGAAATTCCAAAACCATAACCTTAGTGAATTTCTAACCTCCAAAGGGATTGTTCACCAAACCTCATGTGCCTACACTCCTTAACAAAATGGAGTGGTCAAACAAAAAAACCGTCACCTTGTGGAAGTAGCTCGCTCCGTTATGCTTCCCACTTCCCTTCCATCATACCTGTGGGGAGATGCTATTCTTACAACCACTCACTTAATCAATAGAATGCCTTCTCGTATCCTCCACCTTCAGACTCCCTTAGATTGTCTTAAGGAGTCTTACCCCTCTACTCGCCTTGTGTCTGAGGTTCCTCTTCGTGTGTTTGGGTGTACCACTTATGTCCATAATTTTGGCCTTAATCAGACTAAATTTAGCCCTCGGGCTCAGGCTTGTGCGTTTGTTGGATATCCCATACACCAACGCGGATATAAATGTTTTCACCCGCCGTCCAGGAAATACTTTGTCACTATGGATGTTACTTTCTGTGAGAACCGACCCTACTTTCCCGTTAGCCATCTTCAGGGGGAGAGTGAGAGTGAATAGTCTAACAGCACTTTCGAATTTACTAAACCTACTCCTAGTAGCGTATCTGACGTTGATCTTCATCCCATAATCTTACCCGCAAACCAAGTTCCCTGGAAAGCATATTACAGGAGGAATCTCAGAAAGGAAGTTGGGTCCCCTACTAGTCAACTGCCGGCTCCAGTCCAAGACTTCGAACCTCCTCGAGACCAAGGTATGGAAAACCCTACAGAACCTTGTACTAATAATACGATGAGTGAGAATGACAAGTCTGATGTTGCTGTTCTTGAAAATATGGGTGAAAATAACTGTGGTGATGAGATTGAGGTTAGAATAGAAATCAGTAATGATGAAGCAGAACAGGGTCATACAAGGAAACTTGATGAGTATGATCCCTCTCTTGACATTCCCATTGCTTTGAAAAAAGGTACCAGATCCTGCACTAAACATCCCATTTGCAACTATGTTTCCTATGATAATCTCTCTTCACAGTTTAGAACGTTTACAGCAAGCCTTGACTCTACCATAATACCGAAAAATATCTACACTGCTCTAAAGTGTCATGAATGGAAAAATGCTGTTATGGAAGAGATGAATGCTCTTGAAAAGAATAGAACTTGGGAGATCTGTGCTCTACCCAAGAGACATAAAACTGTAGGACACAAATGGGTGTTCTCTCTCAAATAAAAAGCAGATGGTACGCTTGATAGACACAAGGCAATGTTAGTTGAAAAGGGATTTACTCAAACCTATGGTATTAACTGTTCAGAAACCGTTTCTCCAGTTGCTAAGTTGAATACTGTTAGAGTCTTCCTATCTGTTGTTGTGAACAAAGATTGGCCTCTATACCAGCTGGATGTTAAGAATGCTTTTTTGAATGGAGACCTTGTGGAGGAAGTCTACATGAGCCCCCGCAAAGATTTGAAGCCCAATTTGGTCAGCAGGTGTGTAAACTCCAAAAATCCCTATACGGTCTGAAACAGTCTCCGAGAGCATGGTTTGACAGATTCACTACCTTTGTCAAGTCCCAAGGGTATAGTCAAGGGCACTCTGACCATACTCTATTTACAAAGGTTTCCAAGACAGGAAAGATTGCTATTCTAATAGTTTATGTAGATGACATTGTTTTGACCGGAGATGATCAAACAGAAATCAATCAATTAAAACAGAGAATGGGTGATGAATTTGAAATCAAGGAGTTGGGAAATCTGAAATATTTCCTTGGAATGGAGGTGGCCAGATCTAAATAAGGTATCTCCGTATCTCAGAGAAAATACACCCTTGATCTGCTCAACTTGAGGGGGAGTGTTAGAATTAGTAGGGCTTTGCCTGTAGAGTATTTTTGGAAAGAATAATATAAAAGATTTTATTTCCTAAATATTTCCTAGATCTTTTTCTTTCTTACTTCTATTGTACTCCATTTATTCTCTCCCTCTGTACCTATTGTATTAATAAGAAAAATAATAAAAACTAAAGTATCGTGGTTTTTCTCCCGATTCTCTGGATTCCACGTAAGTCTCGGGTTTTTGTTAATTGCTTTAAATACCTACACCTTAGACAATCAACAAGAATGCGAACAAGTACAAAATGTAAACCCATTGAAATTTACATATTATATATGAGAGAGACAACTAATAGTCCTGACGGTTTGATCCAACCGTATCTATGTATCACTTGAACTTTTAAAACAACCTCACAAAGTTTAAATACAAACATTGTAAAACAAGCACTTAAAGACCAAAAATGGCAACAAAGTGTGTAAGTTTAAGTTTAAAACGAACCTAAAAAGTGTTGAAAACATGTCTACGTATCACTTGGACCTTGAAAAACGACCTAAGACATCTTAAGTGTAAGTTCATAACTCACAACCTAGCAGAAAGTTCAAAAAGTGTGAAAAAAGCACTTTAAGACCCAAAGTGGCAACCGTGTGTGTGTGAGTGCAACAAACTTAGTGCCGAACCAACCTAAAACGCATTCAAAACATGTCTAAGTATCACTTGAACTTTCAAAACGGTCTAACAAATCTTAACTGTAAGTTCGTAACTCATAACGTACCAAAAAGTTCAAAAAAGATTGAAAAGAAGCACTTCAAGACCTAGAATGCCAAGTGTGTAAGTGCAACAAACTTAAATTCAAACAAACCAAAAAAGCATTCGAAACACGTCTTAGCTTCCAAACGACCTAATGACGCTTAAGTATAAGTTTGTAACTCATAACTTGCCAAAAAGTTCAAAAAAGTGTGGAAAAAGCCCTTCGATGGCAATCATGTCTGTATGTGCAACAAACTTAGTTCGAAACAACCTAAAACCTGTTCAAAACATGTCTAAGTACCATTCGAACTTAAAAAAATGGCCTAACAATGCTCAAGTATAATTTCGTAACTCATAACCTACCAAAAAAATTCAAACAGTGTAAAAAAAGCACTTCAAGACCCAAAATGGCAATTAAGTGTGTAGATGCAACAAACTGAGTCTCAAACAAACCTAAAAGGTGTTCAAAACGTGTCTAAGTATCACTTGAACTATCAAAATGACCTAACAAAACTTAAGTGTAGTTTCGTAAACCATAACCTACCAAAAAAATTCAAAAAGTGTGAAAAAAAGCACTTCAAGGCCGAAAATGGCAACCAAGTGTGTTAGTGCGACAGACTTTGTTTCAGACCAACCTAAAAAGAGTTCAAAACGTGTGTAGGCTTTCAAAACGATCGAACAATGCTTAAGTATAAGTTCGTAAATCACAACCGACCAAAATGTCAAAAAGTGCGACAAAAGCACCCGACATGTCAACCAAGTGTGCAAGTTCAACAAACTTAGTTCCAAACCAAAATAAAAAGAGTTTAAAACCTCTGAACATTGCTTAAGTGTAAATTCGCAACTCATAACCGACCAAAAAGTTCAAAAAGAGTGAAAAAAGCACCGAGGACCTAAAATGGCAACCCAACCAAGTATGTAAGTGCAACAGACTTAGTCTCAAACAAACTTAAAAAGTGTTCCAACCGAGTCTACGTATCACTTGAAACTTTAAAAACAACCTCACAAAGTTTAAGTGTAGGTTTACAACTCCCAACGTACCGAAGAGTCAAGAACCGTGAAAAAAAGCACTTCAAAGATCACAAAGAAAATGGCAACCAAATGTGTAAGTACAACAAACTTAGCCTCAAACCAACCTTAAAAGTGTTCAAAATGAGTCTAACTATCGCTTGAATTTTAGAAACGATCTAACAAAGCTTAAGTGTTAGTTCGTTACTCATAGCCTAGCAAAAAGTTAAAAAAGTGAGAAAAGAGCCTTTCAAGACCCAAAATGGCGACAAAGTGTGTAAGTTTAAGTTTAAAACGAACCTAAAAAGTGTTGAAAACATGTCTACGTATCACTTGGACCTTAAAAAACGACCTAAGACATCTTAAGTGTAAGTTCATAACTCACAACCTAGCAGAAAGTTCAAAAAGTGTGAAAAAAGCACTTTAAGACCCAAAGTGGCAACCGTGTGTGTGTGAGTGCAACAAACTTAGTGCCGAACCAACCTAAAACGCATTCAAAACATGTCTAAGTATCACTTGAACTTTCAAAACGGTCTAACAAATCTTAACTGTAAGTTCGTAACTCATAACGTACCAAAAAGTTCAAAAAAGATTGAAAAGAAGCACTTCAAGACCTAGAATGCCAAGTGTGTAAGTGCAACAAACTTAAATTCAAACAAACCAAAAAGGCATTCGAAACACGTCTTAGCTTGCAAACGACCTAATGACGCTTAAGTATAAGTTTGTAACTCATAACTTGCCAAAAAGTTCAAAAAAGTGTGGAAAAAGCCCTTCGATGGCAATCATGTCTGTATGTGCAACAAACTTAGTTCGAAACAACCTAAAACCTGTTCAAAACATGTCTAAGTACCATTCGAACTTAAAAAAATGGCCTAACAATGCTCAAGTATAATTTCGTAACTCATAACCTACCAAAAAAATTCAAACATTGTAAAAAAAGCACTTCAAGACCCAAAATGGCAATTAAGTGTGTAGATGCAACAAACTGAGTCTCAAACAAACCTAAAAGGTGTTCAAAACGTGTCTAAGTATCACTTGAACTATCAAAATGACCTAACAAAACTTAAGTGTAATTTCGTAAACCATAACCTACCAAAAAAATTCAAAAAGTGTGAAAAAAAGCACTTCAAGGACGAAAATGGCAACCAAGTGTGTTAGTGCGACAGACTTTGTTTCAGACCAACCTAAAAAGAGTTCAAAACGTGTGTAGGCTTTCAAAACGATCGAACAATGCTTAAGTATAAGTTCGTAAATCACAACCGACCAAAATGTCAAAAAGTGCGACAAAAGCACCCGACATGTCAACCAAGTGTGCAAGTTCAACAAACTTAGTTCCAAACCAAAATAAAAAGAGTTTAAAACCTCTGAACATTGCTTAAGTGTAAATTCGCAACTCATAACCGACCAAAAAGTTCAAAAAGAGTGAAAAAAGCACCGAGGACCTAAAATGGCAACCCAACCAAGTATGTAAGTGCAACAGACTTAGTCTCAAACAAACTTAAAAAGTGTTCCAACCGAGTCTACGTATCACTTGAAACTTTAAAAACAACCTCACAAAGTTTAAGTGTAGGTTTACAACTCCCAACGTACCGAAGAGTCAAGAACCGTGAAAAAAAGCACTTCAAAGATCACAAAGAAAATGGCAACCAAATGTGTAAGTACAACAAACTTAGCCTCAAACCAACCTTAAAAGTGTTCAAAATGAGTCTAACTATCGCTTGAATTTTAGAAACGATCTGTAAGACCTCCTATTATTAATGTGTATAAGAGGAGGGGTAAGAAAGGAAAGTTACATGACAGCAAGGAGGAAAGAGAGAATGGAAATGAAATAGTGAATTAGTGGAGCAGCAAGTGGGCCCTACAGGATCATATTGTTTGTCCTATTCGGCCAAATGTCTTATAAATAGCAAGGGGAGGGTAGCATTCTAGGTATGAGAGATTTATAAAGAATGTTTTGAGAAAGAATAGAGATTGGCGGCTGGGGAACCCTACCTTAGCCTAGGAGAATAGGTTGGTTGGTTCTTTACTGTTTTCCTTGTTTTATTTCCTAGTTATTTCTATCATATATCTTGTATCTACTGTTTTTGGCATTATAAATATATAAACACAGAGTGCTGCCTCTGTTTTTGCCCTTGAGTTAGTAAGAGAATATAAGAAAGAAGTGAGAATCCTCACAATTGGTATCAGAGCCTTGTCAAACTGGGAGTGATTACAAGACTGATGGCACAACGACAAATGGAAGAAAGGCTGGAGGGAACGGAAAAAGAGGTGTTGAGCCTCAAGGAAATGATGCTGGAGATGAAGAAGAGTATGGACAGATTGGCCGATGAGTTGAGGGACCAGTCTTATAAGAAAAAAGAAGAATCTGGTACATCCGACGGGTCCATTATGAAAATGAAAGGAAAAATGGAAGAGACAGATGTAACTGGAGAAATACATACCCACCAGATCGATCGAAGCAAATATAAGAAGCTGGAAATGCCCATGTTTCTGGGAGAAAATCCAGAATCCTGGGTTTACCGGGCAGAGCATTTTTTTGAGATCAACAACTTACCAGAAGCAGAAAAGGTCGAGGTGGCAGTGGTGAGCTTTGGACAAGATGAAGTGGACTGGTACAGGTGGAGCCACAATAGGAGAAAGGTGGAATCGTGGGAAGATCTGAAGACCAGAATGTTTGAATTCTTCAGGGATACTGGACAGAAAAGCTTGGGGGCTAGGCTAATACGCATTCAACAAGAAGGCTCCTACAGTGATTATGTTAAGAAGTTCGTGAACTACTCGGCACCTCTCCCACACATGGCTGAAAGCGTGCTCCGTGATGCCTTCTTAACTGGCTTAGAACCTGCGCTTCAAGCTGAAGTGATGAGTCGACACCCTCAAACACTAGAAGATTGTATGATGGCAGCCCAATTGGTGAATGACCGTAACTTAGCACTCAAATTGGCTCAAGCAGAGATGGGTATTATCGAGCCAAAAAGAAGCGAATCAGTTGGTAATAAGGTGCAATGGAACAACGAAAAAGGGATGTTGAGGAAAAATGAGTTCCAAATGAAGCAAATAACTATACCTCTCAAGGGAAGTTACCAAAAAGGAGAGCCCCCCGTTAAAAGACTGTCTGATGCCGAATTTAGAGCACGTTTAGACAAGGGTCTCTGTTTTAGGTGTAATGAGAAATATTCTCATGGACATCGATGCAAAATCAAAGAAAAAAGGGAGCTCATGTTTTTTATCTTGAATGAAGAAGAAAGCACCGAGGAAGGGGAAGGTTCAGAGGCACCAAACACAGAACCAGTAGAGATCAATCAGTTGGGAGAACCAGAAGAAACTATGATCGAATACCGGGCCATCACCAGTTTGACAACTAAAGGAACTATGAAACTGAGAGGAATAGTCAAAGGAAAAGAGGTTATTGTATTGATTGACAGTGGGGCAACCCACAATTTCATTCATCATGAGCTGGTCAAGGAAAGGAAAATCCCCATCAATAGAAACACTCAGTTTGGGATTACTATTGGCGATGGCACAAGTTGTAAAGGAGAGGGCATTTGTAGCAAAGTAGAAATCCAGCTTGAAGGGCTAAGAGTAGTAACTGATCTGTTGGTTGTGGGATTGGGGACAATAGACGTGGTGCTGGGAATGCAATGGTTGGATACAACAGGCACCATGAAGATTCATTGGCCATCGTTGACAATGGTCTTTTGGAAGGAAGGGAATAAGGTGGTTTTAAAAGGAGACCCGGCTTTGATAAGGGCAGAATGTTCACTCAAGACCTTAGAGAAAACATGGGAAGCGGAAGATCAAGGTTTTTTGCTTGATTGGCAAAGATATGAGATCGAAAATGAGGATGCTGATAGCAAAAACACGAGCCAAACAGGAGATGAAGAGGGATTACCAATGATTCAGTTCTTACTCCATCAATACTCTGATGTGTTTAACAGTCCGACCACTCTACCACCCAAGAGAAGCATTGATCACCGCATACTCACTCTACCGGGGCAGAAGCCAATCAATGTCCGACCTTATAAGTACGGCCATCAACAGAAAGAAGAGATAGAAAAGCTAGTCATTGAAATGCTGCAGACCGGAATCATTAGACCAAGTCACAGCCCTTTCTCAAGTCCAGTGCTGTTAGTCAAGAAAAAAGATGGGGGCTGGAGGTTTTGTGTCGATTACAGGAAGCTAAATAAGATTACAATAGCTGATAAGTTTCCCATTCCGGTTATTGAAGAACTCTTGGATGAGTTACATGGGGCCACGGTGTTTTCCAAATTAGATTTAAAGTCAGGTTACCATCAAATACGAATGAGAGAAGAAGATATCGAGAAGACTGCGTTTAGGACGCATGAAGGCCATTACGAATTCGTGGTAATGCCATTTGGTTTAACCAACGCCCCTGCCACTTTTCAATCCCTAATGAATCAGGTATTTAAGCCTTTTCTCCGACGTTGTGTTTTGGTTTTCTTTGATGATATACTAGTCTATAGTTCGGACATAACAGAACACGAGAAACACTTAGGAATGGTGTTTGCAACACTAAGAGACAACCAGTTGTATGCTAATCGCAAGAAATGCGTTTTTGCTCACTCACAAATACATTACTTAGGCCATGTTATCTCCAAACATGGAGTGGAGGCAGATCAGGATAAAGTTAAAAGTATGTTACAGTGGCCGAAACCCAAAGATGTGACAGGTTTAAGGGGTTTTTTGGGGCTGACAGGCTACTATAGGCGTTTTGTCAAAGGTTATGGTGAGATTGCATCACCACTGACTAAACTACTGCAGAAGAACGCTTTCAAATGGGATGAGAATGCCACCCTTGCATTTGAAAGTCTGAAATCTGCAATGTCTACCATACCAGTACTGGCTTTACCCGATTGGTCTCTACCCTTTATGATAGAAACTGATGCCTCAGGTAGTGGATTGGGAGCAGTACTATCCCAGAACAGCCATCCCATAGCATTCTTCAGTCAGAAATTGTCTACAAGGGCTCAAGCCAAGTCCATATACGAGAGAGAATTGATGGCTGTAGTATTATCCGTGCAAAAGTGGCGGCATTATCTTTTAGGAAGGAGATTCACCATTATGTCAGACCAAAAAGCTCTAAAGTTTTTATTGGAGCAGAGAGAGGTACAACCACAATTCCAAAAGTGGTTAACCAAGTTATTGGGATATGACTTTGAAATTTTGTACCAACCGGGACTTCAAAATAAGGCAGCAGATGCACTTTCAAGGATGGATCATTCAATAGAATTGAAGGCGTTGTCAACAACAGGGATTGTAGACATGGAAGTAGTTACAAAGGAAGTCGAGAAAGATGAAGAACTTCAACTCCTAATCCAACAGTTGCAGAATAACCCAGCATTGGAGGGCAAATACTCTTTAACAAATGGCACGCTAATGTATAAAGGAAGGGTGGTGCTGTCCAAATCATCGTCAATTATACCCAGCCTTTTACACACCTTCCATGATTCGATTTTGGGGGGCCATTCAGGATTTTTGAGGACTTACAAGCGAATGAATGGTGAGCTGTTTTGGAAAGGTATGAAAGAAGACATCAAGAAGTATGTGGAACAGTGTGAAATCTGCCAAAGAAATAAGAGTGAAGCAACCAAACCGGCAGGGGTTCTACAACCATTACCCATACCCGACCGCATATCGGAAGATTGGACTATGGACTTCATCGAAGGATTGCCTAAAGCAGGAGGTATGAACGTGATTATGGTGGTTGTAGACCGGCTGAGTAAATATGCTTACTTTGTCACCATGAAGCATCCGTTTTCAGCAAAGCAAGTTGCCATGGAATTCATTGATAAGATAGTTCGAAGACACGGTATCCCTAAGTCAATTATATCAGATAGGGACAAAATATTTGTAAGCAACTTTTGGAAAGAACTATTTTATGCCATGAATACCATCCTTAAACGAAGCACTGCCTTTCATCCTCAAACGGATGGCCAAACAGAACGAGTCAATCAGTGTTTAGAAACCTACTTACGGTGCTTTTGTAATGAGCAACCAAACAAATGGCATCAGTTCATTCCATGGGCAGAGTTATGGTACAACACCACATTCCATTCGTCAACACGCACAACTCCTTTTCAGACTGTGTATGGTAGACCCCCACCACCCTTGATATCCTATGGAGATAAGAAGACACCTAATGATGAAGTTGAAGCATTGCTGAAGGAAAGAGATTTGGCTATTAGTGCGCTCAAGGAGAACCTCATGATCGCTCAAAACAGAATGAAGAAGTTTGCGGACTCAAAGAGGAGAGAACTTAAGTTTAAAGTAGGAGATGAAGTCTATCTAAAGTTAAGACCCTACCGGCAGCGCTCCTTAGCAAGAAAAAGGGCAGAAAAGCTAGCTCCTAAATATTATGGCCCATATCGCATCACTGAAACCATAGGAGAAGTGGCATACCGACTTGATTTACCACCCGAAGCATCAATTCATAATGTTTTCCACATATCACAGCTCAAACTGAAACTAGGCAACCAACACAACGTCCAAATCCAACAACCACAGCTCACAGCAGAGTTCGAATTACAACTTTGGCCGGAGACAGTCTTAGGCATACGTTGGAGTCCTGAATTGGGAGCCAATGAATGGCTGGTGAAATGGAAAGGACTGCCAGACAGTGAAGCCACCTGGGAATCAGTTTACTCAATGAATCAACAGTTTCCTTCATTCCACCTTGAGGACAAGGTGATTTTGGAACCCCGGGGTATTGTAAGACCTCCTATTATTAATGTGTATAAGAGGAGGGGTAAGAAAGGAAAGTTACATGACAGCAAGGAGGAAAGAGAGAATGGAAATGAAATAGTGGATTAGTGGAGCAGCAAGTGGGCCCTACAGGATCATATTGTTTGTCCTATTCGGCCAAATGTCTTATAAATAGCAAGGGGAGGGTAGCATTCTAGGTATGAGAGATTTATAAAGAATGTTTTGAGAAAGAATAGAGATTGGCGGCTGGGGAACCCTACCTTAGCCTAGGAGAATAGGTTGGTTGGTTCTTTACTGTTTTCCTTGTTTTATTTCCTAGTTATTTCTATCATATATCTTGTATCTACTGTTTTTGGCATTATAAATATATAAACACAGAGTGCTGCCTCTGTTTTTGCCCTTGAGTTAGTAAGAGAATATAAGAAAGAAGTGAGAATCCTCACACGATCTAACAAAGCTTAAGTGTTAGTTCGTTACTCATAGCCTAGCAAAAAGTTAAAAAAGTGAGAAAAGAGCCTTTCAAGACCCAAAATGGCGACAAAGTGTGTAAGTTTAAGTTTAAAACGAACCTAAAAAGTGTTGAAAACATGTCTACGTATCACTTGGACCTTAAAAAACGACCTAAGACATCTTAAGTGTAAGTTCATAACTCACAACCTAGCAGAAAGTTCAAAAAGTGTGAAAAAAGCACTTTAAGACCCAAAGTGGCAACCGTGTGTGTGTGAGTGCAACAAACTTAGTGCCGAACCAACCTAAAACGCATTCAAAACATGTCTAAGTATCACTTGAACTTTCAAAACGGTCTAACAAATCTTAACTGTAAGTTCGTAACTCATAACGTACCAAAAAGTTCAAAAAAGATTGAAAAGAAGCACTTCAAGACCTAGAATGCCAAGTGTGTAAGTGCAACAAACTTAAATTCAAACAAACCAAAAAAGCATTCGAAACACGTCTTAGCTTCCAAACGACCTAATGACGCTTAAGTATAAGTTTGTAACTCATAACTTGCCAAAAAGTTCAAAAAAGTGTGGAAAAAGCCCTTCGATGGCAATCATGTCTGTATGTGCAACAAACTTAGTTCGAAACAACCTAAAACCTGTTCAAAACATGTCTAAGTACCATTCGAACTTAAAAAAATGGCCTAACAATGCTCAAGTATAATTTCGTAACTCATAACCTACCAAAAAAATTCAAACATTGTAAAAAAAGCACTTCAAGACCCAAAATGGCAATTAAGTGTGTAGATGCAACAAACTGAGTCTCAAACAAACCTAAAAGGTGTTCAAAACGTGTCTAAGTATCACTTGAACTATCAAAATGACCTAACAAAACTTAAGTGTAGTTTCGTAAACCATAACCTACCAAAAAAATTCAAAAAGTGTGAAAAAAAGCACTTCAAGGCCGAAAATGGCAACCAAGTGTGTTAGTGCGACAGACTTTGTTTCAGACCAACCTAAAAAGAGTTCAAAACGTGTGTAGGCTTTCAAAACGATCGAACAATGCTTAAGTATAAGTTCGTAAATCACAACCGACCAAAATGTCAAAAAGTGCGACAAAAGCACCCGACATGTCAACCAAGTGTGCAAATTCAACAAACTTAGTTCCAAACCAAAATAAAAAGAGTTTAAAACCTCTGAACATTGCTTAAGTGTAAATTCGCAACTCATAACCCACCAAAAAGTTCAAAAAGAGTGAAAAAAGCACCGAGGACCTAAAATGGCAACCCAACCAAGTATGTAAGTGCAACAGACTTAGTCTCAAACAAACTTAAAAAGTGTTCCAACCGAGTCTACGTATCACTTGAAACTTTAAAAACAACCTCACAAAGTTTAAGTGTGGGTTTACAACTCCCAACGTACCGAAGAGTCAAGAACCGTGAAAAAAAGCACTTCAAAGATCACAAAGAAAATGGCAACCAAATGTGTAAGTACAACAAACTTAGCCTCAAACCAACCTTAAAAGTGTTCAAAATGAGTCTAACTATCGCTTGAATTTTAGAAACGATCTAACAAAGCTTAAGTGTTAGTTCGTTACTCATAGCCTAGCAAAAAGTTAAAAAAGTGAGAAAAGAGCCTTTCAAGACCCAAAATGGCGACAAAGTGTGTAAGTTTAAGTTTAAAACGAACCTAAAAAGTGTTGAAAACATGTCTACGTATCACTTGGACCTTAAAAAAACGACCTAAGACATCTTAAGTGTAAGTTCATAACTCACAACCTAGCAGAAAGTTCAAAAAGTGTGAAAAAAGCACTTTAAGACCCAAAGTGGCAACCGTGTGTGTGTGAGTGCAACAAACTTAGTGCCGAACCAACCTAAAACGCATTCAAAACATGTCTAAGTATCGCTTGAACTTTCAAAACGGTCTAACAAATCTTAACTGTAAGTTCGTAACTCATAACGTACCAAAAAGTTCAAAAAAGATTGAAAAGAAGCACTTCAAGACCTAGAATGCCAAGTGTGTAAGTGCAACAAACTTAAATTCAAACAAACCAAAAAAGCATTCGAAACACGTCTTAGCTTCCAAACGACCTAATGACGCTTAAGTATAAGTTTGTAACTCATAACTTGCCAAAAAGTTCAAAAAAGTGTGGAAAAAGCCCTTCGATGGCAATCATGTCTGTATGTGCAACAAACTTAGTTCGAAACAACCTAAAACCTGTTCAAAACATGTCTAAGTACCATTCGAACTTAAAAAAATGGCCTAACAATGCTCAAGTATAATTTCGTAACTCATAACCTACCAAAAAAATTCAAACATTGTAAAAAAAGCACTTCAAGACCCAAAATGGCAATTAAGTGTGTAGATGCAACAAACTGAGTCTCAAACAAACCTAAAAGGTGTTCAAAACGTGTCTAAGTATCACTTGAACTATCAAAATGACCTAACAAAACTTAAGTGTAGTTTCGTAAACCATAACCTACCAAAAAAATTCAAAAAGTGTGAAAAAAAGCACTTCAAGGCCGAAAATGGCAACCAAGTGTGTTAGTGCGACAAACTTTGTTTCAGACCAACCTAAAAAGAGTTCAAAACGTGTGTAGGCTTTCAAAACGATCGATCAATGCTTAAGTATAAGTTCGTAAATCACAACCGACCAAAATGTCAAAAAGTGCGACAAAAGCACCCGACATGTCAACCAAGTGTGCAAGTTCAACAAACTTAGTTCCAAACCAAAATAAAAAGAGTTTAAAACCTCTGAACATTGCTTAAGTGTAAATTCGCAACTCATAACCGACCAAAAAGTTCAAAAAGAGTGAAAAAAGCACCGAGGACCTAAAATGGCAACCCAACCAAGTATGTAAGTGCAACAGACTTAGTCTCAAACAAACTTAAAAAGTGTTCCAACCGAGTCTACGTATCACTTGAAACTTTAAAAACAACCTCACAAAGTTTAAGTGTAGGTTTACAACTCCCAACGTACCGAAGAGTCAAGAACCGTGAAAAAAAGCACTTCAAAGATCACAAAGAAAATGGCAACCAAATGTGTAAGTACAACAAACTTAGCCTCAAACCAACCTTAAAAGTGTTCAAAATGAGTCTAACTATCGCTTGAATTTTAGAAACGATCTAACAAAGCTTAAGTGTTAGTTCGTTACTCATAGCCTAGCAAAAAGTTAAAAATGTGAGAAAAGAGCCTTTCAAGACCCAAAATGGCGACAAAGTGTGTAAGTTTAAGTTTAAAACGAACCTAAAAAGTGTTGAAAACATGTCTACGTATCACTTGGACCTTAAAAAACGACCTAAGACATCTTAAGTGTAAGTTCATAACTCACAACCTAGCAGAAAGTTCAAAAAGTGTGAAAAAAGCACTTTAAGACCCAAAGTGGCAACCGTGTGTGTGTGAGTGCAACAAACTTAGTGCCGAACCAACCTAAAACGCATTCAAAACATGTCTAAGTATCACTTGAACTTTCAAAACGGTCTAACAAAAGTTTACAACTCCCAACGTACCGAAAAGTCAAGAACTGTGAAAAAAGCACTTCAAAGACCACAAAGAAAATGACAACCAAATGTGTAAGTACGACAAACTTAGCACTTCAAGACCCAAAATAGCAATTAAGTATGTAGATGCAACAAACTGAGTCTCAAACAAACTTAAAAGGTGTTCAAAACAAACTAAAAGGTGTTCAAAACAAACCGAAACCAAACATGGGAACAATCAAGAACAACCTCAAGAAATTTCAACAATGGCATGAAAACATGCAACAAAAACTATTAAGAAAGGAAAAATTACCTCAGGTATCCTAGAATTTCCACCAAGAATTAAATAACGTACAAGATTACCTCAGATGATTGGAAACAAAGAAGAAGACCTTTGTATAGATTCGG
This sequence comes from Cucumis melo, assembly GCF_025177605.1. Lineage (NCBI taxonomy): Eukaryota > Viridiplantae > Streptophyta > Magnoliopsida > Cucurbitales > Cucurbitaceae > Cucumis > Cucumis melo. The sequence continues at coordinate 27,029,803 of NC_066860.1, read as the reverse complement.
ATTCTTCTAAGAAAGAGGAATTAATTCCTAAATCTTCATCCCAACATTCCTGCAAGATTTCAACCCCTAACTTTGTTTCACACCCATTCACATTACAGAAACATGAATAAAAAAAGTTTCCAAGATTCAAAGAAGAATCTGACTCAAACAAAAGAGAAATGCAATTTCATCAAGATTTTCAAGTAAAAAAGATAGTTGTTTCAATATCCAATCTCAAATTTAGCAGACTTTAATTTTTTTCAGAACATTCCACAAGAATTGCATTCAAAAAAGAACCAAGATTGAATCTTATGTTTGTATCTCTACTAAACCAACATTAAATTAAGACTATATCAAGCTTAATTTTCATGAAGTATTCTAAACCTCTCAACTTAAACAGATTAACATTACCTGTCTAGATCGACATTACTATCGATTGCAAAACTTAAAGAAATGGGAGCCATGGAATCTCTCGCCCATTTCTCAATGAATCCAGTGCCCCTCTTGTTATGGTTCTTCTATTCAATGTTAACTCACCTCCTTTTCCAGCCTACATCTTTTAGAAATCAAACTCAATCGTGCGATTGGAATGACCAAAATTGGAATTCAATTAAGTCACTTCATTCTTAAAAATTTGAAAGCGAAATTAAATGAATTTAGACTCATTTATTCATATATATATGTATGTGTCTACTTGACCTAATCGGTTGGACTCTAAGGGATAGGCAGGTCTGGTTTTGGTTAGGCCAAAAGGGAAGACTTCCCCACACAAGCTCTAATACTGAGGGAGCTCAACGCATTTAACTTGACCTAACTGGTTGGAATTTAAGGGTTAGGCAGGTCTGGTTTTGGTTAGGCCAAAAGTGAAGAGTTCCTCACACAAGCTCTGATACTGATGGAGCTCAAGGCTTTCTACTTGACCTAACCGGCTAGACTCTAAGGGATAGGCAGGTCTGGTTTTGGTTAGGCCAAAAGTGAAAAGTTCCCCACACAAGCTCTGATACTGAGGGAGCTCAACGCATTCTACTTCACCTAACCGGCTGGGTTTTAAAGGCTAGGAAGGTCGGGTTTTGGTTAGGCCCAAAGTGAAGAGTTCCCCACACAAGCTCTGATACTGAGGGAGCTCAACGCATTCTTCACCTAACCGGTTGGGTTTTAAAGGCTAGGAATGTATGGTTTTGGTTAGGCCAAAAGTGAAGAGTTCCCCACACAAGCTCTGATACTGAGGGAGCTCAACGCATTCTAATTGACCTAACCGGCTCGACTTTATGGGCTACGTAGGTCTTGTTTTGGTTAGGCCAAAATTGAAGAGTTCCCTACACAAGCTCTGATACTGAGGGAGCTCAACGCATTCTACTTGACCTAACCGGTTGGACTCTAAGGGCTAGGCAAGTCTGGTTTTGGTTAAGCGAAGAGTGAAGAGTTCCCCACACAAGCTCTGATACTGAGGGAGCTCAACGCATTCTACTTCACCTAACCGGTTGGGTTTTAAAGGCTAGGAAGGTCTGGTTTTGGTTAGGCCAAAAGTGAAGAGTTCCCCACACAAGCTCTGATACTGAGGGAGCTCAACGCATTCTAATTGACCTAACCGGCTCGACTTTATGGGCTACGTAGGTCTGGTTTTGGTTAGGCCAAAAGTGAAGAGTTCCCCACACAAGCTCTGATACTGAGGGAGCTCAACGCATTCTACTTGACCTAACCGGCTGGAATCTAAGGGCTAGGCAAGTCTGTTTTGGTTAAGCGAAAAGTGAAGAGTTCCCCACACAAGCTCTGATACTGAGGGAGCTCAACGCTTTCTTCACCTAACCGGTTTGGTTCTAAAGGCTAGGAAGGTCTGGTTTTGGTTAGGCCAAAAGTGAAGAGTTCCCCACACAAGCTCTGATACTGAGGGAGCTCAACGCATTCTAATTGACCTAACCGGCTGGACTTTATGTGCAAGGTAGGTCTGGTTTTGGTTAGGCCAAAAGTGAAGAGTTCCCCACACAAGCTCTGATACTGAGGGAGCTCAACGCATTCTACTTCACCTAACCGGCAGGACTCTAAGGGCTAGGCAGGTCTTGTTTTTGTTAGGCGAAAAGTGAAAAGTTCCCCACACAAGCTCTGATACTGAGGGAACTCAACGCATTCTACTTCACCTAACCGGTTGGGTTTTGAAGGCTAGGAAGGTCTGGTTTTGGTTAGGCCAAAAGTGAAGAGTTCCCCACACAAGCTCTGATACTGAGGGAGCTCAACGCATTCTACTTGACCTAACCGGCTGGATTCTAAGGGCTAGGCAAGTATGGTTTTGGTTAGGCGAAAAGTGAAGAGTTCCCCACACAAGCTCTGATACTGAGGGAGCTCAATGCATTCTACTTCACCTAACCGGTTGGGTTTTGAAGGCTAGGAAGGTCTGGTTTTGGTTAGGCCAAAAGTGAAGAGTTCCCCACACAAGCTCTGATACTGAGGGAGCTCAACGCATTCTACTTGACCTAACCGGCTGGATTCTAAGGGCTAGGCAAGTCTGGTTTTGGTTAGGCGAAAAGTGAAGAGTTCCCCACACAAGCTCTGATACTGAGGGAGCTCAACGCATTCTACTTCACCTAACCGGTTGGGTTTTGAAGGCTAGGAAGGTCTGGTTTTGGTTAGGCCAAAAGTGAAGAGTTCCCCACACAAGCTCTGATACTGAGGGAGCTCAACGCATTCTACTTGACCTAACCGGCTGGATTCTAAGGGCTAGGCAAGTATGGTTTTGGTTAGGCGAAAAGTGAAGAGTTCCCCACACAAGCTCTGATACTGAGGGAGCTCAATGCATTCTACTTCACCTAACCGGTTGGGTTTTGATGGCTAGGAAGGTCTGGTTTTGGTTAGGCCAAAAGTGAAGAGTTCCCCACACAAGCTCTGATACTGAGGGAGCTCAACGCATTCTACTTGACCTAACCGGTTGGATTCTAAGGGCTAGGCAAGTTTGGTTTTGGTTAGGCGAAAAGTGAAGAGTTCCCCACACAAGCTCTGATACTGAGGGAGCTCAATGCATTCTACTTCACCTAACCGGTTGGGTTTTAAAGGCTAGGAAGGTCTGGTTTTGGTTAGGCCAAAAGTGAAGAGTTCCCCACACAAGCTCTGATACTGAGGGAGCTCAACGCATTCTAATTGACCTAACCGGCTCGACTTTATGGGCTACGTAGGTCTGGTTTTGGTTAGGCCAAAAGTGAAGAGTTCCCCACACAAGCTCTGATACTGAGGGAGCTCAACGCATTCTACTTGACCTAACCGGCTGGACTCTAAGGGCTAGGCAAGTCTGGTTTTGGTTAAGCGAAAAGTGAAGAGTTCCCCACACAAGCTCTGATACTGAGGGAGCTCAACGCATTCTTCACCTAACCGGTTGGGTTTTGAAGGCTAGGAAGGTCTGGTTTTGGTTAGGCCAAAAGTGAAGAGTTCCCCACACAAGCTCTGATACTGAGGGAGCTCAACGCATTCTAATTGACCTAACCGGCTGGACTTTATGTGTTAAGTAGGTCTGGTTTTGGTTAGGCCAAAAGTGAAGAGTTCCCCACACAAGCTCTGATACTGAGGGAGCTCAACGCATTCTACTTGACCTAACCGGCTGGACTCTAAGGGCTAGGCAGGTCTTGTTTTGGTTAGGCGAAAAGTGAAGAGTTCCCCACACAAGCTCTGATACTGAGGGAACTCAACGCATTCTACTTCAACTAACCGGTTGGGTTTTGAAGGCTAGGAAGGTCTGGTTTTGGTTAGGCCAAAAGTGAAGAGTTCCCCACACAAGCTCTGATACTGAGGGAGCTCAACGCATTCTAATTGACCTAACCGGCTGGACTTTATGTGTTAAGTAGGTCTGGTTTTGGTTAGGCCAAAAGTGAAGAGTTCCCCACACAAGCTCTGATACTGAGGGAGCTCAACGCATTCTACTTGACCTAACCGGCTGGACTCTAAGGGCTAGGCAGGTCTTGTTTTGGTTAGGCGAAAAGTGAAGAGTTCCCCACACAAGCTCTGATACTGAGGGAACTCAACGCATTCTACTTCACCTAACCGGTTGGGTTTTGAAGGCTAGGAAGGTCTGGTTTTGGTTAGGCCAAAAGTGAAGAGTTCCCCACACAAGCTCTGATACTGAGGGAGCTCAACGCATTCTACTTGACCTAACCGGCTGGACTTTAAGGGCTATGTAGGTCTGGTTGTGGTTAGGCGAAAAGTGAAGAGTTCCCCACACAAGCTCTGATACTGAGGGAGCCTAACGTATTCTACTTGACCTAACCGAGTCGACTCTAAGGGCTAGGCAGATCTTGTTTTGGTTAGGCCATGTTTTCAACACATATTATTAAGTATGTACAGTATTTAAAATATTTAGAAAATGGATAGCATGTCTTCTACACATTTCTAAGCTATCAAAGAATGCATTTTCAACATATTTAAAATATTCAAATGACAAACACAATCACAAACCCGAGCTCCATGCTCAAGGGTTAGGCAGACATGCTTGTCTAAGCTAGAAAGCAAATTAGACATGGTATTTATTTTAAGAATAAAGAAATTGAAAAAGTTTAAAATTTGGACATTTTTGGCAAAATGAAAATTTCCCAAAGGACATAGAACATGCAAAGCTACAACCCTACCCCCCACTTAAAACTTTAACTTGTCTTCAAAGCATTTTAAGCAAGATTGTAAGGATAAAAAAAAGAGATAGGGAACAGAAAACTTCCCCTTGCTTGCAAAGGTTCCAAATTCGATTATACTTCATTTTCCTTTATTCCTACAAAAAGAAAACAATAATTTCTATAAAATTTTATTAAAGAAGTTAAACTAAAAATTTATGGGTATCTAGGATGTTAAAATCAACGAGAAAAATAAGTTCTGTTTTAATAAGAACATCCTCAACTATGCCTATGGGGCTAACATATAGGACCTATCCACTAATTGGATACTTACATTGATCTTTTGCAAATTATTTAACCCTAGTTCTTTTCCCACATACCCCACAAATCATCAATTGATGGGTATCTAAATCCATTTCCTCTTAAGCTTGGAATGAGAACTAAAACCACCACCTACACACGAGTATTTTTCACATGCATCAGAATAATACCATCACCCTAAATAAATAAAAGGCTACGATCTTGAGGTCTACATATAATCTATCAATTCCAATTCCTTGAAAGTTAAATTTTTCCATCTATTACAGCGAGGAAAAGGGATACTAAACATCCAAGTACAACGAAACATCCATCATACGTTCCACAATTTAATTATAGATCAAATATCATCCCAGATTCGTTAATTTGTATGCACTTCAAAATTATAGACTACTTGCTTAGTTGCTTTCACATGGGAGACTTCAGCAGCTGGTTTTTAAATGTTTGCATGTGGAAAAACTTCATAGCAGCTATGAAATATCTATTCAAGATACTTTCATTGGCCACTCTCTAATCTACTTTTTCTGTGATTTTATTATGTCAAAAGAATGGAATGATCTAGAGTTTCACTAGCGGTGCATTAAGGATCCCATCCGAAACGAGATACATAAAAGTGGACAGACAGAAAAGACAAGCATACCAGTCCAGAAGCTAGTGGCATTCCATATTCCAGAGCAGTAAGAAAATCATCATCAAGTGTCACTTCATAAGAACCATCCTCATCTTTTTGGCAATTGAAGTCCAAAGAGTCTGTTTCAGAAACAGCTGAGCCATGCTTTTCATTGTGTTGCCTGATCTGGTTTTCTAATCATCCTCTGTGCCAATTTTGTTTGTTTTAAAAGAAAAGGATCATTACAACCATTCCAATTATCATGGAACCGAAACACTAAAACGTTCCAATAGAAACTATTATTTCTTGACATGGCACATAAACCAATAATGCACAAGTATACCAAGCAAGAAGAATAGAATGCTCATGTAGAGCTTGGACGCACATTGTTATGGAGTTAAGCACATAACACATAACAAAAACGATTCCTTTGGTAACCTTTTGACTGAAAGGGTCTATACAAGATGGAACAAAGTGTAGGAAAGTTATCTTCCAAAAGGTGATAGATTATCCAGTTTAATTTTAGTTCAATACCAATGTACTTTCTCTCTTTCAAATGCCATGAAATTGGCTAAAAAGTTTCATCATGTGTGCACCCTTCTAACATTAATGATTGATATAATCAACTCTTACTTGATAAATACGATCGATCAATTCGGAAAATGCATTGGCCAGCTCACGACCACAAATGAAAAGTTCAAATCTTTCTGTGAACCCTGCATGGCTAATAATGCACAAGAAATGAAAATTTTTAACCCCTCCCAGGTAAGAAGAAAGAAATGATAGAAAAGACATTCAAACAACTGTTGGTTGGTGTAAAGATTTGAGATCTCCATCATGGTCATCCTCCAATAATTTCCCAAAGAGGAGAATAATTGAATATTTTAGGATGGAAAACAAAATTGATAATGACCCAGAGCTTATTTCCTTGGAGTTCTTGTAGATTACTAAAGGGATTAGACAATACGACTTTGTGTTTTAACATCAAGAGTGGATATCTTGTTGTAGCACAAACTTAACTTAGAACAGTATGCTCCGTAAATTATGCTTTTATGTTTCTGCTTCAATAATTAGTTGTTTTTGTGTGTGCACTCTCACATATATATTCTAAATGATGATTATCTTTCTTGTCCTACAAATGAATCCTTGGTTACGAATGGAATGGACAAATTTGACAATAAGATTGATAGAATCTAAGCCAGCAAAGGATGAAGTTTCATACCTGGGGGAGTGGAAGAATTGAAAGAACGTCAATTGTGAAGTAAGATAAAAAGAATCTCCAAGCTCTTGTGCAAACACCATCACCGGCTTCATCAGGTTTTGCATTATAAAATGTGGAATATCTAAAATGAAAATGACAGACTATGAGAATTATGTAGAGGAAGTCTATGATTGAGCTAACAATTACAACTACTATTCTCATCTTGTTGTCAAATCCAACACATCTTTTGCCTTAATCAACCAACAAGGTGTAACAGAACAAAGGATCCAACAAGGTAGCAATCACACACAACATGACAAGTATTTCATTCCACAAATGAAGAAATACCGGGTTTCTATCACCCAAACATTTAAGATATCCCAAACCTTTACTCCTAACTTCTCGATCAAATCTTATGTTTCCAAAACTCGTAAGCCTATCAAAACTAGTAGTAAAGCTTGTTGAAATTGATCGAAATGTTCTCAGTGAGCATGTTTCTCCAATATACGAAGGTTTACTCCTGGACAGGGGACAAAGCAAGTGGAACAGATGAACCAACAGATACTTCTACTATTTGATTTTGAAGAAAAGAATCACAGGAGATGGGGGACATCAGAAGAATTTCAACCGCACACAGAAAACAGATAAAAAATAGTATAGTTGACAACCCAACAACCATTTAACTGCAATATTTCCTAAATGATTAGCTGGTAATTCTTTAATCTTAGAAGAGAACTAGAAATCGCCCTGGTCTATATACAATACATAGAGAAATGACAATGATGTGAGTGATTGTTACTAAAGGAAAAAAATAGTTTACTGATGATGAATTGAAGTAGCCTTTCCTTTGTAATTGAATGATTTAAAGAGTGATCTAATGAATGTTATAAAAAGTAAATGAGGGGAGAAACTCAACCATGGAGAGAAAATGGATGGTGAATGAAGTACCAAAAAAGAAACTAGCAAATGCAGTCATAGTTAAAATAAAACCATTTTCAAAAGTAGTCATAACTCAACCAAATGGCACTTATTTTCTACAAACCCAACTTCTTTTCACTTTTGAAATATTCAATTTGTGTTAGTTCCTACACACAAAAAGATCTCAAACTCCTGAAATGGATAGAATTACAGGGCTACAGGTTATAGTATTTTTGTGAATCTAAAGCAATTATGAAGCATAACCAAGTAGCAAACACAAACACTTGATGAAACTACTAACAGTCACAAAAACTTTGGAAGTTAGAAGTGTAGAGAAAGAAAGTGAGAGAAGTCAATTCTGGCAAAGTGAGAGAAGTCAGTTTTGGCTTAAAAAATCCCTTTTGACTCCTTCCCAACTTCCTAGATGCAGTTGAACCCCTTCAAAATGACCATAACTGACTCAACTTACAGTAAAAAATCAAATTGAGTGAACATATGGCAAGTGGGTTCAATTCCTTTTACCACAGAAAACTATAATACAAGTTCTTTCACTACCTAAAACCTAAATTCCACAACCACAGTTATGCAAGAAGAAGAACAAGAACAAAAATGCCTCTTAAACTCCAACAAGAAGTACAGAAGAACTTGAATTCCAAAAGGGAACTTTACTTACCTCCGTACTTCCATGGCTGAATTGAGTGAGCTAGAAATTAGAAAACACAAAGAATGAAGCTGATTTTGAGGTGCATCCGGAAGGCAATTTAAAGCTTTTGGCAGTAGCTATGTAACAAGTTTCCAAAGTGAGCCACCATAATCGACTAAAAATGGAAACCAAAATGAATGAGCAATCAAAGAAATATTAAGTATATCTGAAGAAACAAACATATTATTCTGATAAACCCTGCATAATTATTCTGAGATTATAAAGATGGTGTTTAAAATTGTATTCAATTCATTTTAAAAGGTTAACCATGAAAAGGAAGAACAGTGGAGACCATGAACTACTAAAGGCATGCAATTTTTCACAATATCATGATGAGAGACTTCATGCTTTAAGTAGTCTTTGACACAAATCAAGACTATAAAGTGTCAAACATTTTCTAATCTTTATTAAAGTTGATCTTTTTTCATGCTTTAGTAACAGAACTAATTTCACTTAACAAGGTCCAATGCATACTGAAGTCAGTTCCACCAATCTACAAAATTACAATATTAAAAATATAAAGGATGGCATACAAATTATATATAGACATTTTGGACAACTGCAACTTTTTTTTAGTACACGGTTGCAGGGATAGGGGTGCACTCAGGTGCGCATATTAGCACGAGGAAGATAAAAACCTTCATTAGAAGCCGAGTAACGGCTGCCATTGTGGATACACACTCCTCTGTTAAATTTTCTACACCAGATTTTACATCTTCTCTAATCTGTGAGATGATTCAACATAAGACCAAATTAATTTTTCATATTACAGAAAAATATCATTACACCACACAAATTAAGAAAAAAATATACCAAAACCCCCATAATCACACTACGTAAACTACCTTAGCAACAGAATCAGACAACCCAGGGATGGAATTATCCGGAACGGTCTCCATACTGAGCTTCCGCTTAAGTGGGTTAGAAGATGGAGCAGGCTCTTCAACTTAGTCGGCGAGGGTTTGGAATCGGGAACCATGGAGTTGGGAATTTGGGATCTGACGGTGAAGCATTTTCTTTGGAAGACGACATAGGTTTCCTAGGGGTCTTCCGCCCTTGATTCCGGCGCCGTTAGCGCAAGGAATAGAAAATGGGCAGTGGATCGGCGAGATGGGTATTTAGCAAGATAGGGTTTCTTGGGTGGATGCTTCATTTTAGAGAATAGAAATTGAGAGAAAGGAAGAGTGAAGATTCTGAGGAAGACGAAGGAGACAAGAGATCGAGAGAGAAGGGGAGGCGGAGAGAGGGGTAAGAGGGGGGAGATAGTTGCCGTTGAGAAGAAAGATGAAGAAATTAGAAATGAGGGAGAAGCGGAGTTGCTTTTTTGAAATTTGAAATGAAATGAAACTTTTTAATTTTTAACAAGTTATTAGAGATTTTGAATTAAAAAAATAATATATAATTAAAGTTAAAAGAATATATACGTGCATACACATTTTTTGCAAAAGAATATTTAATGCACTTGTTTTTTTAAATAGTTTTTAGACAAACTATTATAAATTGTGATGCTATTTTACTAATAGACATTATTTAATAAAATCTGAAAATTTAATATATTTAAAAACAAATCTAATTTTTAAAACAACTCTAATTTTATATTAAAAATAATAATAAAACAGATAAAATATTTTTCTATCAAGTATAAAAAATTTGTCTCGTTGAAGTTTCTTATTAAACATAAATAACTATATATCATTAAAATATTTTATTTATAAATATGTTAAAAAATAAATTCAGTAATTTAAAATAATTTCTTCATAACTTTTCATCAAACTATGTTTTTTCCATAAATGATTTATTTTGTATTTTTTATAGCCACGTGGAGAAAAAAATAAAAAGTGTGAAAACGTGTCCTATCGGGCGCCGATTCGGTGTTTCGTTTTAGTGCCCGAAATTCAACCATTTATCTATTTAACTACAATTTACAATAAATCACAACTCATTTTTATTTCTTAATTCTTCCTATTTAAGTATTCCGTAATTAGTTATAAGTTTCTACCATATAATTTGATCACAATTGAGTCTTATCATATTTCATGACTCTAGTTTAATATTCATGGGGAAAATATAAAAAAGTACATAGTCATTTCTATAAAAAAAAAAAAAAAAAAAAAAAAAGAAACCTGAATTCTTTTGAAACGTTACAATATTGTTATTATTGTTTACTTTGGAAATAGTTGCAAAATTGAAATTAGATTCAATAGAATCTTGAAGAAATTTCTAATACTAGGATAGCAAGATATTCATAAATTATTTATAGTATCTTTAAGGCTATATCTAAGCATTTCTTAAAAATGGTAAAAGAGCGCTTAAGCTCCCTTTTTAAATAGCTATCTATGTCGCACAAATGTGAGTGTTCAAGGCATTGTGGAAATGGCTCGAAGTTGGAATACAAAGTTGGAATTCAAAATTTTATTTATTTGTTTTTCCTTTTCTATATTTGGTAATCTCCTTTAACCAAGGAACAAATTAACCCCCACCCTCTATACCAACAAATTTTGACAGAACACAATAAACTCTTCTCTACCCATTTCTCATTTTTCAACCCCCTCCCTACTCTTTTTACCCAAAAGTTGTAACTCTCTTTTATATAACCTATTCTCTAACTTTCTCAAGAAAGTTCTTAAGCTAATTTGTAAGATTAATGATTTTTTTTTAAAAAAAAAAAAGAATAATGTTGTCTATTAACTAATCAAATGGTCCAAAGTTTAACATGGAATAGTTGTCAGAAAGTGAGCATCAAAATGACAGATTGTTAGATGTATATATCTCAGTAACTAAGAGTTGTTAAGAACTTCAATGTATGATCAAGCTTTTGATTCATTGTCATGTTTGTTGGGGCTGTGGATATATCTTTAGCATTCGGTAGAAATTTCAGGACATGGGTGGGTAAAAAAAGTTTCCTGATTTTATATCTGCTCTTTGTGAGAAAAATGAAAAATGCAAGAGGGGCCTTAACTAGAAAGACAATAAAATTAAAAGTAATAGTATTAAGGGTAGAATTTTTTCATCACCTTATGAAATTGTACTTGGATCGGAAAACCACATGAACGGCTTAGGACTTGAGGGATGACCTAGGATTAGGAAAACCACAAATCTTTTTCCTTTTTTTTTCCACAACCACCAACCGAACAGAACACTCTATCTCCATTAATGAGTGAATATTTATAAGGAAAAAACTCAAACTGATGCAGAGTTCATTATTTGAACTTCCTTCAAAAACTATCTACGAATCTAATCTTGCTTTTGTACTTACCTTTGGATACATGTACTCCATTTTGATTTTAAAACTAATTGTTGTATTAACTAGATTTTCAATCTACTATATTGTCTAAAAGATAGATTGTAAAAACTCAAATTGGATCATTTATGGGTCTACTCACTTACCTTCTCTGTATTTTGTTCATTCAAAGACAAGGGCTAAACTTATTCAACTACAATGTCTCTATGTTACGAGACTTAATGACAAATATTATAATTTTCTTTCTTTCTTTTTTGTTTATTGTAGTATGACTAATATTGACTTTAATAACTCTTTGCTCCACATGGGCTAAGTGACTTCAAAGTGTAAAGAAGTAACTAGTAGCTGGGAGGTAGTTATACATTTCGTTGAATTAGGATACTTTATGTTTTTTATTTTTTACTGTAGGATTCTTGTACTCAAACTGATGTTTTATTGATTTTACAATATCAGATTATGTATATGACTATTTAATTCCCCAGATCATTTTCCAATAATTCAAAAGAATGTCTATTCTTGCTACTATGAATCTATAGAACGAGAAATAATTAGGGACATGCATAATAATAATAATAATGCTTGAGAACCAACTTCCTTTCTTTGTTCTTCAAGCTATGTATGACCAGCTGGTTTCGTCAAATAAACATTTTCCAACGAACATAACCAAGGTTGGGATAATGGAAGAAGGTGATGTTCGAAAAAAGAAAAGAAGGAAGAAAAGCATACATAGCTACGAATTCACATGAAGAAGAGGAACTCGACGAACTCAAATGGCAAATCGGAGGAGTGTGTAGCAAATTAGAGTGATGGAGAGAGTTTTCGTGGAAGGGAAAGGGTAGTTTCACAAGTAATCAAAGACAAACCTTTTTTATTACCAACTCATTTTTAAAGATTTTATTAGGTATGACAAAATGTAAATTTATATTGTTACCTTTATCTATTCAATTTTATTCAACTTAACTTTATGTTTTCTTTTTTTCTCGACCTTTTACCTAACATTCCACCAAAACATTTATTCTCAACAATATTGAATGATCTTGTATCAACAATGGGACAAGAAAAGCTCCTCTCAGACATTAATTTTCATTATTTACTCTTCGCTGAAAAATAATTCTCCAATGGAATTCTCTCAAAATATTTGAATTTGATTTTTCAATTTTCCTACCACTTTCATAATAACTTTACTCTTTGGGTTACTTTATGAATTTTTCCTTGCTAAAAGGGATTAGGGTTTGACTGTAATTAGGAAAAATATATTTATTAAAATAATACTTAAATTTATTTAGCGTTATTTTATGTATTTACTACAGCACATAAGTGTCACGAAAAAGTAGAATTCGAAAACAACATTTTTTTACCCACCAAAGATATGAATTTTGACATTTATGAAACTATTTTTCTCCTCTTTCAATTGATCACTATAGTAAGTTGTGATGGAAGTCCATTTTTCTTGTAGCGTGTCTTACTCCAAATTCACTTCCAATTACATAACTTTTCTTCAAATTTACACTTTCGGGTTTTTGTATGTTCCTTCTTTGTTCACAATCATTCTCCTCCTCGATCCAAACTTTGACCCAATATCCCCAAAGTTCTTTTTTCTAGGCTATTCATCACATCAAAAGGGATACAAATGTTATTCCCCAATTACTAGGAAAATATATATTTCTTTGAAAATATATATCTATTCAATTTTATTCAACTTAACTTTATGTTTTCTTTTTCTCTCCATCTAACTTTTTCGATGATCACCTCACTCACTCACTCACGCCTCACCTCACCTCCGACGGTCACACCACTTTCAGTCTCTTAAATTTGGTTGTCTCCACTCCAACATCTCTCACTCCTACCGTTACCGCCATGCCATGCCACTCTCACTCTCTCATAGCCACGATCACTTTCAGGAATTTAAAAAATATATATAAAAAAACATATGCTAATAAAAGGAAAACTGTGAAGCCAAACCAAACCACATAATGCAATTTGATTTTCGATTTTGGTCTGATTCTATTCTAAAAAACACAAACTCCAAAAAACTATGAACACACCCTTATATAATAGGGTAGATTATTAGTTTAGTCTCTTTTTTCACTTTTTTTTTCAAAATATTTAATAACACATTAATGTTAACACTATTAGGCCAACCAATAATAATAACAATAAAATTTATAGCTACATGATTTTATATATCAATACTTCATCTACCTAACTTATTTGTTCAACCATAAAATATTGCTTATGCCTATGGATGTCTCTTAGCAATTGCCAAATAACATGGCTAATTAAGCAATAATTAAAATCTCATTAACTAGTTCAACGAGTCACTATAATTTTGATCCCAGGGAATTTGAGACTTTGTATTGAAAAAAACAAAGGCAGGTAAGTGTCAACGATGTATACATCGATAATTACGTAGAAAAAATGTAGTCCATGAAACCGTTGCTTAATTAAATAATTTATAAATACACTAAAGTCTAAATTGCGCTGGGCCATATAACCGAATGTTAGGAACTGCACGAAGGTTTTCATATAGATAATTCGCCAATTCTTCCTGTTAGCATACAACACCTCCTCGTCGTTAGACTAAAGTCTTAAAACTTGTAAACATATTTATCATATCATTCTGAATTTTCAGTATTCCAGGTAACCTAGTTGATAGAAAAATAATACCTAAATTCTTTGATTAAAGAAAAAAAGTTCTATTACTAACTTACTACGAAGGTAATTATTTAGTTGATACCCTGATTTAGTTGCTTCACGCATTTTTCACAACCCAAAAATTCTCAAACAAAGGGTATATACCAAATTTCAATCAACTCACTTCGTAACTATGAATTTTTTGCATTTCGACCCTAGATAAATAATCAATAGCAGCTCCCAAACCAATTGCTTCTCCAATTGCAGGCGTCCCAGCTTCAAATCTAACGAAGGGGGATATGAGTAATTAGTAGAATTAAGGACAATATTGTCCACCAAAAAGACTTTTTAATGCAAATACCAAAAGGCATTTGGATAGGAAGAGATTACATAGAAGAGATAAAAGGATGTGTAAAAATGCATCAATTAATGAATAGTTCGAATAAAATAGACATCACAAAATGTTAACACCATTCAAGAAGTCATCTATTTAAATCTCATAATGACTTCAAAAAGATGATTTATCAAGTGTCAATTATTATGAGAATAAATGAGCAAACAAATAATGCTAAATAAACGACAGTTATTTAGCTCTCTTGCAATTCTTGAGCCCTATATATTGAACGTTTTAATTTTTCCACATCATATAAAATAAATACATTGAGAAAATTTTCATTTTAAAGTAAAATAAAAGGACAAAATTGCAACCATGGAGTCCACTAACCTGGAACGAGGTTGTGCAAATGTGGAATGGTCAAGAAATCTCCACCATCTGGAGCCATGTAGGACCAAATATGAAAATTAGATATTGACTTCCTAAAAACGAATTGATGCAATTTTAATTTCATAACTTATCTTCTCAAAGGACATACCTAAGAATGGAGGCATTGCAAACAATAGATCAATCTTTCCGTACAAGAATCCAATGCCCGTAGGCCCACACATCTGAAGCATGTTTATTCCTTATCTTCATATGCCCAAATGTAAGGCTTGCCATTTAATTAATAAGAAAACAACCTAACCTTGTGAGAAGAAGCAACAAGAAAGTCAGCATCAAGTGTCTGGATATCGACAAACATATGTGAAACACTCAAGCACGCATCTACAAGCACTTTTGCCTCAAAATGATGTGCCAAGCCAACTATTTCTTCAATTGGAAGAATAGAAGTTGCAGAGAAAAAAAATCAAATCATACTGAATTCCACTATTTCCATAGAGTTATTATTAGAAAGATATCAAGAGTAATTGGACACAAATCAAGAGAAGGAAAAATGTCTGACAGTTCTTTTCGTTCTTCATTCATTTGACTTTATTATTTTTATTCAGCTGCACACCTTTCCACTAGAAGTGTGATAACTGAAGTAATATGATAACACTTCAGTTTGAAATATTCACCTACTACTTGTTTTATTTGAGTAATGTTTATAAATTGAATGGTAAAAAAAGAAAATAGATTAAAAAAATGCTAAATATCAAATAAAAGGGTGTACCCAGTACATTTTGAGACATGATAGGTAACCACAAGCTTTGTTTTTGTAGAAAACATTTCCTTTAACTCTAGTAAGTTTGGGACATTATGTTCACCTAAACTTACAAACTTCATAACAACACCGGTCCTTTCAGCTATAAGTTGCCAAGGAACAATGGCACTATGATGTTCAACAACCGTAAGTATGATCTGCACTGAAAGAATAGATTGTTACAGTTTAAACTTAAAGTTAAAGCAGTATATGGCTACACATGTTTAAAAAGATAAAGGATGCAACTTCATGATGTAGGAATGTAAAACACTTTCGTTAACTTAAATCTGAAATCAGAATCTTCACAAAGAAAACCTTAAAGCCTACTGTTAGAATTAGTAGGGCTTTGCCCTTAGAGTATTTTTGAAAAGAATAATATATAAGATTTTATTTCCTAAATATTTCCTAGATCTTTTCCTTTCTTACTCCTATTGTACTCTATTTATTTTCTCCATTTGTACCAATTGTATTCATAAGAAAAATAATAAAAGCTAAAGTATCGTGGTTTTTCTCCCAGTTCTCTGGTTTCCACGTAAGTCTCGGGTTGTTGTTAATTGCTTTCAATATGGTATCAGAGCAAGGCAATAACGAAACCCTAGGAGAAAACCAGATCGAAACTGAACCCGTCACTGCCGCCGCCGCCATGGAGAAACTGCTCCAGAACCTACAGAAACTGCCAATCTACCCAACGGGAGTGGTTTCGCAGCCGTACGAGCCGCCGTCTGACCAGAAGATGCTTCACGCGCCGCTCCTGTCCGACACGTGGGCCGTTTCATCTCATCGCCCAGCCCATTCCCTTCTACGCACCATCGGATGTCCAACCGTCAAACCCTTCCAGCCATCCGCATCCTCACGCGCCGCCTATGAGCTCCGGATAGCAACCCTCAACCGTAAATCTTTGAAATCTGTACAGTAAGCATCCATTGTACGTTGACTCTTTACAACAACTGTTGTTTTCTGGTAACGGAATTGATCAACCCTAGAACAGATCGAACATTGAAGCAAGCGAGTCTTCGACGCATTCCAAACCAACCGAGTTGCCGATGTATTCCAAAAACCCGGTAACTTCGTTCCCTAATTTACTGTTAAATTATATAACTGGCTCTTTGGGTTCGTCTACAGGGAATTTTTCAGGTGAAAAATTAAATGGGGCAAAATTATTTTTCTTGGTCCCAATCAATAAAGATGTTCCTCGAAGGTCGCCACAAGTTCAGCTTCTTAACTGGAGGGACTGTACGTCCTCTACCAGGAGACGCCTTGGAACGACTTTGGAAAGAGGAGGACTCACTTACTCGGTCCATGCTGATTAATAGTATGGAACCACAGATCGACAAGCCTCTACTATATGCTGCCACAGCAAAAGATTTATGGGATACAACTCAAACCTTTTACTCGAAACGACAGAATGCCTCTCGGTTGTATACACTGTGAAAACAGGTCCATAATTGCAAACAAGGGTCTCTAGAGGTGACTACCTATTTTAACAAGCTCTCTCTCCTCTGGAAAGAGATGGATTTGTGCCGAGAGACAGTTTGGGACACACAAAATGACGGTACTCAATATGCTAAACTTGAAGAGGCCGTACGAGCCGCCGTCTGATATGAAGATGCTTCACGCGCCGCTCCTGTCCAGTGTTACAATCGTAACTTCTCAACACGATTGTGCGGTACTTGTTTAGCTCGATCAACAAGTCAGCCGTTCGAAATTCGGAATCCGCGGACAAACTCGCAGTATGACGTAGCCTCTCTTCACGTTCTTGAGAAAATGGTTTTATAAAACGTGAGAGAAAATAAATTGTTGAAAACATAATAAAAGTGAGCATTGAAGACTGTCAGTTGCAAAGAAAGAGCTTAGTTTGCAAAGAGTGAGACAAGGCTCGGCGGGGGTGCGACTACTCATATACCCTCTATAGTACATATTGAGATTTTTGGCCTTGGCAGGCTTGCATATGAAAAAGCCGAAATGTCACAGTGTGGCTCGGCGACACGAAAACGAACCTAAACTACTTTCAAGACATAAAGATAAAGCGATTTAGGGGTATTCGAACATACGACCATAGATAAATAATACCTTGGACAAGTATGCCCTTGACATTCTCCCTCACCTAAATGGTTGACGTCCCCGTCAACTGGCGAAGCTTGAAATCTTCTGCTTCCACGCTTTAAGATCTTCGACACGTTCCCAGCTGGTTTCCTCCACAGGAAGGTTCTTCCACTTTACCAGATACTCGTGGATCCTTCGTATGGGTCTTCTGCCCCTTTTTACTCGCTCGGCCAGAATTTCTTCAACATCTTTGTCTTCCTTCTGACTAAGATCGATAATTGGGCGAGTTACGATATTCTGCTACAGGTCCTCAGTGTCTTGATAGTACGGTTTCAGGTTACTAACATGAATTACTGGGTAGATTTTCATCCATGTGGGCAACGCTACTCTGTAAGAAGTATTCCCTACCTTTTTCAGCACTTCAACTGGTCCTTCATACTTCCTGACGAGGAGCTGGTCTTTGCGTCCTCGAAACCTGACTTGCTCTGGTCGTAGTTTGATGAGTACCTGGTCTCCCGTCCGAAACTCAAGAGGTCGTCGCTTCTTGTCCGCCCACTTCTTCATCCGCTTCGACGCTTTTTCTAAGTATGCTCGGGCGATGTCGTTTGTCTGTTTCCACTCTTTCGTGAAATTGATGGCTTGAGGGTTCTTCCCTGCAAAGGGATGATCGACAAGGTGTGGCAGTACTGGTTGCCTCCCAGAAACAATCTCAAACGGGCTTCTTCCTGTAAATGAACTTGTCTGAGCGTTGAAACAGAATTGGGCTACGTCCAATAGTTGGACCCAGTTCTTTTGCCTTGTGTTTACAAAATGGTGCAAGTATTCCTCGAGCATGCAGTTGAATCGCTCAGTCTGGTCGTCAGTTTGGGGGTGGTAGCTTGAGGATATGTTCAGACTTGTACCCAAGAAGGAAAATAACTCCGTCCAGAAGGAGCCAATGAATCTACCATCCCTGTCACTCACTATACTTGTCGGGACTCCCCACAACTTAACAACATGCTTAAAGAACAATTGAGCTGTCATTTCTGCTGAACACTGCCTGGTGGTGGGGATGAAGGTGGCGTACTTTGAAAAACGATCAATGATGACTAAGATGGCTTCAAAGTCGCCTACCTTAGAAAGATGGGTGATAAAGTTCATAGAGACACTCTCCCAAGGTCTTGTTGGAACCGGTAGAGGGTCAAGAAGTCCAGCAACCTTCACTTTCTCTACTTTATCTTGTTGGCAGATGAGACACGTCTTAGTGTACTGCATGACATCATCTCTCATATTCGGCCAAAAGTAGCCCTTCTTCAGCAAGGCGTACGTCTGCTGCCTCCGGGATGGCCAGCCCATAGAGTGTCGTGACACTCATACAACAATTTCTTCCTTAAGTCCTCTGCTTTAGGAACATATAGCCGATTGCCCTTTGTGACTAACAAGTCTTCCTCGACCCAAAACTATCGTGTTTTGCCCGCCTTCACTAAATTCATGACATTCTGAGCGGCATGATCTTTCTGTAGGAACTCTCTCAAGGTGTCTCTAACCGACCCACCAATCTCGCTCCCCCGGAGGTCAGCTAACAGGCATATGGCTGCATGTTCTTGTTTTCGACTTAGGGCATCAGCAGCCTGGTTGCTCGACCCCTTCTTATGTTCAAATTCGAAGTCGAACTCGGCCAGAAATTCCTGTCATCTTGCTTGCTTCGAAGTCAACTTTGGCTGGGTAAAGAAGTGGCAGGTTGCACTGTTGTCCGTCTTCACTACAAACGACGAACCTAGTAGGTATTGTCTCCAGGCCCTCAAACAATGTATTACTGCGAGCATTTCTTTTTCGGACACAGTATACCTCCTTTCGGCTGCATTCAACTTTCGACTTTCGTATGCGATCGGGTGCCCATTCTGCAGGAGCACACCTCCCAACGCATAATCTGACGCATTTGTCTCGACTTTGAAAGGTTTGGTCACATCCGCAATCCCCAGAAGTGGCCCCTCCATCATGGCTTGTTTTAGGCCGTCGAAGGCGGCTTGGCACTCGGGGTCCCAACTCCAGCGAACGTCTTTTTTCAGTAGTTCAATCAGCGGGCTTGCTCGTTTGGAGAATCCCTCGACAAATCGACAATAGTAATTCGCCAGCCCGAGGAAGGAGCGTAACTCCGAGACTGATTTTGCCACTGCCCAGTCGCGTATCGCAGCAATCTTCCCTTCTTCCATTTCAATTCGGCCACACTCTATCACATGGCCCAAGAAGTTTATCCGCTCTTGTGCAAAAGAACATTTTTCTCTTTTGACATACAGTTGATTCTCCTTCAATTTCTAAAAAACCTTTTGTAGATGGTCTCTATGTTCCTCCATGGTCGTACTATAGACCACTATATCATCCAGGTAGACTACTATGAATTTATCGAGATATTCGTGGAAGACCTGGTTCATCAACGTACAGAAGGTTGCAGGGGCATTGGTGAGACCAAATGGCATTACGAGGAATTCGAACGCACCATATCGGGTGACACAGGTTGTCTTCGGCTCATCTCCCTCTGCAATTCTCACTTGGCAGTATCCCGATCGCAAGTCTAACTTTGAAAAATACTTCACCCCATATAAGCGATCGAACAAGTCAGTAATTATGGGAAGTGGATACTTGTTGCGAACCGTGAGCTTATTCAGGACACGATAATCAATGCACAATCGTAAACTCCCATCTTTCTTCTTCTGGAAAAGAACTGGGGCCCCATACGAAGCTTTTGCAGGCCTAATGAACCTCGCATTGAGTAACTCATCTAACTGTTTCCGAAGTTCAGCTAACTCCGGAGGTGCCATACGATAAGCATTCTTCGCAAGCGGTTTTGCCCCTGGCACCAACTCGATCTCATGATCAATCATTCTTCGAGGTGGCAAAGACTTGGGCAAACTATCGGGCATCGCATCACGGTACTTCTCTAGCACGTGCATAACTCCTTAGGGACTGTCTCCCCTGAGTTCTCTGACGAATTAAGTGGGATGCCCATAAACGTTGGTTCGTCTCGAGAGAGAC
This sequence comes from Cucumis melo, assembly GCF_025177605.1. Lineage (NCBI taxonomy): Eukaryota > Viridiplantae > Streptophyta > Magnoliopsida > Cucurbitales > Cucurbitaceae > Cucumis > Cucumis melo. The sequence continues at coordinate 27,009,041 of NC_066860.1, read as the reverse complement.
CCTTCTTTAATTGCATGGCCGAGATCATTTTCAACCCATCTGGCTGACGTAGGTCAGTCTGTACAACCGAGGGGGTAAATCCAGTGATCACCAAGCATTTGGTCAAAGGCATTGGGATTACTTGATGTTCGAGTAGGAATTCCATTCCCAGTACCACATCAAAGTCATCCATCTTTACTACCTACAAAGTCTACGAGGCCACTCCATCCTCCCAATCTTATCATCGTTCGTTTCACTAGTCCGATGATAGGTAGGGCAACAGAATTCACGACTTTCATTCTTCCTGCATCCTTCTCCCAGCGGAGATTCAAACGTTTAGCTTCTGCTTCTGTTATGAAATTGTGGGTGGCACCGGAGTCAACCATAGTGCTTTTGGTTGGCTTCTAGTTGATCCAGGTTTCAACGTACATTAAGCCCCTTTCCACTGGTGTGTTCGTCTCCCGCACCTTTTTCTGGAGAGAGGACAAAAATTTCAAGGCCCCCATTCGAGGGTTATCAACTTCTTCCGTCTGGTCTACTTCCCTCTCGGTTTGACTTGGTTGGTTGTCTGAATCTGAGGCTAAAGATGCCTGGAATGCATTGAAAGCAGTTTTGTTCGGGCATTCTCTGGCCAAGTGTGGTCCCTTACATATGAAGCAACTAAGAGGACGATTGGACACATTCTGGTTACTTGGTCCTCGCCAGGAGTTTCCAGTATTCGATTGATGGGACCTACGATCCATTAAAGCGTCTGTCCCCTCCCGTAGTTTTAGGAGAACTTGGGCGGTTGTTCCTACTTCCTCCAGATGAGGAACTTGGATGACGTCTCGCATCCTGAGAGTCGTTAGACAGGTCAAACAGTCGTTCGGTTGCAGCGTACGCGGACGTGAGGTCTTGAACTCTTTGTTCATATAGCTTTGTCTTCGCCCACGGCTTCAATCCTTCGACAAAACAGAAAACTTTGTCTTTCTCGAACATATCGCGTATATCCAACATCAGCCCCGCGAACTGTTTCACATACTCCCGAATACTACCGGTGTGTTTCAGCTCGCGTAACTTCCGTCGAGCCAAGATCTCGACATCTTCGGGGAAGAATTGTGAGCGAATTTCTCTCTTCAAAGCGTCCCAAGTATCTATCATGCAATGTCCCTCCTGCATGTCAACAAATCGGAACCTCCACCATAACCTGGCATCCTCAAACAGATGCATCGTCGCCAACGTGACGTTGGCTTCCTCTGTAACCATGTTTGTGGCCCTGAAGTACTGCTCCAGGTCAAAGATAATAGTTTTCTAGGGCCTTCGCGTCTCTTGCCCCACAGAAGGGCTTTGGTTCCGGGATCTTCACTCTACTAACCGGAATGGCTCCCCCAGCGGGAGCTTGGTTTGCCATTGCTCGCATTGTGAGGCTCAGTCTCGCATTCACATCTGCGATTTCGTTTCTGACGACATCGAGGGTAGCTCGAAAATCCTCTGACATGCCGTTTATCATCTCTAACAGTGTCTTTTGAGAGCTATCCAGCTCCTGGACACGCTCCTCAATATGGGCAACAGAGCCCGTTGAACTGTCCCCACGTTCGTGGCTACCAATTCTTCCAACAATTCCCTCTAGAGTGTCGACTCTTGCCAACAACTCTTGTATCGATAATCCTTCGACACGGCCAGCTACCGCATCGATCATGTCAATTTTCTCAGCAATCTCTTCGAGACGGGACTCCAAGAAGCGGATGGAGACAGGGACTTCGACTAGGTAAAGCATCTGCTCCTCCAACTCTACTAGTCAGTCTCTCTGGGCCTTGCCCAATGGGTTCGCGGACGACATGTTTCGGTCTTATTGTCAATAAGCCGATTTGGCTCTGATACCACTTGTCACAATCGTAACTTCTCAACACGATTGTGCGACACTTGTTTAGCTCGATCAACAAGTCAGCCGTTCGAAATTCGGAATCCGCGGACAAACATGCAGTATGACGTATTCTCCCTTCACGTTCTTGAGAAAATGGTTTTATAAAACGTGAGAGAGAAAATAAATTGTTGAAAACATCATAAAAGTGGGCATTGAAGACTGTCAGTTGCAAAGAAAAAGCTTAGTTTGCAAAGAGTGCGACAAGGCTCGGCGGGGTGCGACTACTCATGTACCCCCTATAGTACATATTGAGATTTTTGGCCTTGCCAGGCTTGCATATGAAAAAGTCGAAATGTCACACTGTGGCTCGGCGACACGAAAACAAAAGAATTAACCTAAACTACTATTAAGACATAAAGATAAAGCAATTTAGGGGTATTCGGGCATACGACCATAGATAAATAATACCTTGGACAAGTATGCCCTTGACATCCGGCACGTGGGCGGTTTCATCTCACCGCCCAGCCCATTCTCTTCTACGCACTTTCGGATGTCCAACCATCAAACCCTTCCAGCCACCCGCATCCTCACACGCCGCCTATGAGCTCTAGACAGCAACCCTCAACCGTAAATCTTTGAAATCTGTATAGTAAGCATCCGCTGTACGTTGACTCTTTACAACAATCGTTGTTTTCTGGTAACGGAATTGATCAACCCTAGAACAGATCGAACATCGAAACGGGCGAGTCTTCGACGCATTCCAAACCAACCGAGTTGCCGATGTTTTCCAAGAATCCGGTAACTTCGTTCCCTAATTTACTATCTAATTATATAACTGGCTCTTTGGGTTCGTCTACAGGGAATTTTTCAGGTGAAAAATTAAATGGGCAAAATTATTTTTCTTGGTCCCAATCAATAAAGATGTTCCTCGAAGGTCGCCACAAGTTTGGCTTCTTATCTGGAGGGACTGTACGTCCTCTTCCAGGAGAGGCCTTAGAACGACTTTGGAAAGGGGAGGACTCACTTACTCGGTCCATGCTGATTAATAGTATAGAACCACAGATCGGCAAGCCTCTACTATATGCTGCCACAACAAAAGATTTATGGGATACAACTCAAACCCTTTACTCGAAACGACAGAATGCCTCTCGGTTGTATACACTGCGAAAACAGGTCCATAATTGCAAACAAGGGACTCTGGACGTGACTACCTATTTTAACAAGCTCTCTCTCCTCTAGAAAGAGATGGATTTATGCTGAGAGACAGTTTGGGACACACCAAATGATGGTACTCAATATGCTAAACTTGAAGAGGCTGACCGTGTTTATGACTTCCTTGCAGGACTTAATCCCAAATCTGATACTGTTTATTGTCGTATACTCGGACAAAGTCCTCTTCCCTCCCTAATGGAAGTTTGTTTTGAAGTCCGCCTGGAAGAGGATCGCACTAATGCCATGAGTGTACTACTACCCCTACCATTGACTCCGCTGCCTTTAGCGCTCGGTCCTCAAATCATGACAGTGACAAGAATAATGGTAAATCAATTCCTGTGTGTGAGCATTGTAAGAAACAATGACACACCAAGGATCAGTGTTGGAAACTCCACAGTCGTCCCCCAAGAGGTAAGAAACGGTCCTCCAACGAGAAACAGAACTCAGGACGTGCCTACATTAGTGAGACTACCCCTGCCAGCACCTCTCAATCAACTGATCCTACTGCAAGCCAGACCAAGACTCCGACTCTGGGTGCCATTGCTCAGTCAGGTATGCCTCAGTCCCTTGGGCTTATTAGTGTTGATGGGAATAATCCCTGGATCTTAGACTTAAGGGCTACAAATCACTTGACAGGTTCTTCGAAACACTTTATCTCGTATGCCCCGTGTGTCGGTAATGAAAAAATCCGAATAGCTGATGGCTCTCTAGCTCCAATCGCTGGCAAAGGACAAATAGTTCCCTCTGACAGTTTTACTCTCCAGAATGTTTTGCATGTCTCTAAACTGTCTTACAATTTGTTATCTATAAGCAAGATCACTCGTGAGTTGCAATGTAAAGCTATCTTCTTACCTGAATCGGTTTATTTCTAGGACATGAGCTCGGGGAGGACGATTGGCACTGCTTGACATAGCAGGGGACTTTACATCCTTGATGATGATACTTCTTATAGTAGTTTGTCTAGGGTTAGTTTACTGTCATCTTACTTTAGTACTTCTGAACAAGACTGTATGTTGTGGCATTTTCGACTGGACCACCCAAACTTTACATATATGCAATATTTATTTCCCCACCTTTTTTCTAAACTTGATGTCTCTTCTCTATCTTGCGATGTGTGTATTCGGGCTAAACAACATCGGGTCTCTTTTCCCTCACAACCATATAAACCTACACAATCGTTTACCCTCATCCATAGTGACGTTTGGGGTCCTTCCAAGGTCACCACCTCATCGGGAAAGCGGTGGTTTGTAACTTTCATCGATGACCATACCCATCTTACCTAGGTCTACCTTATCACAGATAAATCCGAGGTTTCATCCATTTTCCAAAACTTCTATCATACTATTGAAACATAATTTCATACAAAAATTGCAATTCTTCGAAGTGATAATGGTTGGAAATTCCAAAACCATAACCTTAGTGAATTTCTAACCTCCAAAGGGATTGTTCACCAAACCTCATGTGCCTACACTCCTTAACAAAATAGAGTGGTCAAACAAAAAAAACCGTCACCTTGTGGAAGTAGCTCGCTCCGTTATGCTTCCCACTTCCCTTCCATCATACCTGTGGGGAGATGCTATTCTTACAACCACTCACTTAATCAATAGAATGCCTTCTCGTATCCTCCACCTTCAGACTCCCTTAGATTGTCTTAAGGAGTCTTACCCCTCTACTCGCCTTGTGTCTGAGGTTCCTCTTCGTGTGTTTGGGTGTACCCCTTATGTCCATAATTTTGGCCTTAATCAGACTATTAGCCCTCGGGCTCAGGCTTGTGCGTTTGTTGGATATCCCATACACCAACGCGGATATAAATGTTTTCACCCGCCGTCCAGGAAATACTTTGTCACTATGGATGTTACTTTCTGTGAGAACCAACCCTACTTTCCCGTTAGCCATCTTCAGGGGGAGAGTGAGAGTGAATAGTCTAACAGCACTTTCGAATTTACTAAACCTACTCCTCGTAGCGTATCTGACGTTGATCTTCATCCCATAATCTTACCCGCAAACCAAGTTCCCTGGAAAGCATATTACAGGAGGAATCTCAGAAAAGAAGTTGGGTCCCCTACTAGTCAACTGCCGGCTCCAGTCCAAGACTTCGAACCTCCTCGAGACCAAGGTATGGAAAACCCTACAGAACCTTGTACTAATAATACGATGAGTGAGAATGACAAGTCTGATGTTGCTGTTCTTGAAAATATGGGTGAAAATAACTGTGGTGATGAGATTGAGGTTAGAATAGAAATCAGTAATGATGAAGCAGAACAGGGTCATACAAGGAAACTTGATGAGTATGATCCCTCTCTTGACATTCCCATTGCTTTGAAAAAAGGTACCAGATCCTGCACTAAACATCCCATTTGCAACTATGTTTCCTATGATAATCTCTCTTCACAGTTTAGAACGTTTACAGCAAGCCTTGACTCTACCATAATACCGAAAAATATCTACACTGCTCTAAAGTGTCATGAATGGAAAAATGCTGTTATGGAAGAGATGAATGCTCTTGAAAAGAATAGAACTTGGGAGATCTGTGCTCTACCCAAGAGACATAAAACTGTAGGACACAAATGGGTGTTCTCTCTCAAATAAAAAGCAGATGGTACGCTTGATAGACACAAGGCAATGTTAGTTGAAAAGGGATTTACTCAAACCTATGGTATTAACTGTTCAGAAACCGTTTCTCCAGTTGCTAAGTTGAATACTGTTAGAGTCTTCCTATCTGTTGTTGTGAACAAAGATTGGCCTCTATACCAGCTGGATGTTAAGAATGCTTTTTTGAATGGAGACCTTGTGGAGGAAGTCTACATGAGCCCCCGCAAAGATTTGAAGCCCAATTTGGTCAGCAGGTGTGTAAACTCCAAAAATCCCTATACGGTCTGAAACAGTCTCCGAGAGCATGGTTTGACAGATTCACTACCTTTGTCAAGTCCCAAGGGTATAGTCAAGGGCACTCTGACCATACTCTATTTACAAAGGTTTCCAAGACAGGAAAGATTGCTATTCTAATAGTTTATGTAGATGACATTGTTTTGACCGGAGATGATCAAACAGAAATCAATCAATTAAAACAGAGAATGGGTGATGAATTTGAAATCAAGGAGTTGGGAAATCTGAAATATTTCCTTGGAATGGAGGTGGCCAGATCTAAATAAGGTATCTCCATATCTCAGAGAAAATACACCCTTGATCTGCTCAACTTGAGGGGGAGTGTTAGAATTAGTAGGGCTTTGCCTGTAGAGTATTTTTGGAAAGAATAATATAAAAGATTTTATTTCCTAAATATTTCCTAGATCTTTTTCTTTCTTACTTCTATTGTACTCCATTTATTCTCTCCCTCTGTACCTATTGTATTAATAAGAAAAATAATAAAAACTAAAGTATCGTGGTTTTTCTCCCGATTCTCTGGATTCCACGTAAGTCTCGGGTTTTTGTTAATTGCTTTAAATACCTACACCTTAGACAATCAACAAGAATGCGAACAAGTACAAAATGTAAACCCATTGAAATTTACATATTATATATGAGAGAGACAACTAATAGTCCTGACGGTTTGATCCAACCGTATCTATGTATCACTTGAACTTTTAAAACAACCTCACAAAGTTTAAATACAAACATTGTAAAACAAGCACTTAAAGACCAAAAATGGCAACAAAGTGTGTAAGTTTAAGTTTAAAACAAACCTAAAAAGTGTTGAAAACATGTCTACGTATCACTTGGACCTTAAAAAACGACCTAAGACATCTTAAGTGTAAGTTCATAACTCACAACCTAGCAGAAAGTTCAAAAAGTGTGAAAAAAGCACTTTAAGACCCAAAGTGGCAACCGTGTGTGTGTGAGTGCAACAAACTTAGTGCCGAACCAACCTAAAACGCATTCAAAACATGTCTAAGTATCGCTTGAACTTTCAAAACGGTCTAACAAATCTTAACTGTAAGTTCGTAACTCATAACGTACCAAAAAGTTCAAAAAAGATTGAAAAGAAGCACTTCAAGACCTAGAATGCCAAGTGTGTAAGTGCAACAAACTTAAATTCAAACAAACCAAAAAAGCATTCGAAACACGTCTTAGCTTCCAAACGACCTAATGACGCTTAAGTATAAGTTTGTAACTCATAACTTGCCAAAAAGTTCAAAAAAGTGTGGAAAAAGCCCTTCGATGGCAATCATGTCTGTATGTGCAACAAACTTAGTTCGAAACAACCTAAAACCTGTTCAAAACATGTCTAAGTACCATTCGAACTTAAAAAAATGGCCTAACAATGCTCAAGTATAATTTCGTAACTCATAACCTACCAAAAAAATTCAAACATTGTAAAAAAAGCACTTCAAGACCCAAAATGGCAATTAAGTGTGTAGATGCAACAAACTGAGTCTCAAACAAACCTAAAAGGTGTTCAAAACGTGTCTAAGTATCACTTGAACTATCAAAATGACCTAACAAAACTTAAGTGTAGTTTCGTAAACCATAACCTACCAAAAAAATTCAAAAAGTGTGAAAAAAAGCACTTCAAGGCCGAAAATGGCAACCAAGTGTGTTAGTGCGACAGACTTTGTTTCAGACCAACCTAAAAAGAGTTCAAAACGTGTGTAGGCTTTCAAAACGATCGAACAATGCTTAAGTATAAGTTCGTAAATCACAACCGACCAAAATGTCAAAAAGTGCGACAAAAGCACCCGACATGTCAACCAAGTGTGCAAGTTCAACAAACTTAGTTCCAAACCAAAATAAAAAGAGTTTAAAACCTCTGAACATTGCTTAAGTGTAAATTCGCAACTCATAACCGACCAAAAAGTTCAAAAAGAGTGAAAAAAGCACCGAGGACCTAAAATGGCAACCCAACCAAGTATGTAAGTGCAACAGACTTAGTCTCAAACAAACTTAAAAAGTGTTCCAACCGAGTCTACGTATCACTTGAAACTTTAAAAACAACCTCACAAAGTTTAAGTGTGGGTTTACAACTCCCAACGTACCGAAGAGTCAAGAACCGTGAAAAAAAGCACTTCAAAGATCACAAAGAAAATGGCAACCAAATGTGTAAGTACAACAAACTTAGCCTCAAACCAACCTTAAAAGTGTTCAAAATGAGTCTAACTATCGCTTGAATTTTAGAAACGATCTAACAAAGCTTAAGTGTTAGTTCGTTACTCATAGCCTAGCAAAAAGTTAAAAAAGTGAGAAAAGAGCCTTTCAAGACCCAAAATGGCGACAAAGTGTGTAAGTTTAAGTTTAAAACGAACCTAAAAAGTGTTGAAAACATGTCTACGTATCACTTGGACCTTAAAAAAACGACCTAAGACATCTTAAGTGTAAGTTCATAACTCACAACCTAGCAGAAAGTTCAAAAAGTGTGAAAAAAGCACTTTAAGACCCAAAGTGGCAACCGTGTGTGTGTGAGTGCAACAAACTTAGTGCCGAACCAACCTAAAACGCATTCAAAACATGTCTAAGTATCGCTTGAACTTTCAAAACGGTCTAACAAATCTTAACTGTAAGTTCGTAACTCATAACGTACCAAAAAGTTCAAAAAAGATTGAAAAGAAGCACTTCAAGACCTAGAATGCCAAGTGTGTAAGTGCAACAAACTTAAATTCAAACAAACCAAAAAAGCATTCGAAACACGTCTTAGCTTCCAAACGACCTAATGACGCTTAAGTATAAGTTTGTAACTCATAACTTGCCAAAAAGTTCAAAAAAGTGTGGAAAAAGCCCTTCGATGGCAATCATGTCTGTATGTGCAACAAACTTAGTTCGAAACAACCTAAAACCTGTTCAAAACATGTCTAAGTACCATTCGAACTTAAAAAAATGGCCTAACAATGCTCAAGTATAATTTCGTAACTCATAACCTACCAAAAAAATTCAAACATTGTAAAAAAAGCACTTCAAGACCCAAAATGGCAATTAAGTGTGTAGATGCAACAAACTGAGTCTCAAACAAACCTAAAAGGTGTTCAAAACGTGTCTAAGTATCACTTGAACTATCAAAATGACCTAACAAAACTTAAGTGTAGTTTCGTAAACCATAACCTACCAAAAAAATTCAAAAAGTGTGAAAAAAAGCACTTCAAGGCCGAAAATGGCAACCAAGTGTGTTAGTGCGACAGACTTTGTTTCAGACCAACCTAAAAAGAGTTCAAAACGTGTGTAGGCTTTCAAAACGATCGAACAATGCTTAAGTATAAGTTCGTAAATCACAACCGACCAAAATGTCAAAAAGTGCGACAAAAGCACCCGACATGTCAACCAAGTGTGCAAGTTCAACAAACTTAGTTCCAAACCAAAATAAAAAGAGTTTAAAACCTCTGAACATTGCTTAAGTGTAAATTCGCAACTCATAACCGACCAAAAAGTTCAAAAAGAGTGAAAAAAGCACCGAGGACCTAAAATGGCAACCCAACCAAGTATGTAAGTGCAACAGACTTAGTCTCAAACAAACTTAAAAAGTGTTCCAACCGAGTCTACGTATCACTTGAAACTTTAAAAACAACCTCACAAAGTTTAAGTGTGGGTTTACAACTCCCAACGTACCGAAGAGTCAAGAACCGTGAAAAAAAGCACTTCAAAGATCACAAAGAAAATGGCAACCAAATGTGTAAGTACAACAAACTTAGCCTCAAACCAACCTTAAAAGTGTTCAAAATGAGTCTAACTATCGCTTGAATTTTAGAAACGATCTAACAAAGCTTAAGTGTTAGTTCGTTACTCATAGCCTAGCAAAAAGTTAAAAAAGTGAGAAAAGAGCCTTTCAAGACCCAAAATGGCGACAAAGTGTGTAAGTTTAAGTTTAAAACGAACCTAAAAAGTGTTGAAAACATGTCTACGTATCACTTGGACCTTAAAAAAACGACCTAAGACATCTTAAGTGTAAGTTCATAACTCACAACCTAGCAGAAAGTTCAAAAAGTGTGAAAAAAGCACTTTAAGACCCAAAGTGGCAACCGTGTGTGTGTGAGTGCAACAAACTTAGTGCCGAACCAACCTAAAACGCATTCAAAACATGTCTAAGTATCGCTTGAACTTTCAAAACGGTCTAACAAATCTTAACTGTAAGTTCGTAACTCATAACGTACCAAAAAGTTCAAAAAAGATTGAAAAGAAGCACTTCAAGACCTAGAATGCCAAGTGTGTAAGTGCAACAAACTTAAATTCAAACAAACCAAAAAAGCATTCGAAACACGTCTTAGCTTCCAAACGACCTAATGACGCTTAAGTATAAGTTTGTAACTCATAACTTGCCAAAAAGTTCAAAAAAGTGTGGAAAAAGCCCTTCGATGGCAATCATGTCTGTATGTGCAACAAACTTAGTTCGAAACAACCTAAAACCTGTTCAAAACATGTCTAAGTACCATTCGAACTTAAAAAAATGGCCTAACAATGCTCAAGTATAATTTCGTAACTCATAACCTACCAAAAAAATTCAAACATTGTAAAAAAAGCACTTCAAGACCCAAAATGGCAATTAAGTGTGTAGATGCAACAAACTGAGTCTCAAACAAACCTAAAAGGTGTTCAAAACGTGTCTAAGTATCACTTGAACTATCAAAATGACCTAACAAAACTTAAGTGTAGTTTCGTAAACCATAACCTACCAAAAAAATTCAAAAAGTGTGAAAAAAAGCACTTCAAGGCCGAAAATGGCAACCAAGTGTGTTAGTGCGACAGACTTTGTTTCAGACCAACCTAAAAAGAGTTCAAAACGTGTGTAGGCTTTCAAAACGATCGAACAATGCTTAAGTATAAGTTCGTAAATCACAACCGACCAAAATGTCAAAAAGTGCGACAAAAGCACCCGACATGTCAACCAAGTGTGCAAGTTCAACAAACTTAGTTCCAAACCAAAATAAAAAGAGTTTAAAACCTCTGAACATTGCTTAAGTGTAAATTCGCAACTCATAACCCACCAAAAAGTTCAAAAAGAGTGAAAAAAGCACCGAGGACCTAAAATGGCAACCCAACCAAGTATGTAAGTGCAACAGACTTAGTCTCAAACAAACTTAAAAAGTGTTCCAACCGAGTCTACGTATCACTTGAAACTTTAAAAACAACCTCACAAAGTTTAAGTGTGGGTTTACAACTCCCAACGTACCGAAGAGTCAAGAACCGTGAAAAAAAGCACTTCAAAGATCACAAAGAAAATGGCAACCAAATGTGTAAGTACAACAAACTTAGCCTCAAACCAACCTTAAAAGTGTTCAAAATGAGTCTAACTATCGCTTGAATTTTAGAAACGATCTAACAAAGCTTAAGTGTTAGTTCGTTACTCATAGCCTAGCAAAAAGTTAAAAATGTGAGAAAAGAGCCTTTCAAGACCCAAAATGGCGACAAAGTGTGTAAGTTTAAGTTTAAAACGAACCTAAAAAGTGTTGAAAACATGTCTACGTATCACTTGGACCTTAAAAAAACGACCTAAGACATCTTAAGTGTAAGTTCATAACTCACAACCTAGCAGAAAGTTCAAAAAGTGTGAAAAAAGCACTTTAAGACCCAAAGTGGCAACCGTGTGTGTGTGAGTGCAACAAACTTAGTGCCGAACCAACCTAAAACGCATTCAAAACATGTCTAAGTATCGCTTGAACTTTCAAAACGGTCTAACAAATCTTAACTGTAAGTTCGTAACTCATAACGTACCAAAAAGTTCAAAAAAGATTGAAAAGAAGCACTTCAAGACCTAGAATGCCAAGTGTGTAAGTGCAACAAACTTAAATTCAAACAAACCAAAAAAGCATTCGAAACACGTCTTAGCTTCCAAACGACCTAATGACGCTTAAGTATAAGTTTGTAACTCATAACTTGCCAAAAAGTTCAAAAAAGTGTGGAAAAAGCCCTTCGATGGCAATCATGTCTGTATGTGCAACAAACTTAGTTCGAAACAACCTAAAACCTGTTCAAAACATGTCTAAGTACCATTCGAACTTAAAAAAATGGCCTAACAATGCTCAAGTATAATTTCGTAACTCATAACCTACCAAAAAAATTCAAACATTGTAAAAAAAGCACTTCAAGACCCAAAATGGCAATTAAGTGTGTAGATGCAACAAACTGAGTCTCAAACAAACCTAAAAGGTGTTCAAAACGTGTCTAAGTATCACTTGAACTATCAAAATGACCTAACAAAACTTAAGTGTAGTTTCGTAAACCATAACCTACCAAAAAAATTCAAAAAGTGTGAAAAAAAGCACTTCAAGGCCGAAAATGGCAACCAAGTGTGTTAGTGCGACAGACTTTGTTTCAGACCAACCTAAAAAGAGTTCAAAACGTGTGTAGGCTTTCAAAACGATCGAACAATGCTTAAGTATAAGTTCGTAAATCACAACCGACCAAAATGTCAAAAAGTGCGACAAAAGCACCCGACATGTCAACCAAGTGTGCAAGTTCAACAAACTTAGTTCCAAACCAAAATAAAAAGAGTTTAAAACCTCTGAACATTGCTTAAGTGTAAATTCGCAACTCATAACCCACCAAAAAGTTCAAAAAGAGTGAAAAAAGCACCGAGGACCTAAAATGGCAACCCAACCAAGTATGTAAGTGCAACAGACTTAGTCTCAAACAAACTTAAAAAGTGTTCCAACCGAGTCTACGTATCACTTGAAACTTTAAAAACAACCTCACAAAGTTTAAGTGTGGGTTTACAACTCCCAACGTACCGAAGAGTCAAGAACCGTGAAAAAAAGCACTTCAAAGATCACAAAGAAAATGGCAACCAAATGTGTAAGTACAACAAACTTAGCCTCAAACCAACCTTAAAAGTGTTCAAAATGAGTCTAACTATCGCTTGAATTTTAGAAACGATCTAACAAAGCTTAAGTGTTAGTTCGTTACTCATAGCCTAGCAAAAAGTTAAAAAAGTGAGAAAAGAGCCTTTCAAGACCCAAAATGGCGACAAAGTGTGTAAATTTAAGTTTAAAACGAACCTAAAAAGTGTTGAAAACATGTCTACGTATCACTTGGACCTTAAAAAAACGACCTAAGACATCTTAAGTGTAAGTTCATAACTCACAACCTAGCAGAAAGTTCAAAAAGTGTGAAAAAAGCACTTTAAGACCCAAAGTGGCAACCGTGTGTGTGTGAGTGCAACAAACTTAGTGCCGAACCAACCTAAAACGCATTCAAAACATGTCTAAGTATCGCTTGAACTTTCAAAACGGTCTAACAAATCTTAACTGTAAGTTCGTAACTCATAACGTACCAAAAAGTTCAAAAAAGATTGAAAAGAAGCACTTCAAGACCTAGAATGCCAAGTGTGTAAGTGCAACAAACTTAAATTCAAACAAACCAAAAAAGCATTCGAAACACGTCTTAGCTTCCAAACGACCTAATGACGCTTAAGTATAAGTTTGTAACTCATAACTTGCCAAAAAGTTCAAAAAAGTGTGGAAAAAGCCCTTCGATGGCAATCATGTCTGTATGTGCAACAAACTTAGTTCGAAACAACCTAAAACCTGTTCAAAACATGTCTAAGTACCATTCGAACTTAAAAAAATGGCCTAACAATGCTCAAGTATAATTTCGTAACTCATAACCTACCAAAAAAATTCAAACATTGTAAAAAAAGCACTTCAAGACCCAAAATGGCAATTAAGTGTGTAGATGCAACAAACTGAGTCTCAAACAAACCTAAAAGGTGTTCAAAACGTGTCTAAGTATCACTTGAACTATCAAAATGACCTAACAAAACTTAAGTGTAGTTTCGTAAACCATAACCTACCAAAAAAATTCAAAAAGTGTGAAAAAAAGCACTTCAAGGCCGAAAATGGCAACCAAGTGTGTTAGTGCGACAGACTTTGTTTCAGACCAACCTAAAAAGAGTTCAAAACGTGTGTAGGCTTTCAAAACGATCGAACAATGCTTAAGTATAAGTTCGTAAATCACAACCGACCAAAATGTCAAAAAGTGCGACAAAAGCACCCGACATGTCAACCAAGTGTGCAAGTTCAACAAACTTAGTTCCAAACCAAAATAAAAAGAGTTTTAAAACCTCTGAACATTGCTTAAGTGTAAATTCGCAACTCATAACCCACCAAAAAGTTCAAAAAGAGTGAAAAAAGCACCGAGGACCTAAAATGGCAACCCAACCAAGTATGTAAGTGCAACAGACTTAGTCTCAAACAAACTTAAAAAGTGTTCCAACCGAGTCTACGTATCACTTGAAACTTTAAAAACAACCTCACAAAGTTTAAGTGTGGGTTTACAACTCCCAACGTACCGAAGAGTCAAGAACCGTGAAAAAAAGCACTTCAAAGATCACAAAGAAAATGGCAACCAAATGTGTAAGTACAACAAACTTAGCCTCAAACCAACCTTAAAAGTGTTCAAAATGAGTCTAACTATCGCTTGAATTTTAGAAACGATCTAACAAAGCTTAAGTGTTAGTTCGTTACTCATAGCCTAGCAAAAAGTTAAAAAAGTGAGAAAAGAGCCTTTCAAGACCCAAAATGGCGACAAAGTGTGTAAGTTTAAGTTTAAAACGAACCTAAAAAGTGTTGAAAACATGTCTACGTATCACTTGGACCTTAAAAAAACGACCTAAGACATCTTAAGTGTAAGTTCATAACTCACAACCTAGCAGAAAGTTCAAAAAGTGTGAAAAAAGCACTTTAAGACCCAAAGTGGCAACCGTGTGTGTGTGAGTGCAACAAACTTAGTGCCGAACCAACCTAAAACGCATTCAAAACATGTCTAAGTATCGCTTGAACTTTCAAAACGGTCTAACAAATCTTAACTGTAAGTTCGTAACTCATAACGTACCAAAAAGTTCAAAAAAGATTGAAAAGAAGCACTTCAAGACCTAGAATGCCAAGTGTGTAAGTGCAACAAACTTAAATTCAAACAAACCAAAAAAGCATTCGAAACACGTCTTAGCTTCCAAACGACCTAATGACGCTTAAGTATAAGTTTGTAACTCATAACTTGCCAAAAAGTTCAAAAAAGTGTGGAAAAAGCCCTTCGATGGCAATCATGTCTGTATGTGCAACAAACTTAGTTCGAAACAACCTAAAACCTGTTCAAAACATGTCTAAGTACCATTCGAACTTAAAAAAATGGCCTAACAATGCTCAAGTATAATTTCGTAACTCATAACCTACCAAAAAAATTCAAACATTGTAAAAAAAGCACTTCAAGACCCAAAATGGCAATTAAGTGTGTAGATGCAACAAACTGAGTCTCAAACAAACCTAAAAGGTGGTCAAAACGTGTCTAAGTATCACTTGAACTATCAAAATGACCTAACAAAACTTAAGTGTAGTTTCGTAAACCATAACCTACCAAAAAAATTCAAAAAGTGTGAAAAAAAGCACTTCAAGGCCGAAAATGGCAACCAAGTGTGTTAGTGCGACAGACTTTGTTTCAGACCAACCTAAAAAGAGTTCAAAACGTGTGTAGGCTTTCAAAACGATCGAACAATGCTTAAGTATAAGTTCGTAAATCACAACCGACCAAAATGTCAAAAAGTGCGACAAAAGCACCCGACATGTCAACCAAGTGTGCAAGTTCAACAAACTTAGTTCCAAACCAAAATAAAAAGAGTTTAAAACCTCTGAACATTGCTTAAGTGTAAATTCGCAACTCATAACCCACCAAAAAGTTCAAAAAGAGTGAAAAAAGCACCGAGGACCTAAAATGGCAACCCAACCAAGTATGTAAGTGCAACAGACTTAGTCTCAAACAAACTTAAAAAGTGTTCCAACCGAGTCTACGTATCACTTGAAACTTTAAAAACAACCTCACAAAGTTTAAGTGTGGGTTTACAACTCCCAACGTACCGAAGAGTCAAGAACCGTGAAAAAAAGCACTTCAAAGATCACAAAGAAAATGGCAACCAAATGTGTAAGTACAACAAACTTAGCCTCAAACCAACCTTAAAAGTGTTCAAAATGAGTCTAACTATCGCTTGAATTTTAGAAACGATCTAACAAAGCTTAAGTGTTAGTTCGTTACTCATAGCCTAGCAAAAAGTTAAAAAAGTGAGAAAAGAGCCTTTCAAGACCCAAAATGGCGACAAAGTGTGTAAGTTTAAGTTTAAAACGAACCTAAAAAGTGTTGAAAACATGTCTACGTATCACTTGGACCTTAAAAAAACGACCTAAGACATCTTAAGTGTAAGTTCATAACTCACAACCTAGCAGAAAGTTCAAAAAGTGTGAAAAAAGCACTTTAAGACCCAAAGTGGCAACCGTGTGTGTGTGAGTGCAACAAACTTAGTGCCGAACCAACCTAAAACGCATTCAAAACATGTCTAAGTATCGCTTGAACTTTCAAAACGGTCTAACAAATCTTAACTGTAAGTTCGTAACTCATAACGTACCAAAAAGTTCAAAAAAGATTGAAAAGAAGCACTTCAAGACCTAGAATGCCAAGTGTGTAAGTGCAACAAACTTAAATTCAAACAAACCAAAAAAGCATTCGAAACACGTCTTAGCTTCCAAACGACCTAATGACGCTTAAGTATAAGTTTGTAACTCATAACTTGCCAAAAAGTTCAAAAAAGTGTGGAAAAAGCCCTTCGATGGCAATCATGTCTGTATGTGCAACAAACTTAGTTCGAAACAACCTAAAACCTGTTCAAAACATGTCTAAGTACCATTCGAACTTAAAAAAATGGCCTAACAATGCTCAAGTATAATTTCGTAACTCATAACCTACCAAAAAAATTCAAACATTGTAAAAAAAGCACTTCAAGACCCAAAATGGCAATTAAGTGTGTAGATGCAACAAACTGAGTCTCAAACAAACCTAAAAGGTGGTCAAAACGTGTCTAAGTATCACTTGAACTATCAAAATGACCTAACAAAACTTAAGTGTAGTTTCGTAAACCATAACCTACCAAAAAAATTCAAAAAGTGTGAAAAAAAGCACTTCAAGGCCGAAAATGGCAACCAAGTGTGTTAGTGCGACAGACTTTGTTTCAGACCAACCTAAAAAGAGTTCAAAACGTGTGTAGGCTTTCAAAACGATCGAACAATGCTTAAGTATAAGTTCGTAAATCACAACCGACCAAAATGTCAAAAAGTGCGACAAAAGCACCCGACATGTCAACCAAGTGTGCAAGTTCAACAAACTTAGTTCCAAACCAAAATAAAAAGAGTTTAAAACCTCTGAACATTGCTTAAGTGTAAATTCGCAACTCATAACCCACCAAAAAGTTCAAAAAGAGTGAAAAAAGCACCGAGGACCTAAAATGGCAACCCAACCAAGTATGTAAGTGCAACAGACTTAGTCTCAAACAAACTTAAAAAGTGTTCCAACCGAGTCTACGTATCACTTGAAACTTTAAAAACAACCTCACAAAGTTTAAGTGTGGGTTTACAACTCCCAACGTACCGAAGAGTCAAGAACCGTGAAAAAAAGCACTTCAAAGATCACAAAGAAAATGGCAACCAAATGTGTAAGTACAACAAACTTAGCCTCAAACCAACCTTAAAAGTGTTCAAAATGAGTCTAACTATCGCTTGAATTTTAGAAACGATCTAACAAAGCTTAAGTGTTAGTTCGTTACTCATAGCCTAGCAAAAAGTTAAAAAAGTGAGAAAAGAGCCTTTCAAGACCCAAAATGGCGACAAAGTGTGTAAGTTTAAGTTTAAAACGAACCTAAAAAGTGTTGAAAACATGTCTACGTATCACTTGGACCTTAAAAAAACGACCTAAGACATCTTAAGTGTAAGTTCATAACTCACAACCTAGCAGAAAGTTCAAAAAGTGTGAAAAAAGCACTTTAAGACCCAAAGTGGCAACCGTGTGTGTGTGAGTGCAACAAACTTAGTGCCGAACCAACCTAAAACGCATTCAAAACATGTCTAAGTATCGCTTGAACTTTCAAAACGGTCTAACAAATCTTAACTGTAAGTTCGTAACTCATAACGTACCAAAAAGTTCAAAAAAGATTGAAAAGAAGCACTTCAAGACCTAGAATGCCAAGTGTGTAAGTGCAACAAACTTAAATTCAAACAAACCAAAAAAGCATTCGAAACACGTCTTAGCTTCCAAACGACCTAATGACGCTTAAGTATAAGTTTGTAACTCATAACTTGCCAAAAAGTTCAAAAAAGTGTGGAAAAAGCCCTTCGATGGCAATCATGTCTGTATGTGCAACAAACTTAGTTCGAAACAACCTAAAACCTGTTCAAAACATGTCTAAGTACCATTCGAACTTAAAAAAATGGCCTAACAATGCTCAAGTATAATTTCGTAACTCATAACCTACCAAAAAAATTCAAACATTGTAAAAAAAGCACTTCAAGACCCAAAATGGCAATTAAGTGTGTAGATGCAACAAACTGAGTCTCAAACAAACCTAAAAGGTGGTCAAAACGTGTCTAAGTATCACTTGAACTATCAAAATGACCTAACAAAACTTAAGTGTAGTTTCGTAAACCATAACCTACCAAAAAAATTCAAAAAGTGTGAAAAAAAGCACTTCAAGGCCGAAAATGGCAACCAAGTGTGTTAGTGCGACAGACTTTGTTTCAGACCAACCTAAAAAGAGTTCAAAACGTGTGTAGGCTTTCAAAACGATCGAACAATGCTTAAGTATAAGTTCGTAAATCACAACCGACCAAAATGTCAAAAAGTGCGACAAAAGCACCCGACATGTCAACCAAGTGTGCAAGTTCAACAAACTTAGTTCCAAACCAAAATAAAAAGAGTTTAAAACCTCTGAACATTGCTTAAGTGTAAATTCGCAACTCATAACCCACCAAAAAGTTCAAAAAGAGTGAAAAAAGCACCGAGGACCTAAAATGGCAACCCAACCAAGTATGTAAGTGCAACAGACTTAGTCTCAAACAAACTTAAAAAGTGTTCCAACCGAGTCTACGTATCACTTGAAACTTTAAAAACAACCTCACAAAGTTTAAGTGTGGGTTTACAACTCCCAACGTACCGAAGAGTCAAGAACCGTGAAAAAAAGCACTTCAAAGATCACAAAGAAAATGGCAACCAAATGTGTAAGTACAACAAACTTAGCCTCAAACCAACCTTAAAAGTGTTCAAAATGAGTCTAACTATCGCTTGAATTTTAGAAACGATCTAACAAAGCTTAAGTGTTAGTTCGTTACTCATAGCCTAGCAAAAAGTTAAAAAAGTGAGAAAAGAGCCTTTCAAGACCCAAAATGGCGACAAAGTGTGTAAGTTTAAGTTTAAAACGAACCTAAAAAGTGTTGAAAACATGTCTACGTATCACTTGGACCTTAAAAAAACGACCTAAGACATCTTAAGTGTAAGTTCATAACTCACAACCTAGCAGAAAGTTCAAAAAGTGTGAAAAAAGCACTTTAAGACCCAAAGTGGCAACCGTGTGTGTGTGAGTGCAACAAACTTAGTGCCGAACCAACCTAAAACGCATTCAAAACATGTCTAAGTATCGCTTGAACTTTCAAAACGGTCTAACAAATCTTAACTGTAAGTTCGTAACTCATAACGTACCAAAAAGTTCAAAAAAGATTGAAAAGAAGCACTTCAAGACCTAGAATGCCAAGTGTGTAAGTGCAACAAACTTAAATTCAAACAAACCAAAAAAGCATTCGAAACACGTCTTAGCTTCCAAACGACCTAATGACGCTTAAGTATAAGTTTGTAACTCATAACTTGCCAAAAAGTTCAAAAAAGTGTGGAAAAAGCCCTTCGATGGCAATCATGTCTGTATGTGCAACAAACTTAGTTCGAAACAACCTAAAACCTGTTCAAAACATGTCTAAGTACCATTCGAACTTAAAAAAATGGCCTAACAATGCTCAAGTATAATTTCGTAACTCATAACCTACCAAAAAAATTCAAACATTGTAAAAAAAGCACTTCAAGACCCAAAATGGCAATTAAGTGTGTAGATGCAACAAACTGAGTCTCAAACAAACCTAAAAGGTGTTCAAAACGTGTCTAAGTATCACTTGAACTATCAAAATGACCTAACAAAACTTAAGTGTAGTTTCGTAAACCATAACCTACCAAAAAAATTCAAAAAGTGTGAAAAAAAGCACTTCAAGGCCGAAAATGGCAACCAAGTGTGTTAGTGCGACAGACTTTGTTTCAGACCAACCTAAAAAGAGTTCAAAACGTGTGTAGGCTTTCAAAACGATCGAACAATGCTTAAGTATAAGTTCGTAAATCACAACCGACCAAAATGTCAAAAAGTGCGACAAAAGCACCCGACATGTCAACCAAGTGTGCAAGTTCAACAAACTTAGTTCCAAACCAAAATAAAAAGAGTTTAAAACCTCTGAACATTGCTTAAGTGTAAATTCGCAACTCATAACCCACCAAAAAGTTCAAAAAGAGTGAAAAAAGCACCGAGGACCTAAAATGGCAACCCAACCAAGTATGTAAGTGCAACAGACTTAGTCTCAAACAAACTTAAAAAGTGTTCCAACCGAGTCTACGTATCACTTGAAACTTTAAAAACAACCTCACAAAGTTTAAGTGTGGGTTTACAACTCCCAACGTACCGAAGAGTCAAGAACCGTGAAAAAAAGCACTTCAAAGATCACAAAGAAAATGGCAACCAAATGTGTAAGTACAACAAACTTAGCCTCAAACCAACCTTAAAAGTGTTCAAAATGAGTCTAACTATCGCTTGAATTTTAGAAACGATCTAACAAAGCTTAAGTGTTAGTTCGTTACTCATAGCCTAGCAAAAAGTTAAAAAAGTGAGAAAAGAGCCTTTCAAGACCCAAAATGGCGACAAAGTGTGTAAGTTTAAGTTTAAAACGAACCTAAAAAGTGTTGAAAACATGTCTACGTATCACTTGGACCTTAAAAAAACGACCTAAGACATCTTAAGTGTAAGTTCATAACTCACAACCTAGCAGAAAGTTCAAAAAGTGTGAAAAAAGCACTTTAAGACCCAAAGTGGCAACCGTGTGTGTGTGAGTGCAACAAACTTAGTGCCGAACCAACCTAAAACGCATTCAAAACATGTCTAAGTATCGCTTGAACTTTCAAAACGGTCTAACAAATCTTAACTGTAAGTTCGTAACTCATAACGTACCAAAAAGTTCAAAAAAGATTGAAAAGAAGCACTTCAAGACCTAGAATGCCAAGTGTGTAAGTGCAACAAACTTAAATTCAAACAAACCAAAAAAGCATTCGAAACACGTCTTAGCTTCCAAACGACCTAATGACGCTTAAGTATAAGTTTGTAACTCATAACTTGCCAAAAAGTTCAAAAAAGTGTGGAAAAAGCCCTTCGATGGCAATCATGTCTGTATGTGCAACAAACTTAGTTCGAAACAACCTAAAACCTGTTCAAAACATGTCTAAGTACCATTCGAACTTAAAAAAATGGCCTAACAATGCTCAAGTATAATTTCGTAACTCATAACCTACCAAAAAAATTCAAACATTGTAAAAAAAGCACTTCAAGACCCAAAATGGCAATTAAGTGTGTAGATGCAACAAACTGAGTCTCAAACAAACCTAAAAGGTGTTCAAAACGTGTCTAAGTATCACTTGAACTATCAAAATGACCTAACAAAACTTAAGTGTAGTTTCGTAAACCATAACCTACCAAAAAAATTCAAAAAGTGTGAAAAAAAGCACTTCAAGGCCGAAAATGGCAACCAAGTGTGTTAGTGCGACAGACTTTGTTTCAGACCAACCTAAAAAGAGTTCAAAACGTGTGTAGGCTTTCAAAACGATCGAACAATGCTTAAGTATAAGTTCGTAAATCACAACCGACCAAAATGTCAAAAAGTGCGACAAAAGCACCCGACATGTCAACCAAGTGTGCAAGTTCAACAAACTTAGTTCCAAACCAAAATAAAAAGAGTTTAAAACCTCTGAACATTGCTTAAGTGTAAATTCGCAACTCATAACCCACCAAAAAGTTCAAAAAGAGTGAAAAAAGCACCGAGGACCTAAAATGGCAACCCAACCAAGTATGTAAGTGCAACAGACTTAGTCTCAAACAAACTTAAAAAGTGTTCCAACCGAGTCTACGTATCACTTGAAACTTTAAAAACAACCTCACAAAGTTTAAGTGTGGGTTTACAACTCCCAACGTACCGAAGAGTCAAGAACCGTGAAAAAAAGCACTTCAAAGATCACAAAGAAAATGGCAACCAAATGTGTAAGTACAACAAACTTAGCCTCAAACCAACCTTAAAAGTGTTCAAAATGAGTCTAACTATCGCTTGAATTTTAGAAACGATCTAACAAAGCTTAAGTGTTAGTTCGTTACTCATAGCCTAGCAAAAAGTTAAAAAAGTGAGAAAAGAGCCTTTCAAGACCCAAAATGGCGACAAAGTGTGTAAGTTTAAGTTTAAAACGAACCTAAAAAGTGTTGAAAACATGTCTACGTATCACTTGGACCTTAAAAAAACGACCTAAGACATCTTAAGTGTAAGTTCATAACTCACAACCTAGCAGAAAGTTCAAAAAGTGTGAAAAAAGCACTTTAAGACCCAAAGTGGCAACCGTGTGTGTGTGAGTGCAACAAACTTAGTGCCGAACCAACCTAAAACGCATTCAAAACATGTCTAAGTATCGCTTGAACTTTCAAAACGGTCTAACAAATCTTAACTGTAAGTTCGTAACTCATAACGTACCAAAAAGTTCAAAAAAGATTGAAAAGAAGCACTTCAAAACCTAGAATGCCAAGTGTGTAAGTGCAACAAACTTAAATTCAAACAAACCAAAAAAGCATTCGAAACACGTCTTAGCTTCCAAACGACCTAATGACGCTTAAGTATAAGTTTGTAACTCATAACTTGCCAAAAAGTTCAAAAAAGTGTGGAAAAAGCCCTTCGATGGCAATCATGTCTGTATGTGCAACAAACTTAGTTCGAAACAACCTAAAACCTGTTCAAAACATGTCTAAGTACCATTCGAACTTAAAAAAATGGCCTAACAATGCTCAAGTATAATTTCGTAACTCATAACCTACCAAAAAAATTCAAACATTGTAAAAAAAGCACTTCAAGACCCAAAATGGCAATTAAGTGTGTAGATGCAACAAACTGAGTCTCAAACAAACCTAAAAGGTGTTCAAAACGTGTCTAAGTATCACTTGAACTATCAAAATGACCTAACAAAACTTAAGTGTAGTTTCGTAAACCATAACCTACCAAAAAAATTCAAAAAGTGTGAAAAAAAGCACTTCAAGGCCGAAAATGGCAACCAAGTGTGTTAGTGCGACAGACTTTGTTTCAGACCAACCTAAAAAGAGTTCAAAACGTGTGTAGGCTTTCAAAACGATCGAACAATGCTTAAGTATAAGTTCGTAAATCACAACCGACCAAAATGTCAAAAAGTGCGACAAAAGCACCCGACATGTCAACCAAGTGTGCAAGTTCAACAAACTTAGTTCCAAACCAAAATAAAAAGAGTTTAAAACCTCTGAACATTGCTTAAGTGTAAATTCGCAACTCATAACCCACCAAAAAGTTCAAAAAGAGTGAAAAAAGCACCGAGGACCTAAAATGGCAACCCAACCAAGTATGTAAGTGCAACAGACTTAGTCTCAAACAAACTTAAAAAGTGTTCCAACCGAGTCTACGTATCACTTGAAACTTTAAAAACAACCTCACAAAGTTTAAGTGTGGGTTTACAACTCCCAACGTACCGAAGAGTCAAGAACCGTGAAAAAAAGCACTTCAAAGATCACAAAGAAAATGGCAACCAAATGTGTAAGTACAACAAACTTAGCCTCAAACCAACCTTAAAAGTGTTCAAAATGAGTCTAACTATCGCTTGAATTTTAGAAACGATCTAACAAAGCTTAAGTGTTAGTTCGTTACTCATAGCCTAGCAAAAAGTTAAAAATGTGAGAAAAGAGCCTTTCAAGACCCAAAATGGCGACAAAGTGTGTAAGTTTAAGTTTAAAACGAACCTAAAAAGTGTTGAAAACATGTCTACGTATCACTTGGACCTTAAAAAACGACCTAAGACATCTTAAGTGTAAGTTCATAACTCACAACCTAGCAGAAAGTTCAAAAAGTGTGAAAAAAGCACTTTAAGACCCAAAGTGGCAACCGTGTGTGTGTGAGTGCAACAAACTTAGTGCCGAACCAACCTAAAACGCATTCAAAACATGTCTAAGTATCACTTGAACTTTCAAAACGGTCTAACAAAAGTTTACAACTCCCAACGTACCGAAAAGTCAAGAACTGTGAAAAAAGCACTTCAAAGACCACAAAGAAAATGACAACCAAATGTGTAAGTACGACAAACTTAGCACTTCAAGACCCAAAATAGCAATTAAGTATGTAGATGCAACAAACTGAGTCTCAAACAAACTTAAAAGGTGTTCAAAACAAACTAAAAGGTGTTCAAAACAAACCGAAACCAAACATGGGAACAATCAAGAACAACCTCAAGAAATTTCAACAATGGCATGAAAACATGCAACAAAAACTATTAAGAAAGGAAAAATTACCTCAGGTATCCTAGAATTTCCACCAAGAATTAAAGAACGTACAAGATTACCTCAGATGATTGGAAACAAAGAAGAAGACCTTTGTATAGATTCGGATTCTTCTAAGAAAGAGGAATTAATTCCTAAATCTTCATCCCAACATTCCTGCAAGATTTCAACCCCTAACTTTGTTTCACACCCATTCACATTACAGAAACATGAATAAAAAAAGTTTCCAAGATTCAAAGAAGAATCTGACTCAAACAAAAGAGAAATGCAATTTCATCAAGATTTTCAAGTAAAAAAGATAGTTGTTTCAATATCCAATCTCAAATTTAGCAGACTTTAATTTTTTTCAGAACATTCCACAAGAATTGCATTCAAAAAAGAACCAAGATTGAATCTTATGTTTGTATCTCTACTAAACCAACATTAAATTAAGACTATATCAAGCTTAATTTTCATGAAGTATTCTAAACCTCTCAACTTAAACAGATTAACATTACCTGTCTAGATCGACATTACTATCGATTGCAAAACTTAAAGAAATGGGAGCCATGGAATCTCTCGCCCATTTCTCAATGAATCCAGAGCCCCTCTTGTTATGGTTCTTCTATTCAATGTTAACTCACCTCCTTTTCCAGCCTACATCTTTTAGAAATCAAACTCAATCGTGCGATTGGAATGACCAAAATTGGAATTCAATTAAGTCACTTCATTCTTAAAAATTTGAAAGCGAAATTAAATGAATTTAGACTCATTTATTCATATATATATGTATGTGTCTACTTGACCTAATCGGTTGGACTCTAAGGGATAGGCAGGTCTGGTTTTGGTTAGGCCAAAAGGGAAGACTTCCCCACACAAGCTCTAATACTGAGGGAGCTCAACGCATTTAACTTGACCTAACTGGTTGGAATTTAAGGGTTAGGCAGGTCTGGTTTTGGTTAGGCCAAAAGTGATGAGTTCCTCACACAAGCTCTGATACTGATGGAGCTCAAGGCTTTCTACTTGACCTAACCGGCTAGACTCTAAGGGATAGGCAGGTCTGGTTTTGGTTAGGCCAAAAGTGAAAAGTTCCCCACACAAGCTCTGATACTGAGGGAGCTCAACGCATTCTACTTCACCTAACCGGCTGGGTTTTAAAGGCTAGGAAGGTCGGGTTTTGGTTAGGCCCAAAGTGAAGAGTTCCCCACACAAGCTCTGATACTGAGGGAGCTCAACGCATTCTTCACCTAACCGGTTGGGTTTTAAAGGCTAGGAAGGTATGGTTTTGGTTAGGCCAAAAGTGAAAAGTTCCCCACACAAGCTCTGATACTGAGGGAGCTCAACGCATTCTACTTCACCTAACCGGCTGGGTTTTAAAGGCTAGGAAGGTCGGGTTTTGGTTAGGCCCAAAGTGAAGAGTTCCCCACACAAGCTCTGATACTG
This sequence comes from Cucumis melo, assembly GCF_025177605.1. NCBI lineage: Eukaryota > Viridiplantae > Streptophyta > Magnoliopsida > Cucurbitales > Cucurbitaceae > Cucumis > Cucumis melo. Next base: position 26,983,230 of record NC_066860.1, on the reverse strand, counting down.
AGGGAGCTCAACGCATTCTTCACCTAACCGGTTGGGTTTTAAAGGCTAGGAAGGTATGGTTTTGGTTAGGCCAAAAGTGAAGAGTTCCCCACACAAGCTCTGATACTGAGGGAACTCAACGCATTCTACTTCACCTAACCGGTTGGGTTTTGAAGGCTAGGAAGGTCTGGTTTTGGTTAGGCCAAAAGTGAAGAGTTCCCCACACAAGCTCTGATACTGAGGGAGCTCAACGCATTCTACTTGACCTAACCGGCTGGACTTTCAGGGCTATGTAGGTCTGGTTGTGGTTAGGCGAAAAGTGAAGAGTTCCCCACACAAGCTCTGATACTGAGGGAGCCTAACGTATTCTACTTGACCTAACCGAGTCGACTCTAAGGGCTAGGCAGATCTTGTTTTGGTTAGGCCATGTTTTCAACACATATTATTAAGTATGTACAGTATTTAAAATATTTAGAAAATGGATAGCATGTCTTCTACACATTTCTAAGCTATCAAAGAATGCATTTTCAACATATTTAAAATATTCAAATGACAAACACAATCACAAACCCGAGCTCCATGCTCAAGGGTTAGGCAGACATGCTTGTCTAAGCTAGAAAGCAAATTAGACATGGTATTTATTTTAAGAATAAAGAAATTGAAAAAGTTTAAAATTTGGACATTTTTGGCAAAATGAAAATTTCCCAAAGGACATAGAACATGCAAAGCTACAACCCTACCCCCCACTTAAAACTTTAACTTGTCTTCAAAGCATTTTAAGCAAGATTGTAAGGATAAAAAAAAGAGATAGGGAACAGAAAACTTCCCCTTGCTTGCAAAGGTTCCAAATTCGATTATACTTCATTTTCCTTTATTCCTACAAAAAGAAAACAATAATTTCTATAAAATTTTATTAAAGAAGTTAAACTAAAAATTTATGGGTATCTAGGATGTTAAAATCAACGAGAAAAATAAGTTCTGTTTTAATAAGAACATCCTCAACTATGCCTATGGGGCTAACATATAGGACCTATCCACTAATTGGATACTTACATTGATCTTTTGCAAATTATTTAACCCTAGTTCTTTTCCCACATACCCCACAAATCATCAATTGATGGGTATCTAAATCCATTTCCTCTTAAGCTTGGAATGAGAACTAAAACCACCACCTACACACGAGTATTTTTCACATGCATCAGAATAATACCATCACCCTAAATAAATAAAAGGCTACGATCTTGAGGTCTACATATAATCTATCAATTCCAATTCCTTGAAAGTTAAATTTTTCCATCTATTACAGCGAGGAAAAGGGATACTAAACATCCAAGTACAACGAAACACCATCATACGTTCCACAATTTAATTATAGATCAAATATCATCCCAGATTCGTTAATTTGTATGCACTTCAAAATTATAGACTACTTGCTTAGTTGTTTTCACATGGGAGACTTCAGCAGCTGGTTTTCAAAAGTTTGCATGTGGAAAAACTTCATAGCAGCTATGAAATATCTATTCAAGATACTTTCATTGGCCACTCTCTAATCTACTTTTTCTGTGATTTTATTATGTCAAAAGAATGGAATGATCTAGAGTTTCACTAGCGGTGCATTAAGGATCCCATCCGAAACGAGATACATAAAAGTGGACAGACAGAAAAGACAAGCATACCAGTCCAGAAGCTAGTGGCATTCCATATTCCAGAGCAGTAAGAAAATCATCATCAAGTGTCACTTCATAAGAACCATCCTCATCTTTTTGGCAATTGAAGTCCAAAGAGTCTGTTTCAGAAACAGCTGAGCCATGCTTTTCATTGTGTTGCCTGATCTGGTTTTCTAATCATCCTCTGTGCCAATTTTGTTTGTTTTAAAAGAAAAGGATCATTACAACCATTCCAATTATCATGGAACCGAAACACTAAAACGTTCCAATAGAAACTATTATTTCTTGACATGGCACATAAACCAATAATGCACAAGTATACCAAGCAAGAAGAATAGAATGCTCATGTAGAGCTTGGACGCACATTGTTATGGAGTTAAGCACATAACACATAACAAAAACGATTCCTTTGGTAACCTTTTGACTGAAAGGGTCTATACAAGATGGAACAAAGTGTAGGAAAGTTATCTTCCAAAAGGTGATAGATTATCCAGTTTAATTTTAGTTCAATACCAATGTACTTTCTCTCTTTCAAATGCCATGAAATTGGCTAAAAAGTTTCATCATGTGTGCACCCTTCTAACATTAATGATTGATATAATCAACTCTTACTTGATAAATACGATCGATCAATTCGGAAAATGCATTGGCCAGCTCACGACCACAAATGAAAAGTTCAAATCTTTCTGTGAACCCTGCATGGCTAATAATGCACAAGAAATGAAAATTTTTAACCCCTCCCAGGTAAGAAGAAAGAAATGATAGAAAAGACATTCAAACAACTGTTGGTTGGTGTAAAGATTTGAGATCTCCATCATGGTCATCCTCCAATAATTTCCCAAAGAGGAGAATAATTGAATATTTTAGGATGGAAAACAAAATTGATAATGACCCAGAGCTTATTTCCTTGGAGTTCTTGTAGATTACTAAAGGGATTAGACAATACGACTTTGTGTTTTAACATCAAGAGTGGATATCTTGTTGTAGCACAAACTTAACTTAGAACAGTATGCTCCGTAAATTATGCTTTTATGTTTCTGCTTCAATAATTAGTTGTTTTTGTGTGTGCACTCTCACATATATATTCTAAATGATGATTATCTTTCTTGTCCTACAAATGAATCCTTGGTTACGAATGGAATGGACAAATTTGACAATAAGATTGATAGAATCTAAGCCAGCAAAGGATGAAGTTTCATACCTGGGGGAGTGGAAGAATTGAAAGAACGTCAATTGTGAAGTAAGATAAAAAGAATCTCCAAGCTCTTGTGCAAACACCATCACCGGCTTCATCAGGTTTTGCATTATAAAATGTGGAATATCTAAAATGAAAATGACAGACTATGAGAATTATGTAGAGGAAGTCTATGATTGAGCTAACAATTACAACTACTATTCTCATCTTGTTGTCAAATCCAACACATCTTTTGCCTTAATCAACCAACAAGGTGTAACAGAACAAAGGATCCAACAAGGTAGCAATCACACACAACATGACAAGTATTTCATTCCACAAATGAAGAAATACCGGGTTTCTATCACCCAAACATTTAAGATATCCCAAACCTTTACTCCTAACTTCTCGATCAAATCTTATGTTTCCAAAACTCGTAAGCCTATCAAAACTAGTAGTAAAGCTTGTTGAAATTGATCGAAATGTTCTCAGTGAGCATGTTTCTCCAATATACGAAGGTTTACTCCTGGACAGGGGACAAAGCAAGTGGAACAGATGAACCAACAGATACTTCTACTATTTGATTTTGAAGAAAAGAATCACAGGAGATGGGGGACATCAGAAGAATTTCAACCGCACACAGAAAACAGATAAAAAATAGTATAGTTGACAACCCAACAACCATTTAACTGCAATATTTCCTAAATGATTAGCTGGTAATTCTTTAATCTTAGAAGAGAACTAGAAATCGCCCTGGTCTATATACAATACATAGAGAAATGACAATGATGTGAGTGATTGTTACTAAAGGAAAAAAATAGTTTACTGATGATGAATTGAAGTAGCCTTTCCTTTGTAATTGAATGATTTAAAGAGTGATCTAATGAATGTTATAAAAAGTAAATGAGGGGAGAAACTCAACCATGGAGAGAAAATGGATGGTGAATGAAGTACCAAAAAACAAACTAGCAAATGCAGTCATAGTTAAAATAAAACCATTTTCAAAAGTAGTCATAACTCAACCAAATGGCACTTATTTTCTACAAACCCAACTTCTTTTCACTTTTGAAATATTCAATTTGTGTTAGTTCCTACACACAAAAAGATCTCAAACTCCTGAAATGGATAGAATTACAGGGCTACAGGTTATAGTATTTTTGTGAATCTAAAGCAATTATGAAGCATAACCAAGTAGCAAACACAAACACTTGATGAAACTACTAACAGTCACAAAAACTTTGGAAGTTAGAAGTGTAGAGAAAGAAAGTGAGAGAAGTCAATTCTGGCAAAGTGAGAGAAGTCAGTTTTGGCTTAAAAAATCCCTTTTGACTCCTTCCCAACTTCCTAGATGCAGTTGAACCCCTTCAAAATGACCATAACTGACTCAACTTACAGTAAAAAATCAAATTGAGTGAACATATGGCAAGTGGGTTCAATTCCTTTTACCACAGAAAACTATAATACAAGTTCTTTCACTACCTAAAACCTAAATTCCACAACCACAGTTATGCAAGAAGAAGAACAAGAACAAAAATGCCTCTTAAACTCCAACAAGAAGTACAGAAGAACTTGAATTCCAAAAGGGAACTTTACTTACCTCCGTACTTCCATGGCTGAATTGAGTGAGCTAGAAATTAGAAAACACAAAGAATGAAGCTGATTTTGAGGTGCATCCGGAAGGCAATTTAAAGCTTTTGGCAGTAGCTATGTAACAAGTTTCCAAAGTGAGCCACCATAATCGACTAAAAATGGAAACCAAAATGAATGAGCAATCAAAGAAATATTAAGTATATCTGAAGAAACAAACATATTATTCTGATAAACCCTGCATAATTATTCTGAGATTATAAAGATGGTGTTTAAAATTGTATTCAATTCATTTTAAAAGGTTAACCATGAAAAGGAAGAACAGTGGAGACCATGAACTACTAAAGGCATGCAATTTTTCACAATATCATGATGAGAGACTTCATGCTTTAAGTAGTCTTTGACACAAATCAAGACTATAAAGTGTCAAACATTTTCTAATCTTTATTAAAGTTGATCTTTTTTCATGCTTTAGTAACAGAACTAATTTCACTTAACAAGGTCCAATGCATACTGAAGTCAGTTCCACCAATCTACAAAATTACAATATTAAAAATATAAAGGATGGCATACAAATTATATATAGACATTTTGGACAACTGCAACTTTTTTTTAGTACACGGTTGCAGGGATAGGGGTGCACTCAGGTGCGCATATTAGCACGAGGAAGATAAAAACCTTCATTAGAAGCCGAGTAACGGCTGCCATTGTGGATACACACTCCTCTGTTAAATTTTCTACACCAGATTTTACATCTTCTCTAATCTGTGAGATGATTCAACATAAGACCAAATTAATTTTTCATATTACAGAAAAATATCATTACACCACACAAATTAAGAAAAAAATATACCAAAACCCCCATAATCACACTACGTAAACTACCTTAGCAACAGAATCAGACAACCCAGGGATGGAATTATCCGGAACGGTCTCCATACTGAGCTTCCGCTTAAGTGGGTTAGAAGATGGAGCAGGCTCTTCAACTTAGTCGGCGAGGGTTTGGAATCGGGAACCATGGAGTTGGGAATTTGGGATCTGACGGTGAAGCATTTTCTTTGGAAGACGACATAGGTTTCCTAGGGGTCTTCCGCCCTTGATTCCGGCGCCGTTAGCGCAAGGAATAGAAAATGGGCAGTGGATCGGCGAGATGGGTATTTAGCAAGATAGGGTTTCTTGGGTGGATGCTTCATTTTAGAGAATAGAAATTGAGAGAAAGGAAGAGTGAAGATTCTGAGGAAGACGAAGGAGACAAGAGATCGAGAGAGAAGGGGAGGCGGAGAGAGGGGTAAGAGGGGGGAGATAGTTGCCGTTGAGAAGAAAGATGAAGAAATTAGAAATGAGGGAGAAGCGGAGTTGCTTTTTTGAAATTTGAAATGAAATGAAACTTTTTAATTTTTAACAAGTTATTAGAGATTTTGAATTAAAAAAATAATATATAATTAAAGTTAAAAGAATATATACGTGCATACACATTTTTTGCAAAAGAATATTTAATGCACTTGTTTTTTTAAATAGTTTTTAGACAAACTATTATAAATTGTGATGCTATTTTACTAATAGACATTATTTAATAAAATCTGAAAATTTAATATATTTAAAAACAAATCTAATTTTTAAAACAACTCTAATTTTATATTAAAAATAATAATAAAACAGATAAAATATTTTTCTATCAAGTATAAAAAATTTGTCTCGTTGAAGTTTCTTATTAAACATAAATAACTATATATCATTAAAATATTTTATTTATAAATATGTTAAAAAATAAATTCAGTAATTTAAAATAATTTCTTCATAACTTTTCATCAAACTATGTTTTTTCCATAAATGATTTATTTTGTATTTTTTATAGCCACGTGGAGAAAAAAATAAAAAGTGTGAAAACGTGTCCTATCGGGCGCCGATTCGGTGTTTCGTTTTAGTGCCCGAAATTCAACCATTTATCTATTTAACTACAATTTACAATAAATCACAACTCATTTTTATTTCTTAATTCTTCCTATTTAAGTATTCCGTAATTAGTTATAAGTTTCTACCATATAATTTGATCACAATTGAGTCTTATCATATTTCATGACTCTAGTTTAATATTCATGGGGAAAATATAAAAAAGTACATAGTCATTTCTATAAAAAAAAAAAAAAAAAAAAAAAAAGAAACCTGAATTCTTTTGAAACGTTACAATATTGTTATTATTGTTTACTTTGGAAATAGTTGCAAAATTGAAATTAGATTCAATAGAATCTTGAAGAAATTTCTAATACTAGGATAGCAAGATATTCATAAATTATTTATAGTATCTTTAAGGCTATATCTAAGCATTTCTTAAAAATGGTAAAAGAGCGCTTAAGCTCCCTTTTTAAATAGCTATCTATGTCGCACAAATGTGAGTGTTCAAGGCATTGTGGAAATGGCTCGAAGTTGGAATACAAAGTTGGAATTCAAAATTTTATTTATTTGTTTTTCCTTTTCTATATTTGGTAATCTCCTTTAACCAAGGAACAAATTAACCCCCACCCTCTATACCAACAAATTTTGACAGAACACAATAAACTCTTCTCTACCCATTTCTCATTTTTCAACCCCCTCCCTACTCTTTTTACCCAAAAGTTGTAACTCTCTTTTATATAACCTATTCTCTAACTTTCTCAAGAAAGTTCTTAAGCTAATTTGTAAGATTAATGATTTTTTTTTTTTTAAAAAAAAAGAATAATGTTGTCTATTAACTAATCAAATGGTCCAAAGTTTAACATGGAATAGTTGTCAGAAAGTGAGCATCAAAATGACAGATTGTTAGATGTATATATCTCAGTAACTAAGAGTTGTTAAGAACTTCAATGTATGATCAAGCTTTTGATTCATTGTCATGTTTGTTGGGGCTGTGGATATATCTTTAGCATTCGGTAGAAATTTCAGGACATGGGTGGGTAAAAAAAGTTTCCTGATTTTATATCTGCTCTTTGTGAGAAAAATGAAAAATGCAAGAGGGGCCTTAACTAGAAAGACAATAAAATTAAAAGTAATAGTATTAAGGGTAGAATTTTTTCATCACCTTATGAAATTGTACTTGGATCGGAAAACCACATGAACGGCTTAGGACTTGAGGGATGACCTAGGATTAGGAAAACCACAAATCTTTTTCCTTTTTTTTTCCACAACCACCAACCGAACAGAACACTCTATCTCCATTAATGAGTGAATATTTATAAGGAAAAAACTCAAACTGATGCAGAGTTCATTATTTGAACTTCCTTCAAAAACTATCTACGAATCTAATCTTGCTTTTGTACTTACCTTTGGATACATGTACTCCATTTTGATTTTAAAACTAATTGTTGTATTAACTAGATTTTCAATCTACTATATTGTCTAAAAGATAGATTGTAAAAACTCAAATTGGATCATTTATGGGTCTACTCACTTACCTTCTCTGTATTTTGTTCATTCAAAGACAAGGGCTAAACTTATTCAACTACAATGTCTCTATGTTACGAGACTTAATGACAAATATTATAATTTTCTTTCTTTCTTTTTTGTTTATTGTAGTATGACTAATATTGACTTTAATAACTCTTTGCTCCACATGGGCTAAGTGACTTCAAAGTGTAAAGAAGTAACTAGTAGCTGGGAGGTAGTTATACATTTCGTTGAATTAGGATACTTTATGTTTTTTATTTTTTACTGTAGGATTCTTGTACTCAAACTGATGTTTTATTGATTTTACAATATCAGATTATGTATATGACTATTTAATTCCCCAGATCATTTTCCAATAATTCAAAAGAATGTCTATTCTTGCTACTATGAATCTATAGAACGAGAAATAATTAGGGACATGCATAATAATAATAATAATGCTTGAGAACCAACTTCCTTTCTTTGTTCTTCAAGCTATGTATGACCAGCTGGTTTCGTCAAATAAACATTTTCCAACGAACATAACCAAGGTTGGGATAATGGAAGAAGGTGATGTTCGAAAAAAGAAAAGAAGGAAGAAAAGCATACATAGCTACGAATTCACATGAAGAAGAGGAACTCGACGAACTCAAATGGCAAATCGGAGGAGTGTGTAGCAAATTAGAGTGATGGAGAGAGTTTTCGTGGAAGGGAAAGGGTAGTTTCACAAGTAATCAAAGACAAACCTTTTTTATTACCAACTCATTTTTAAAGATTTTATTAGGTATGACAAAATGTAAATTTATATTGTTACCTTTATCTATTCAATTTTATTCAACTTAACTTTATGTTTTCTTTTTTTCTCGACCTTTTACCTAACATTCCACCAAAACATTTATTCTCAACAATATTGAATGATCTTGTATCAACAATGGGACAAGAAAAGCTCCTCTCAGACATTAATTTTCATTATTTACTCTTCGCTGAAAAATAATTCTCCAATGGAATTCTCTCAAAATATTTGAATTTGATTTTTCAATTTTCCTACCACTTTCATAATAACTTTACTCTTTGGGTTACTTTATGAATTTTTCCTTGCTAAAAGGGATTAGGGTTTGACTGTAATTAGGAAAAATATATTTATTAAAATAATACTTAAATTTATTTAGCGTTATTTTATGTATTTACTACAGCACATAAGTGTCACGAAAAAGTAGAATTCGAAAACAACATTTTTTTACCCACCAAAGATATGAATTTTGACATTTATGAAACTATTTTTCTCCTCTTTCAATTGATCACTATAGTAAGTTGTGATGGAAGTCCATTTTTCTTGTAGCGTGTCTTACTCCAAATTCACTTCCAATTACATAACTTTTCTTCAAATTTACACTTTCGGGTTTTTGTATGTTCCTTCTTTGTTCACAATCATTCTCCTCCTCGATCCAAACTTTGACCCAATATCCCCAAAGTTCTTTTTTCTAGGCTATTCATCACATCAAAAGGGATACAAATGTTATTCCCCAATTACTAGGAAAATATATATTTCTTTGAAAATATATATCTATTCAATTTTATTCAACTTAACTTTATGTTTTCTTTTTCTCTCCATCTAACTTTTTCGATGATCACCTCACTCACTCACTCACGCCTCACCTCACCTCCGACGGTCACACCACTTTCAGTCTCTTAAATTTGGTTGTCTCCACTCCAACATCTCTCACTCCTACCGTTACCGCCATGCCATGCCACTCTCACTCTCTCATAGCCACGATCACTTTCAGGAATTTAAAAAATATATATAAAAAAACATATGCTAATAAAAGGAAAACTGTGAAGCCAAACCAAACCACATAATGCAATTTGATTTTCGATTTTGGTCTGATTCTATTCTAGAAAACACAAACTCCAAAAAACTATGAACACACCCTTATATAATAGGGTAGATTATTAGTTTAGTCTCTTTTTTCACTTTTTTTTTCAAAATATTTAATAACACATTAATGTTAACACTATTAGGCCAACCAATAATAATAACAATAAAATTTATAGCTACATGATTTTATATATCAATACTTCATCTACCTAACTTATTTGTTCAACCATAAAATATTGCTTATGCCTATGGATGTCTCTTAGCAATTGCCAAATAACATGGCTAATTAAGCAATAATTAAAATCTCATTAACTAGTTCAACGAGTCACTATAATTTTGATCCCAGGGAATTTGAGACTTTGTATTGAAAAAAACAAAGGCAGGTAAGTGTCAACGATGTATACATCGATAATTACGTAGAAAAAATGTAGTCCATGAAACCGTTGCTTAATTAAATAATTTATAAATACACTAAAGTCTAAATTGCGCTGGGCCATATAACCGAATGTTAGGAACTGCACGAAGGTTTTCATATAGATAATTCGCCAATTCTTCCTGTTAGCATACAACACCTCCTCGTCGTTAGACTAAAGTCTTAAAACTTGTAAACATATTTATCATATCATTCTGAATTTTCAGTGTTCCAGGTAACCTAGTTGATAGAAAAATAATACCTAAATTCTTTGATTAAAGAAAAAAAGTTCTATTACTAACTTACTACGAAGGTAATTATTTAGTTGATACCCTGATTTAGTTGCTTCACGCATTTTTCACAACCCAAAAATTCTCAAACAAAGGGTATATACCAAATTTCAATCAACTCACTTCGTAACTATGAATTTTTTGCATTTCGACCCTAGATAAATAATCAATAGCAGCTCCCAAACCAATTGCTTCTCCAATTGCAGGCGTCCCAGCTTCAAATCTAACGAAGGGGGATATGAGTAATTAGTAGAATTAAGGACAATATTGTCCACCAAAAAGACTTTTTAATGCAAATACCAAAAGGCATTTGGATAGGAAGAGATTACATAGAAGAGATAAAAGGATATGTAAAAATGCATCAATTAATGAATAGTTCGAATAAAATAGACATCACAAAATGTTAACACCATTCAAGAAGTCATCTATTTAAATCTCATAATGACTTCAAAAAGATGATTTATCAAGTGTCAATTATTATGAGAATAAATGAGCAAACAAATAATGCTAAATAAACGACAGTTATTTAGCTCTCTTGCAATTCTTGAGCCCTATATATTGAACGTTTTAATTTTTCCACATCATATAAAATAAATACATTGAGAAAATTTTCATTTTAAAGTAAAATAAAAGGACAAAATTGCAACCATGGAGTCCACTAACCTGGAACGAGGTTGTGCAAATGTGGAATGGTCAAGAAATCTCCACCATCTAGAGCCATGTAGGACCAAATATGAAAATTAGATATTGACTTCCTAAAAACGAACTGATGCAATTTTAATTTCATAACTTATCTTCTCAAAGGACATACCTAAGAATGGAGGCATTGCAAACAATAGATCAATCTTTCCGTACAAGAATCCAATGCCCGTAGGCCCACACATCTGAAGCATGTTTATTCCTTATCTTCATATGCCCAAATGTAAGGCTTGCCATTTAATTAATAAGAAAACAACCTAACCTTGTGAGAAGAAGCAACAAAAAAGTCAGCATCAAGTGTCTGGATATCGACAAACATATGTGAAACACTCAAGCACGCATCTACAAGCACTTTTGCCTCAAAATGATGTGCCAAGCCAACTATTTCTTCAATTGGAAGAATAGAAGTTGCAGAGAAAAAAAATCAAATCATACTGAATTCCACTATTTCCATAGAGTTATTATTAGAAAGATATCAAGAGTAATTGGACACAAATCAAGAGAAGGAAAAATGTCTGACAGTTCTTTTCGTTCTTCATTCATTTGACTTTATTATTTTTATTCAGCTCCACACCTTTCCACTAGAAGTGTGATAACTGAAGTAATATGATAACACTTCAGTTTGAAATATTCACCTACTACTTGTTTTATTTGAGTAATGTTTATAAATTGAATGGTAAAAAAAGAAAATAGATTAAAAAAATGCTAAATATCAAATAAAAGGGTGTACCCAGTACATTTTGAGACATGATAGGTAACCACAAGCTTTGTTTTTGTTGAAAACATTTCCTTTAACTCTAGTAAGTTTGGGACATTATGTTCACCTAAACTTACAAACTTCATAACAACACCGGTCCTTTCAGCTATAAGTTGCCAAGGAACAATGGCACTATGATGTTCAACAAACGTAAGTATGATCTGCACTGAAAGAATAGATTGTTACAGTTTAAACTTAAAGTTAAAGCAGTATATGGCTACACATGTTTAAAAAGATAAAGGATGCAACTTCATGATGTAGGAATGTAAAACACTTTCGTTAACTTAAATCTGAAATCAGAATCTTCACAAAGAAAACCTTAAAGCCTACTGTTAGAATTAGTAGGGCTTTGCCCTTAGAGTATTTTTGAAAAGAATAATATATAAGATTTTATTTCCTAAATATTTCCTAGATCTTTTCCTTTCTTACTCCTATTGTACTCTATTTATTTTCTCCATTTGTACCAATTGTATTCATAAGAAAAATAATAAAAGCTAAAGTATCGTGGTTTTTCTCCCAGTTCTCTGGTTTCCACGTAAGTCTCGGGTTGTTGTTAATTGCTTTCAATATGGTATCAGAGCAAGGCAATAACGAAACCCTAGGAGAAAACCAGATCGAAACTGAACCCGTCACTGCCGCCGCCGCCATGGAGAAACTGCTCTAGAACCTACAGAAACTGCCAATCTACCCAACGGGAGTGGTTTCGCAGCCGTACGAGCCGCCGTCTGACCAGAAGATGCTTCACGCGCCGCTCCTGTCCGACACGTGAGCCGTTTCATCTCATCGCCCAGCCCATTCCCTTCTACGCACCATCGGATGTCCAACCGTCAAACCCTTCCAGCCATCCGCATCCTCACGCGCCGCCTATGAGCTCCGGACAGCAACCCTCAACCGTAAATCTTTGAAATTTGTACACTAAGCATCCGTTGTACGTTGACTCTTTACAACAACTGTTGTTTTCTGGTAACGGAATTGATCAACCCTAGAACAGATCGAACATTGAAGCAAGCGAGTCTTCGACGCATTCCAAACCAACCGAGTTGCCGATGTATTCCAAAAACCCGGTAACTTCGTTCCCTAATTTACTGTTAAATTATATAACTGGCTCTTTGGGTTCATCTACAGGGAATTTTTCAGGTGAAAAATTAAATGGGCAAAATTATTTTTCTTGGTCCCAATCAATAAAGATGTTCCTCGAAGGTCGCCACAAGTTCAGCTTCTTAACTGGAGGGACTGTACGTCCTCTACCAGGAGACGCCTTGGAACGACTTTGGAAAGAGGAGGACTCACTTACTCGGTCCATGCTGATTAATAATATGGAACCACAGATCGACAAGCCTCTACTATATGCTGCCACAGCAAAAGATTTATGGGATACAACTCAAACCTTTTACTCGAAACGACAGAATGCCTCTCGTTGTATACACTGTGAAAACAGGTCCATAATTGCAAACAAGGGACTCTAGATGTGACTACCTATTTTAACAAGCTCTCTCTCCTCTGGAAAGAGATGGATTTGTGCCGAGAGACAGTTTGGGACACACCAAATGACGGTACTCAATATGCTAAACTTGAAGAGGCCGTACGAGCCGCCGTCTGATATGAAGATGCTTCACGCGCCGCTCCTGTCCAGTGTTACAATCGTAACTTCTCAACACGATTGTGCGGCACTTGTTTAGCTCGATCAACAAGTCAGCCGTTCGAAATTCGAAATCCGCGGACAAACTCGCAGTATGACGTAGCCTCTCTTCACGTTCTTAAGAAAATGGTTTTATAAAACGTGAGAGAGAAAATAAATTGTTGAAAACATAATAAAAGTGAGCATTGAAGACTGTCAGTTGCAAAGAAAAAGCTTAGTTTGCAAAGAGTGCGACAAGGCTCGGCGGGGGTGCGACTACTCATATACCCTCTATAGTACATATTGAGATTTTTGGCCTTGGCAGGCTTGCATATGAAAAAGCCGAAAAGTCACACTGTGGCTCGGCGACACGAAAACGAACCTAAACTACTTTCAAGACATAAAGATAAAGCGATTTAGGGGTATTCGAACATACGACCATAGATAAATAATACCTTGGACAAGTATGCCCTTGACATTCTCCCCCACCTAAATGGTTGACGTCCCCGTCAACTGGCGAAGCTTGAAATCTTCTGCTTCCACGCTTTAAGATCTTCGACACGTTCCCAGCTGGTTTCCTCCACAGGAAGGTTCTTCCACTTTACCAGATACTCGTGGATCCTTCGTATGGGTCTTCTGCCCCTTTTTACTCGCTCGGCCAGAATTTCTTCAACATCTTTGTCTTCCTTCTGACTAAGGTCGATAATTGGGCGAGTTACGATATTCTGCTACAGGTCCTCAGTGTCTTGATGGTACGGTTTCAGGTTACTAACATGAATTACTGGGTAGATTTTCATCCATGTGGGCAACGCTACTCTGTAAGAAGTATTCCCTACCTTTTTCAGCACTTCAACTGGTCCTTCATACTTCCTGACGAGGAGCTGGTCTTTGCGTCCTCGAAACCTGACTTGCTCTGGTCGTAGTTTGATGAGTACCTGGTCTCCCGCCCGAAACTCAAGAGGCCGTCGCTTCTTGTCCGCCCACTTCTTCATCCGCTTCGATGCTTTTTCTAAGTATGCTCGGGCGATGTCGTTTGTCTGTTTCCACTCTTTCGTGAAATTGATGACTTGAGGGTTCTTCCCTGCAAAGGGATGATCGACAAGGTGTGGCAGTACTGGTTGCCTCCCAGAAACAATCTCAAACGGGTTTCTTCCTATAAATGAACTTGTCTGAGCGTTGAAACAGAATTGGGCTACGTCCAATAGCTGGACCCAGTTCTTTTGCCTTGCGTTTACAAAATGGTGCAAGTATTCCTCGAGCATGCAGTTGAATCGCTCAGTCTGGTCGTCAGTTTGGGGGTGGTAGCTTGAGGATATGTTCAGACTTGTACCCAAGAAGGAAAATAACTCCGTCCAGAAGGAGCCAATGAATCTACCATCCCTGTCACTCACTATACTTGTCGGGACTCCCCACAACTTAACAACATGCTTAAAGAACAATTGAGCTGTCATTTCTGCTGAACACTGCCTGGTGGTGGGGATGAAGGTGGCGTACTTTGAAAAACGATCAATGATGACTAAGATGGCTTCAAAGTCGCCTACCTTAGAAAGATGGGTGATAAAGTTCATAGAGACACTCTCCCAAGGTCTTGTTGGAACCGGTAGAGGGTCAAGAAGTCCAGCAACCTTCACTTTCTCTACTTTATCTTGTTGGCAGATGAGACACATCTTAGTGTACTGCATGACATCATCTCTCATATTCGGCCAAAAGTAGCCCTTCTTCAGCAAGGCGTACGTCTGCTGCCTCCGGGATGGCCAGCCCATAGAGTGTCGTGACACTCATACAACAATTTCTTCCTTAAGTCCCCTGCTCCAGGAACATATAGCCGATTGCCCTTTGTGACTAACAAGTCTTCCTCGACCCAAAACTATCGTGTTTTGCCCGCCTTCACTAAATTCATGACATTCTGAGCGGCATGATCTTTCTGTAGGAACTCTCTCAAGGTGTCTCTAACCGACCAACCAATCTCGCTCCCCCGGAGGTCAGCTAATAGGCATATGGCTGCATGTTCTTGTTTTCGACTTAGGGCATCAGCAGCCTGGTTGCTCGACCCCTTCTTATGTTCAAATTCGAAGTCGAACTCGGCCAGAAATTCCTGTCATCTTGCTTGCTTCAAAGTCAACTTTGGCTGGGTAAAGAAGTGGCAGGTTGCACTGTTGTATTTCATATGCCCAAATGTAAGGCTTGCCATTTAATTAATAAGAAAACAACCTAACCTTGTGAGAAGAAGCAACAAGAAAGTCAGCATCAAGTGTCTGGATATCGACAAACATATGTGTGAAGGGATGAAAACCCTTTACAGCGGAAAATATACAGAAACTCAATTTTAATTAGAACCTTAAAAATACCAATACATTGGCAAAAAAATATTGGTTAAACATGCTTTAAAAAATTACAGAGAAGAAAACTTACGCTCGTTGACGACTCTGAATCTGCCAATCACCAAATTTTGGGGCACCACCACTTGAAAACCTTCCTATTCTCTGATTGAGATGGTTTGTGGGAACCAAAATTGGAATAAGGGAATGGAGAGAATTTTTTTTAGAGAGAATGGATAGACTTCTTCGCAGAACTCTCTCCCGTTCAAAAAAAAAATTTGTTATGCAAAAAATTCCCTCTTCTTCACTGAAGAAGAGGGAAGTTAGAGAGAATAGTTGGGAACGTGGGAAAACCACCCACGTTCCTTATTAATTTAATAAATTAATATTAAATTAATATTAATTAATTAATTAATTAATTATATTAATTAATTAATTAAATAATTAAATAATTAAATCATATTTAATTAATATTTCATTTAAATCATATTTAAATGAATATCTCTCACATAACCTATAGTTTTAATTTAATTAATTTAATTAAATCAAATTTAATTAAATCAAATTAAACAAAACTATTAATTAATTCTCCAATTAATTAATTTCTAAATTAAATATCTTATATTTAATTTAATCCATAATTTGAATCATATTCAAATATAAATTTCTCTCATAACTTATAGTTTTAATATGTATCATATACACATTAAATTTTAACTTATAGGTTTAATATGAATCTAATTCACATTAAACTAATATTTGAACTTATTCAAATATTTTATTCTCTCATAATTTAATTTTGAATCATATCCAAAATTAAATTTATATAATAAAGTCTAATTAAAATATAAACTTTATATTATAATGTATCAATATACATTATATTAATTCCCAAAGTAAATTTGAACATTTCAAATTACAACCAATATAAATAAATCTCATTACTCTTTATGAGCTAGGAAGGGGACCTAATGGACCTACAGATCAGAAGCTACAACGATATGAGATTAATTGGCTAAACTCATTAACCACATTAATCAATATTCGTTAACTGTGTGTACACTCCACTAAAGACTCACAGCTGAACTCTTCTCACTGTAGATATATTTCTGTGTCCACGGATATAGACCAATACCAGTAAGTTAGTCCTTCACAAGTGTTCGTAACTCCAGCTGGGTCAAATTACCGTTTTACCCCTGGGTTACCTCTAGTCCTTAAATACCAGTGCTCCTCTAATGAACAACCTGTTTATGGTCCAACCACTAAACAGAAACCCCTCTCGTGCCATTGAGAGGGTAGGGCCCTTTGTTCAAGTCTCAGAGACACCATTTAAGGGAACACTTATCTACTTACCCTAAAGGTGGGAAGGAGTGAATTCCATCTTGTGTGATTATGTTCTCAGCTCTCCACTCGGTCTTGTCCCCAAAATGATAAGAATATTGAGTCGGCAATCTGGCCACTCTCACTCGTATAAATCAAAGGACAATCCCTCGCAAATAGGAGTTCATAATACACTCAGGATTAAGACTAAGTTACCTAGGTCATCCTAATGAAATAGCAATCCAACTAGTTAACGGAGTTACATCTAGTGATTACTATTTCGTGGTCCAGTCTTATGCAAACTCATTGCATAGGATACCCTCACTCGCATGTCACATACATGAACGCATTTGATCAATGTGTCTGTATCAAATACAAAGTGAGTCGTATCCATAGTGTTAACAGGATAAGGTACCCAACCTTAACCCTATACTATAGACTCTTTAAGCTGATCTTGAACATTAATCCCTGTATGTCTCTACATACTGTTCAAGACTCATCAAACAGCTTAGGATGTTAGTTTATTGGATTTGGGTTATTAAGACAATAAAATAATCAATAACACTTATTGAAATTAAATAATAAAATACTTTATTAATGACGGTCATTGATTATATTTACTATCTACGAGTTTTAGGACATAAAACCCAACAATGTGAAACACTCAAGCACGAATCTACAAGCACTTTTGCCTCAAAATGATGTGCCAAGCCAACTATTTCTTCAATTGGAAGAACATAAGTTGCAGAGAAAAAAAATCAAATCATACTGAATTCCACTATTTCCATAGAGTTCTTATTAGAAAGATATCAAGAGTAATTGGACACAGATCAAGAGAAGGAAAAATGTCTGACAGTTCTTTTCGTTCTTCATTCATTTGACTTTATTATTTTTATTCAGCTGCACACCTTTCCACTAGAAGTGTGATAACTGAAGTAATATGATAACACTTCAGTTTGAAATCTTCACCTACTACTTGTTTTACTTGAGTAATGTTTATAAATTGAATGGTAAAAAAAGGAAATAGGTTAAAAAAATGCTAAATATCAAATAAAAGGGTGTACCCAGTACATTTTGAGACATGATAGGTAACCACAAGCTTTGTTTTTGTTGAAAACATTTCCTTTAACTCTAGTAAGTTTGGGACATTATGTTCACCTAAACTTACAAACTTCATAACAACACCGGTCCTTTCAGCTATAAGTTGCCAAGGAACAATGGCACTATGATGTTTAGCAACCGTAAGTATGATTTGCACTGAAAGAATAGATTGTTACAGTTTAAACTTAAAGTTAAAGCAGTATATGGCTACACATGTTTAAAAAGATAAAGGATGCAACTTCATGATGTAGGAATGTAAAACACTTTCGTTAACTTAAATCTGAAATCAGAATCTTCACAAAGAAAACCTTAAAGCCTACTGTTAGAATTAGTAGGGCTTTGCCCTTAGAGTATTTTTGGAAAGAATAATATATAAGATTTTATTTCCTAAATATTTTCTAGATCTTTTCCTTTCTTACTCCTATTGTACTCTATTTATTTTCTCCATTTGTACCAATTGTATTCATAAGAAGAATAATAAAAACTAAAGTATCGTGGTTTTTCTTCCAGTTCTCTGGTTTCCACGTAAGTCTCGGGTTGTTGTTAATTGCTTTCAATATGGTATCAGAGCAAAGCAATAACGAAACCCTAGGAGAAAACCAGATCGAAACTGAACCCGTCACTACCGCCGCCGCCATGGAGAAACTGCTTTAGAACCTACAGAAATCGCCAATCTACCCAACGGAAGTGGTTTCGCAGCCGTACGAGCCGCCGTCTGACCAGAAGATGCTTCACGCGCTGCTCCTGTCCGACACGTCGGCCGTTTCATCTCATCGCCCAGCCCATTCCCTTCTACGCGCCGTCGGATGTCCAACCGTCAAACCCTTCCAGCCATCTGCATCCTCAAGCGCCGCCTATGAGCTCCGGATAGCAACCCTCAACCGTAAATCTTTGAAATCTGTACAGTAAGCATCCGTTGTACGTTGACTCTTTACAACAACTGTTGTTTTCTAGTAACAGAATTGATCAACCCTAGAACAGATCGAACATTGAAGCAAGCGAGTCTTCGACGCATTCCAAACCAACCGAGTTGCCGATGTATTCCAAAAACCCGGTAACTTCGTTCCCTAATTTACTGTTAAATTATATAACTGGCTCTTTGGGTTCGTCTACAGGAAATTTTTCAGGTGAAAAATTAAATGGGCAAAATTATTTTTCTTGGTCCCAATCAATAAAGATGTTCCTCGAAGGTCGCCACAAGTTCAGCTTCTTAACTGGAGGGACTGTACGTCCTCTACCAGGAGACGCCTTGGAACGACTTTGGAAAGGGGAGGACTCACTTACTCGGTCCATGTTGATTAATAGTATGGAACCACAAATGGGCAAGCCTCTACTATATGCTGCCACAGCAAAAGATTTATGGGATACAACTCAAACCCTTTACTCGTAACGACAGAATGCCTCTCGGTTGTATACACTGTGAAAACAGGTCCATAATTGCAAACAAGGGACTCTGGACGTGACTACCTATTTTAACAAGCTCTCTCTCCTCTGGAAAGAGATGGATTTGTGCCGAGAGACAGTTTGGGACACACCAAATGACGGTACTCAATATGCTAAACTTGAAGAGGCTGACCGTGTTTATGACTTCCTTGCAGGACTTAATCCCAAATTTGATACTGTTTGTGGTTGTATACTCGGACAAAGACCTCTTCCCTCCCGAATGGAAGTTTGTTTTAAAGTCCGCCTGGAAGAGGATCGCACTAATGCCATGGGTGTACTACTACCCCTACCATTGACTCCGCTGCCTTTAGCGCTCAGTCCTCAAATCATGACAGTGACAAGAATAATGGGAAGTCAATTCCTGTGTTTGAGCACTGCAAGAAACAATGGCACACCAAGGATCAGTGTTGGAAACTCCACGGTCGTCCCCAAGAGGTAAGAAACGGTCCTCTAACGAGAAACAAAACTCAGAACGTGCCTACATTAGTGAGACTACCCCTGCCAGCACCTCTCAATCAACCGATCCTACTGCGAGCGAGACCAAGACTTCGACTCTGCGTGCCATTGCTCAGTCAAGTATGCCTCAGTCCCTTGGGCTTATTAGCGTTGATGGGAAGAATCCCTGGATCTTAGACTCAAGGGCTACAAATTACTTGAAAGGTTCTTCGGAACACTTTATCTCGTATGCCCCGTGTGCCAGTAATGAAAAAATCCGAATAGCTGATGGCTCTCTAGCTCCAATCGCTGGCAAAGGACAAATAGTTCCCTCTGACAGTTTTACTCTCCAGAATATTTTGCATGTCCCTAAACTGTTTTACAATTTTTTATCTATAAGCATGATCACTCGTGAGTTGCAATGTAAAGCTATCTTCTTACCTGAATCGGTTTATTTCCAGACATGAGCTCGGGGAGGACGATTGGTACTGCTTGACATAGCAGGAGACTTTACATCCTTGATGACGATACCTCCTATAGTAGTTTGTCTAGGGTTAGTTTACTGTCATCTTACTTTAGTACATCTGAACAAGACTGTATGTTGTGGCCTTTTCGACTGGGCCACCCAAACTTTACATATATGCAATATTTATTTTCCGACCTTTTTTCTAAACTTGATGTCTCTTCTCTATCTTGCGATGTGTGTATTCGGGCTAAACAACATCGGGTCTCTTTTCCCTCACAACCATATAAACCTACACAACTGTTTATCCTCATCCATAGTGACGTTTGGGGTCCTTCCAATGTCACCACCTCATCGGGAAAGCGGTGGTTTGTAACTTTCATCGATGACCATACCTGTCTTACCTGGGTCATACAAGGAAACTTGATGAATATGATCCCTCTCTTGACATTCCCATTGCTTTGAAAAAAGGTACCATATCCTGCACTAAACATCCCATTTGCAACTATATTTCCTATGATAATCTCTCTTCACAGTTTAGAACGTTTACAGCAAGCCTTGACTCTACCATAATACTGAAAAATATCTACACTGCTCTAAAGTGTCCTGAATGGAAAAATGCTATTATGGAAGAGATGAAGGCTCTTGAAAAGTATAGAACTTGGGAGATCTATGCTCTACCCAAGAGACATAAAACTGCAGGATGCAAATGGATGTTCTCTCTCAAATACAAAGCAGATGGTACGCTTGATAGACACAAGGCAAGGTTAGTTGAAAAGGGATTTACTCAGACCTATGGTATTGACTATTCAGAAATCGTTTCTCCAGTTGCTAAGTTGAATACTGTTAGAGTCTTGCTATCTGTTGTTGTGAACAAAGATTGGCCTCTATACCAGCTGGATGTTAAGAATGCTTTTTTGAATGGAGACCTTGTGGAGGAAGTCTACATGAGCCCTCGCCAAGATTTGAACCCCAATTTGGTAGCAGGTGTGTAAACTCCAAAAATCCTTATATGGTCTGAAACAGTCTCCGAGAGCATGGTTTGACAGATTCACTACCTTTGTCAAGTCCCAAGGGTATAGTCAAGGGCACTCTGACCATACTCTATTTACAAAGGTTTCCAAGATAGGAAAGATTGCTATTCTAATAGTAGATGACATTGTTTTGACCGGAGATGATCAAACAGAAATCAATCAATTAAAACAGAGAATGGGTGATGAATTTGAAATCAAGGATTTGGGAAATCTGAAATATTTCCTTGGAATGGAGGTGGCCAGATCTAAAGAAGGTATCTCAGTGTCTCAGAGAAAAATACACCCTTGATCTGCTCAACTTGAGGGGGACTGTTAGAATTAGTAGGGTTTTGCCCTTAGAGTATTTTTTGAAAGAATAATATATAAGATTTTATTTCCTAAATATTTCCTAGATCTTTTTCTTTCTTACTCTTATTGTACTCTATTTATTCTCTCCCTTTGTACCTATTGTATTCATAAGAAAAATAATAAAAAGTAAAGCATCGTGGTTTTTCTCCCAATTCTCTGGTTTCCACGTAAGTCTCGAGTTTTTGTTAATTGCTTTCAATACCTACACCTTAGACAATCAACAAGAATGCGAACAAGTACAAAATGTAAACCCATTGAAATTTACATATTATATATGAGAGAGAGAACTAATAGTCCTGACGGTTTGATCCAACCGTATCTATGTATCACTTGAACTTTGAAAACAACCTCACAAAGTTTAAGTGTAAGTTTACAACTCTCAACATACCAAAAAGTCAAGAACCGTGAAAAAAGCACTTCAAAGAGCACAAAAAAAATGGCAACCAAATGTGTAAGTACAACAAACTTAGCCTCAAACCAACCTTAAAAGTGTTCAAAATGAGTCTAACTATCACTTGAATTTTAGAAACGATGTAACAAAGCTTAAGTGTAAGTTCGTTACTCATAACCTAGCAAAAAGTTAAAAAAGTGAGAAAAGAGCCTTTCAAGACCCAAAATGGCAACAAAGTGTGTATGTTCAACAAACTAAGTTTAAAACAAACCTAAGAAGTGTTGAAAACATGTCTACGTATCACTTGGACCTTAAAAAACGACCTAAGACATCTTAAGTGTAAGTTCATAACTCACAACCTAGCAGAAAGTTCAAAAAATGTGAAAAAAAACACTTTAAGACCCAAAGTGGCAACCGTGTGTGTGAGTGCAACAAACTTAGTGCCAAACAAACCTAAAACGCATTCAAAACATGTCTAAGTATCACTTGAACTTTCAAAACGGTCTAACAAATCTTAACTGTAAGTTCGTAACTCATAACGTACCAAAAAGTTCAAAAAAGATTGAAAAGAAGCACTTCAAGACCTAGAATGCCAAGTGTGTAAGTGCAACAAACTTAAATTCAAACAAACCAAAAAAGCATTCGAAACACGTCTTAGCTTTCAAACGACCTAATGACGCTTAAGTATAAGTTTGTAACTCATAACTTGCCAAAAAGTTCAAAAAAGTGTGGAAAAAGCCCTTCGATGGCAATCATGTCTGTATGTGCAACAAACTTAGTTCGAAACAACCTAAAACATGTTCAAAACATGGGTGAACGGTTTAGTGCGGTTTCGGATGAATTTTTTTTGCATTTTGTGATTCGGTGGTTTCGATTCAGTTTTATTTATGTATAAGCGGTTCAGTTTTGATCCAGTTTAACATAGGTGAACGGTTTAGTGCGGTTTCGAATGAATTTTTTTGGCATTTTATGATTTGGTGCGATTTCAACTTCAAATCGAAAAGTGAACGCCTTTAAATCTTAGAACCCTTCCAACCTTTGATTAATTGTTAAATTTTCTTAGGCATCAAGATTGTGCCTAACCTTACTCTATAAATGTAGAATAAATTAAATTATATACCAATACTCACATTATAGTTAATTAAAAACTAAAATAAGTAATTGGTCATGAAAAGTAGAAAAAAGGGAAAATGACACAAAAATATGTTGGAAATTCCAAAAACATGTTTGAAATTCCAAAAACAAGAATAACAAAATATTTAAAAATGACATTTTGTTTAGTTTTCAAAATTGTGTTTTGAAAACATAGGTAAACAAAATATGTATTTATAAGCTTAATTTCCAAAGCTAAAAACTAAAATTCTAATGGTCATCAAATCTAAAATTTGATTAAGATTTCAACTACAATCCTTTGAGAAATTTTTAGTTTATACCTCTGAACCTTGGGATTTGTATCAGTTTAAACCTCAAACTAATAATTGTATCAATTTAAATCTTGAATGTTGTGAGTTGTATCAATTTTAACCTCAAACTAATAACTTTATAAATTTATATCCTGAACTTTTACAAGTCTATCAATTTAGACCTTGACTTATATAAACTTATCAATTTAAATCCTCAATTATGTTTTACTTAGACACACTTATAAAAGTTGAAAGTTTACATTGATACATGCTTGAAAATTTAAGGTATAAATTGACGCATTTATAAAAGATTAAAAATTTAAATTGATATATCTAATATAAATATTAGTTTATGCTTTAAACTAATACAATTCAAAGAATTTAAAGTTTAAATAGGTATATATAAATCATCGTAAA
This sequence comes from Cucumis melo, assembly GCF_025177605.1. NCBI lineage: Eukaryota > Viridiplantae > Streptophyta > Magnoliopsida > Cucurbitales > Cucurbitaceae > Cucumis > Cucumis melo. The sequence continues at coordinate 26,959,099 of NC_066860.1, read as the reverse complement.
ATGACACTAAAAATAGATTTTATCTTTTAAAAAAATTAAAAAGATAGTTACCAAGAACCATCGGAAAATCTTGCCTTCTTGCGGACGCGCCCATGCCATTTAGGCGACCGGCAAAAAGGGTTGATAAAGTTGATAAAAGCTTGTATTCAATTAACATTATTTGCTTCGGTAGCTCAATTTTTAGCTATCTCCTTTAATTTGCTTAATCCTTTTTCTCGGAAAAATTGATCTTTTCATTTGGTTTTAATTTAGTCCCATTTTTTTAAAGGCCATATTGCTTAATCATTTGGTTTTAATTAAGTTAAAATAATTTGCTTAATCTTTTCATTTTTTTAAAGTTTGAGTTACGTTTTCAATTTCATTTATAGGTTTTCTGATTAAAATTCTTTTATCAGTGAATATTCACTTTATTGTTCCATGTTAATGTCTATTACATTAAAATTAAAAAAATCTATAATTAATTTAGAGATTTTTTCAAATATAATAAAATGAATCTACTTGTTTATAACTTAACAAAAAGGAATTTCTATCCTTTAAACAAGAAAAGTAAAATTTTGCTTTCTAACAGTTTTGTAATTTAAAACAAAATTTTCTTATAATTATTTTAACTTAATTAATAAACAATGTCAAATTGAAGTGAACATCGAGAACTAGTGAGTATTGTGATCTAAATCATATTCAAAGAAATTCAAACCTCAAACATAAAAAGATAACATTCAACTTAGAAACTAAACAAAATCTATACCAAAATATGTATCTTCTCTTATTTATTTTTTCAAAACTATGATTATTTTCGTCCAATATCTTAACCAACAAACTCTACAAATGAAAACTATAGTTCAATTGTCAATCCATGGCTATAACTTAAAAGAAATTTTGAATTTTGTTGTGTAGTTTGATGAAAAAAATTAAGAAGAAAAAAGGAAATTTTGTTCTAAATCACAAAACTAATAAAAATATTGTACAAATATAACAAAAAATTATAGTCTATCAGTAATAGATAATGATAAACATTGATATACTTTTATCAATGCCTATCAGCTAGCATCTATTACTCACAGGTAATAAAAGTCTATTAGTGTCTATCAACATGTATAAGAGATATTTTATTATATTTTGGTTCATTTTACAATATTTAGAGACAGTTTTAAAAAATGTTTCTGAAATAACTTTTTCAATATAAATTATGGAGGAAAATTTATCAAACCATAAAAACTATTTATAAATTTTTTTATCAAATAGTAAGGACTAAGTTCCAATTTTTAGCCAACAAGAACTTAAATCAATTAACATTTGGATGTATTAATAATCTCGAAATCTATGATGCCAACTTTTAAAGTCCTAACAACTAAAACCTCATTTGCTAATCATTTTGTTTTATTTTGTGTTTTTTTTTTAAAAAAAATAGGACTATATCATCTCCATAACTTACAATGATTTGAATCTTTCTTGAATACATTTATTGAATTCTTTATCAAATTTAAAAAAACAAAAACAAAAACACTTTTTGAAAGTTGTATTTCTAGTTTTCAAGATTTAACTTGATTTTTTAAACCATTGATAAAACACAGATAACAAAAGTGACTTAATTTTGAGAAAAAAAATTACAAAACACCATCTTCAAACTTTTAGGAGCCGTTTGAGGGAAGGGTTAAGTTATGGATGGTTGATGTTATGATAAAACTAGTGTTGTGATAAACCTAGTTTTATCATCATAACATGTGGGTTTAAAAAAGTAATTTTATGATAAGATGTGTTTTGAGGAAATGTTTAAAAAGATAGTTTTATAGGGAAATTGAATTGATTGGATCATGATGAATTGAAAAAGGTTTAAGAAGAAAAAGAGAGAGGGAATAGGGGTTATGATAACCCTAAAACAAGGGTTATGATAACATTTTCCTCAAACAGGGGTTGGGTAACCCCACATTGATAACCCTCAGCCCAAACGGTCCCTTAATTTTTTACCAAATTTATAATCAAACAAAACTATTTTCAAAAAATGTATAAAATTAAATAAATGTGAAACTAAAATAAAATTTGTGGATATCCATAGTAATCTATAATTAAACCAAACTATTTTTTCTAAAAACTATATGGTTTAATTTTTTTGGAAATGTGAAAGGAAAATAAAATTTGTCCATATCTAAATTAAAAAAAAAAAAAAAAAAAAAAAAAAAAAAAAAAAAGAGGTAAAAAAAGTGTATATATTTAAAAAAAAAATTACGAATTGACTTCACCGACCTCAACGTTGGCCATCACGTTTCGTAGTCCATTCCGTGTTCGGTGCTACTACGACAAAACTAATGCTTTTATTCTACTTTAAGGTAATAAAAAAAGAAGTCAATGTTCTTGCCTCTTGGATTGGTTTCGATTCATTCTGCTTTACTCCCATTTCTTATAAATACTAATCATCGTTTCATCCCTAATCTCATCAATCTCTCGTTAGAGGAATTTCTACTTCGATCAGGATCTTAAGACAAGGTAATGTTCCATAGGGTTTATGTTGTTGAATTTAATCCATGCAATGTTCTAATCTCATCAACGAGTTTCGATTTTGGCATTTGAATCTGGGTTGTTAATCTTCGGTTTATGGAATTAATTTGTGTTTAGGATCTGATTATTAGTGGCGTTTTTTTTCCTCTTCTTAATTGCTTAGTTATGGAGGAATCTGTCTCTTCTTTATTTATATGGATTCTAGTATAGTTCTTGCAAATTGTCATTTCATATTGGTGAGATGATAACGCCTTCTGTCCTGTTTTCAGGCATGAATTGTGGAGAATTTCTATTTTCTTAGTTTCGTTCATTGTATTTCCTTTCGAATTGAAAATAAAATTGTATGTGGCAGAAAGAAGTTTGAAACTGATGTAAGATGGAAGAGATAGAAAAGGTAGTTAGTTCATCCTTGTATTGCTGATAGTTTACTTTGGCATTCCGTTTTGATTTTTGGTTTTTTGAAAAATAAGCAAAATTTCTATCGATTTTATATAATGATTTGCATCTTTAAGTTAAAGGAGTTGGATTTAGACTTAAAATTTTCAATAATTGAAGACGAAAAACTAAATGGTCGTTGAATGGGGCTTTCATGATTCTTTTGGACTAAGGAAAGACACGGTTAGACAATTTTCTTCCTCTACATGATTGTTTATAATTACAGATCAAGGATATTTTAAGCTACTTCATTTTCTCTTTTTCTCCCTTCTTTATGCAGTTTGTTTTGTTTTGCTATTTTCAGTTGGCGATTTTCTCTGCTTTCTAATTGTTTGGGTGTGTATTTTCTATTGAAAATTAAAAGATGAAGAAAGAAGAAATAAGAGAAAAAGAAAAGAAGAAAGAAGAGAAGCACAAGAACAAAGATGAAGCCAAAGATGAGAAGGAATCCAAAAAGAAGCACAAAGACGAGGATGGAGCAGAAAAGGAAACAGAAGTGAACAAGAAGAAGGAAAAGGAAGATGAGAAGAAAAAGAAAAAAGATGAAAAGAAACCTAAGAAGAAAGATGAGAAGTCTGGGGAGAATGATGGAGTGAAAGACAAGAAAGGAAAGAAAAAAGAAGCGGAGGAAGATGAAGATTTTGAAAAAAAGGAAAAGAAACAGGAAAAAGGTAAGAAAGATAAGGAGAAGGGCAAAGGTTCTGATGTAGTGGAAGATAAGAAAGTGAAGAAGGAAGTTGAGAAGGAAGAAGAAAAAGAAGATGGTAGTAAAGAAGAGAAGAAGAAGAAGAAAGATGAGAAGGAAAATAAGAAAAAGGAGAAAGGAGAAGAAGAAGATGATGGTAATGAAGAGAAGAAGAAGAAGAAGAAAGGAGAGAAGAAAAAGGAGAAAGAAGGAGAAGAAGATGGTGGCAAAGAAGAGAAGAAGAAGAAGACAGAAGAGAAGGAGAAGAAGAAAAAGGAGAAAGGAGAAGAAGATGATAGTAAAGAAGAGAAGAAGAAGAAAGATGAGAAGGAAAATAAGAAGAAGGACAAAGGAGAAGAAGAAGATGATGGTAAAGAAGAGAAGAAGAAGAAGAAAGGAGATAACAAAAAGGAGAAAGGAGGAGAAGAAGATGGTGGCAAAGAAGAGAAGAAGAAGAAGACAGAAGAGAAGGAGAAGAAGAAAAAGGAGAAAGGAGAAGAAGAAGATGATAGTAAAGAAGAGAAGAAGAAGAAAACAGGAGAGAAGGACAAGAAGAAGAAGGAAAAAGGAGATAAAAGTAAAGAAGAGGAGAAGAAGAAGAAAGTAGAGAAGGAAAAGGAGATAACTTGACTGATATACTTGATAATGATTCAATATATGTATATACTTTACTAGTATATTGCATACTTAACCATAACTACAGTGAACTGAAAAAATTTTTATGAAAATCATGTAATAAGTATATCAATCAATTAATACATATAATATAAGTACGTCAAAGTATTAATATACAAAGTAAAATCAAACCAAAATCAACGTAGAAAAATAAAACGAAATCATTTGAAAAAGTTAAAATTCTCATATCAACAACCAATATGTATATCATATTGCAACTAATGTACCATTTTATTGCATCTTAAAATCAAGATTAATACAATAGAAAAAGAAGAAGAAGGATGTACATCCACTTGAATGCCATAAGAAAAAAGAAGCAAAACCGGAAATAAAACTTAAAAAATCGTTTTGATTGTAGAAATAAAACTTAAAAAATCATTCGGATGTTGGAGATACAAGTTAAAAATTGAACTCCTAAAACCACTACGACAAAATCAAAATCAAAGGACGAAATCAAAATTGGAAATTCATCTTCATAAGAGTTTTAAATGCTTTGACAAACGATTAACAAATAAAGATGTCTTTACTGATTTCAGTGAATTTTGAATGATTTGACAAACGATTAACAAATGAAGACACCCTTATCGATTTCAGAAACCAATTAAAATCTACCGATGAGGAAAAGCGAGGAAGAACAAATTGTCGAGAATGTAAGAGAGAATTACTAGAGCTTAAAAAGAGTAGGAGAAGAAATACGTTGAAGGGTTGTTTGGGGATAGTAACATATTTATGATAGAAAAATATTTTAAAGAATTCAAATTTTGTCAATATTTGCACAATTTTAAAACTTTGTATCATATTTACTATATACTATTCTAAAAAAATTACCCGATACAAATCTTCTTTAAAAGGTAGGAGACGAATTAAGAATACTTTAGAAATAATAACAAATTTAAAATGAAAATTATTTTCAAAAATGAGAATTTTGTTATATTTGTAAAATCTCAAAATCACGTATCATGTTTGCTATATCTAAAAAAACCTACTACAATTTTTCCTTTACAATTTCCCAATGCTTTATTTTCAAAAATATCTAAAGCCATGAAAATCTTTGGTATTATTAATCGAAATTAACATTCAACTTTCAAAAGTTGCAGGGGAAGGAAAAAAAAAGTCCTTATGTATCATTCTTTTAAGTCCAAAAATGAATTTCGAAAGAAATTGAGTTGTATAAAAAAAATTCAAAAAAATACAAATTTTAGAAAATATACTCTAAAAGGCTCATTTTATAGTAACAAAAATGATATTGTAAAACTATTAAAATTCCAAAAGCTTTGAACCCAATGCAATTATAAATTAAAGTTAGGTAAAGTCACATATTCTATAATGGTTTTCCTTTTAATAATAAATGATAATTAATAATTAGAAATTATTTTTATTAATAGAACTCAAATAAAAGGTTAATGATAAAAGAAAGAAAAACTAAAAAAAGATCTACAACAAACGTGTATAGTAGGGTTGATTCAAGTGATTTAATTAACAATATTACATTTGATTTAAAAATAACAAAATTATCCATCAAAATAATGAAAATGGAGAAAAAAGTTTCTCCGTATGAAAGCTTTATATATAGTACTAGTAAACAACGCGTGCATCATACGTGAAAATCACATAAAAAAATTATAGTTTTAACTTAACTTTATAAAATTGAACCAGTTATTTCAATATTTTCATATTTATATCATTTTTATATGCACGTTGTAATGTGTGGAAAATGAATAGTAAATTTAAAAATATCATAATATACTATCTTAAAATATTCATTTTTATTTTAATTATAATTTGAAACGAAATTATACCTTTTTAATGTAAATATGAAATTGAATACTTCAATCATATAGACATGTACCGTCACTATAAAAAAAGGATTCAATAAAATAAATATTTTAATTATATTATAAATTTCTTTTTTTATTAAAAAATGTCATTAGGTAAATTATTAATTAGTACTTGAACAACTTAATTTTTATTATATCATAATTTTTTTAATGATTTTGTAGGTAAAAAATTAAAGGAAAGACTTTAATATTTCTTATGCTTTGTACATTTTATTATCTTTATATATACTTAATAAATTTGAATAATATTTACATTGTTTGAACAAAATCAAAATATAAGTCACTCAACCATTTCATTAATAAAATAGTTTTAATAAAAAAATTAAATGAAGAAAAAAACATGAGCAAAATTTCGATGATTACATTGAAAAAAGATTCTTAATATTACATGATTTAAACATTAAGAGCATAAACATATATATATATATATATATGTATATATATACATACATATATATATATGTATATATATAGATATCTATATATATATATATAAAGTTGGTGGTTTAAGTTTTCCAAACTTTTGTTGTGTACTAAAAAGAAACCTATGAATGAAAGAACATGCACAAGCATACTTGTATAAAGAAAATAATATACGAAGAGAATAGAAAAACATGATTTGATTTCTTCTTCATCCTTAGCATTTTGTGGTGACTTTATGAACATGAATGAAAAAGAAAGAGATATTTTATATCCAAAAATTTGAAAAAGAAGAATTTGAAAGATTAAAAGAGATACAAAAAAGTTAATATAAGAAAAGGAAATGTGAATAGTTGTGAGACAGAAGATTAAGGAGAGAGGAATATGAATAAATTTGGATAAATTTAAACAACATAATTAATTGGAGATAAAATTTTTAAATTTTGAGAAAAGTTATAACAAAGAGATGAAAAGTTAAAAAAATATTTCCACTAAAGCAATCATTAAAAGTAATAATGAAAATGATCGCAAACATCAAATCTACGTGAATTACAAAATTGTCACTAAAGCAATACTAAAATAAGTAACAATAAAAAAGTAAAATGGAACAAAAAGATTTCTCCACTTGCATCATTTTATATACGCTATAGTTATAGATACTATAGATAGATTAAAGTTTGAATTGAAACATTTATAAAAACTTAAGGTTTAAATTGATATAGTGATTAGTTTTGTAATGCCTCAAATTAAGGTATGTTATTTTTAATGATTTTAAGTTTAATTTTGAAAATTTTGGGTGTAATTTTCTTTCCATTGTTGAAATATTTGATTTGTGGAGATTGGATTTATTAGATATTTTGGAAAATATCTAATTGTTTAAAGTTGGATTTTGATTAAAATTGTTTGTTTTAAGAGATTTGTATTCCGGAAAATTTTAATTAATTATATATTATTATGTAATTAATTAAACTTGAAGTTGAAATAATTATATTACGTAGATAATATAATTATATTTCGGGAAAGATAAGAGTGAATTGATTGGAAAGAGAGGGAGATTTGAGTTTAAAAATATTTGATAGGTTTTAATAAAGAGAGAGTAGGAAATTGGGAAAAGAATTAAGGAAAAAGGAAAGAGAATAATAATAATAATTTATTATTATTAATGAATTAAATAGGCTCCTTAGGAAAAACACTATTCATCATCTTCCTCAAGAAACCCTAATCTTACCACTAAGAAACCATAGTCGCTGATCGTCCGCGTAACCGAGCTGATAGCCATCCTCATCACTGCGTTTTTTCGTAAGCTAGCCGATCTCCCAACCTTCACCAGAGTCGTATGCGTCCGCCCATCAACGTCTCCGTCTTCGTCCGTCTTCGTCTCCTAGCCGTCTTCATCAATTGTCTGTCTCCGTCTCTGTCTCTGAGTCGTCTCCTCCATTGTCAGCCGTCACAGCTGGTTGTCGTCCGTCACTTCTTCGTCAGTTGCTCGTCAGTCGTCACAGCCAGTCGCCTTCCGTTGCACCGTTCCGTCCGAGTCGATCCGTCAGTGAGCCACTCCCAACTGTGTGTGTGAGTGTCCCTCAGCCGTCCGAGTTGTGCGTGCGTGTGCAAGTCAGGCTCCTAGCCGCTCGAGCCGTCCTTTCCCTTCAACCGCACGCCAGCCATAGCTGAGCTGCTTCCAGCCTCAGCCCGAGCCGCCTAGCCATTTTGAGCCGCCAAGCCTATTTTGGCCTTTTCACCTACATTTTTGATAAGTTTGATTTGATTTTTGGTTAATGCGCAAGAAATAATTAGTTGGACTTTAAATAATTTAATTTTGGATTAAATTGAATTATTTTTCTTAAAGGATTGGAAGTGAGTTGTGGAACGTTGTCCTAAATTAAGGTTGAGTTGGATCCGATATCAACTTTGGGTAGGTTGAATTAACTAGATTTCTAGATCCTAAATTAACTGCAAATTTAGTTATCTTAGTATTTTACCCTTAATGTTTAGGATTTTTCTTGGGAAACTTGACTTTACTGTAAGGAAGGTATTTCTGTGAATTGAATTAATCTCCAGGTAAGAGATTCTTCTACTAGACATTCAAATTGAAGTAAGAGCTTGCATGTATTTTCTCGCTATGCGTACTTGTATTTGAGATGCATAATGAGTTTATGTTACGATAACTGATAATTAGGACATAGTTTATGTTTATGTTGATTGTTAGTTATGACATGGTAGTGTGATGACGATCATGTTTGATGATGTTGATGTTTATGCATGAATTATTTATCTCATCCTTAAGACTGCTACGATTAATATTCATGTCATGCTTATGATGCTATGTTATGCTGCATGCTATTGGATAGGGTGTACTGTTAGCTTTTTTTATTAGAGTCGTACCCACATGGGTGTCCATCTGGATCCCACCTTTTTATGATTGTGTAGTCCGACAGGATCACTAGTCCAGTATGAAATGATACGTTTACGAGTGGCTCGACGGAGTCACTCACAGCCCGATTGTCTAAGTGTTTCCTTCGAGATTCACTAAAGACCAGTTTGTCTTAGGCGTTCACCGAAGACCAGTTTTGTCCTAAGTGTTCCTTTGGGTTCACTGAAGACCAGAAATGTTCTTACAAGATCACAGATTGCACGTGTTCGGAAACGTGCCAGTTAGGGATACCACTTTACAGGACTCTAATAGAAAGTTAGTAGCCACCTAGCGGGGCTAGTAGTAAGTCTCTTACTGAGTATATTTTTATATTTACTCTCTTATGTTTAATTTTCCAGGAAAATATAGAGGTAAGAGCTGAGAAAAGTTGGCGAATGACAAGAAGTGACCGTGGCATGCCATAGGGAATGTTTTGCTTCTGCCTAATGTTATTAGTTTTTTATTTTAGTATTTATGCACCTTTATTTATTTTACTCCTTAAAACTAGATAGGACCGGAATAGGAATTTGTTATTTTGAGATTTATTTCTATTGATTTGTTTATTTATAATTTTAAACGAGTATTTAAAGTTCTGACCATAAACATTTGTTTTATCTTTAAATTTAATTTAAGAAATTTTATTTTTCTTTTAAGTAGTAACGAAAGAGTTGGGTTATTACAAAAGTTAGAAAAAATTAGAAAAAAAAAAAAAGTTAGCAAGATCTATAGGAAAAATCTTGCTTCTTGCGGACGTCCCCATGACATTTAAAAGGCGACCGCAAAAAGGGTTGATAAAGTTGATAAAAGCTTCTATTAAATTAACATTATTTGCTTCGGTTGCTTACCTTTAGCTACCCTTTAATTTGCTTAATCTTTTTATTGGAAAAAAAAATAGAAACCTTGTAATTTTTTTTATTCGGTTTCAATTTAATCCCATTTTTTTAAAAGGTCATATAAATTTGATTTTAAAATTTGAGTTATTTTTCAATTTGATTGATAGATTTGATGATTAAAATTTTTTATTTCAGTTTTTATGTGAATATTCTCTTACGTTAGAAATTAGAAGATGTATGTTTAATTTTAGAAATTAGAAGATCTATGTTTAATTTAGAGATGTTTTATAATTTAACCAAAAAATTTCAATCATAATAAGTTAGAGATATGATAAATCAAGATGAACATCTATCATTTAAAAAAGAAAAGTAAAATTAAAGTGTGCATTAAGAGCTAAATCGTACTAAAAAGTGAGTAAAATTCATACCTCAGAGGGTAACATTCAACTTATAAACCATATAAAAGCTATATCAAAATATGTATCTTCTCTTATTTATTCTTTCCAAAACTATTATTTTCGTCCAATATCTTAACTAACAAACTCTAAAAATGAAAACTGTTTGGCTAAATTGGCAATCCATAGCAATAATTTAAAGGAATTTTAAAATTTGTCTTTCAAGTTTGATAAAGAAAAGCAAAAATTGTTTTAATTCACAAAACTTCTAAAAATATTTATAAATGAAACAAAATTTTATAGTATATTAGTGACAGATAATGATAAATGTTAATATACAATGTCTATCAGTATCTATCATTCATAGGTAATAGCAGTCTATTAGTGTCTATCAAAATATGTAAGAAATATTTTACTATATTTGTAAATATTTTAGTTCATTTTACAATATAGTCAATTCCAAAAAATGTTTTTTAAATAGCTTTTTCAATCTAAACCATGGAGGAAAATTTATCAAACCATAAAAACTATTTATAATTTTTTTTATCAAATAGTAAGGACTAAAAATTCTAATTTTTAGCCAACAAAAACTTTAATTAACTAACATCTTGATGTACTAATAACTTCGTAATCTATGGTTCAAATTCCATATCCCACCAACTTATATAATCCTAACAACTAAAGACTTCATTTGCTAAGTATTTCATTTTTTTGTTTTGTTTTGTTTTTTCTTTTGAATTAAGACTATCTCATCTCCATGATTTACAACGATTTGCATCTTTCTTAAATACATTGATTGAATTTTTTACCAAATTTTAAAAATAAATGCTGCTTTATTAAAGCTATTTTTATAGTTTTTAAAATTTAGCTTAAATGGTAAAATATTGACAACAAAAGAATAAAATGACTCAATTTTGAAAACAAGAAGAAAATAAAATGATTACCAAAGCTCCTTACCAAATTTATATTCAAACCAAACTATTTTCTAAAAACTACATGGTTTAATTATGAAAATGTGAAAGGAAAATAAAATTTGTCCATATCCAAAATATAGAAAGAAAAAGAGAGGTAAAAAAAGTGTATATATTTAAAAACTAATTACGTATTGACTTCACCGACCTCAGCTTTATCCATCAACGCTTTCATAGTCCATTCCGTGTTCGGTCCTACGAGAAAACTAATGCTTTTAGGGTAATAACTAAAAAAGTCAATGTTCTTGCCTCTTCGATTGGTTTCGATTCATTCTGCTTTACTCCCATTCCTCATAAATACTAATCACCGCTTCATCCCTAATCTCCTCTATCTCTCGTAAGAAGAACTTCTACTTCGATCAAGATCTTAAAATAAGGTAACGTTCCATGGGGTTTATGTTGTTGAATTTAATCCATGCAATGTTCTATCTCATCAACGAGTTTCGATTTTGACATTTGAATCCGGGTTGTTAATCTTCGGTTTATGGAATTAATTTGTGTTTAGGATCTAATTATTAGTGGCGTTCTTTTTTTTTTTTTCTCTTCTTAATTGCTTAGTTATGAAGGAATCTGTCTCTTCTTTATTTATATGGATTCTAGTATAGTTCTTGCAAATTGTCATTTCGTATTGGTGAAATGATAACACCTTCTGTCCTGTTTTGAGGCATGAATTGTGGAGAATTTCTATTATCTTAGTTTCGTTCATTGTATTTCCTTTCGAATTGAAAATAAAATTGTATGTGGCAGAAAGAAATTCGAAACTGATGTAAGATGGGAGGGATAGAAACGGTAGTTAGTTCGTCTTTGTATTGCTGATAGTTTACTTTGGCATTCCGTTGTGATTTTTGATCTTTGAAAAATAAGCAAACTTTCTATTGATTTCATATAATGATTTGCATCTTTAAGTTAAAAGAGTTGGATTTAGACTTAATTTTCAAAAATTGAAGACGAAAATTTAAGTGGTCGCTGAATGGGGCTTTCATGATTCTTTTGGATTAAGGAAAGACACGGTTAGACAATTTTTGACTACTTATAATTTTGAGTGCAACAGGAAGTCAGGTCGAATATTCTTCCTCTACATGCTTGTTTATAATTACAGATCAATAATTTTTTAAGCTACTTCATTTTCTCATTTTCTCCCTTCTTCATGCAGTTTGTTTTGTGTTGCTATTTTCAGTTGGTGATTTTCTCTGCTTTCTAATTGTTTAGGTGTGTATTTTCTATTGAAAATTAAAGGGGATTTGGGAAGGGGATTTCAAATTTGAAATTCTAGTGAAATTCATCAAGATGGCTGATGGATCAGTTAGTACCCCAATTATTGGAAAAGAAGAGAAGACAAAGGTTGAACTTGATTGGGAAGTTGTTAAGGTGGATAAAGAGGTTGAGAAAGAAAAGCTTGAGGTCAAGATGAAGGAGGTAAAACATGAAGATGACAAGAAAGAGAAGACAGCAGCCAAGCTTCAAAGAAAAAGCTCATCAGTACAAAAAGAGAAGGCAAAAGATATCGAGAATAAAAAGGAAATATCGTTGAAGTCTGATGATGAAAAAGATAAGAAGGTCAAGGTTAAGGAAGACGATGATTCAAAATTGGAAGGGAAGAACAAAAAAGAAACGAAAAAAGAAGAGAAGCACAAGAACAAAGATGAAGCCAAAGATGAGAAGGAATCCAAAATGAAGCACAAAGACGAGGATGGAGCAGAAAAGGAAACAGAAGTGAACAAGAAGAAGGAAAAGGAAGATGAGAAGAAAGAGAAAAAAGATGAAAAGAAACCTAAGAAGAAAGATGAGAAATCTGGGGAGGATGATGGAGTGAAAGAAAAGAAAGGAAAGAAAAAAGAAGCCGATGAAGATGAAAATTTTGAAAAAAAGGAAAAGAAACAGGAAAAAGGTAAGAAAGATAAGGAGAAGGGTAAAGGTTCTGATGCAGTGGAAGATAAGAAAGTGAAGAAGGAAGTTGAGAAGGAAGAAGAAAAAGAAGATGGTAGTAAAGAAGAGAAGAAGAAGAAGAAAGATGAGAAGGAAAATAAGAAGAAGGACAAAGGAGAAGAAGAAGATGATGGTAAAGAAGAGAAGAAGAAGAAGAAAGGAGAGAACAAAAAGGAGAAAAAGGAGAAAGGAGGAGAAGAAGATGGTGGCAAAGAAGAGAAGAAGAAGAAGACAGAAGAGAAGGAGAAGAAGAAAAAGGAGAGAGGAGAAGAAGAAGATGATAGTAAAGAAGAGAAGAAGAAGAAAACAGGAGAGAAGGACAAGAAGAAGAAGGAAAAAGAAGAAGGAGATAGAAGTAAAGAAGAGGAGAAGAAGAAGAAAGTAGAGAAGGAAAAGGAAAAAAAGGACAAAGGAGTAGTGAAGGGCAAGGATGAGGGGAATGATGAAGTGAAGGAAAACAAAGGGGAGAAGAAGAAGGGCAAGGATGAAGAAGATACTGAAAAAGAAGAAAAGAAAGCAAAGAAAGAAAAGAAGGACGAGAAGAAAAAAGACAAAGGCGAGAAGGAGAAAGAAGAGAAGAAAAAAGATAAGAAAATAGTAGAAGATGAAGAAAAGAAGGACGAGAAGAAAAAAGACAAAGGCGAGAAAGAGAAAGAAGAGAAGAAAAAAGATAAAAAAATTGTAGAAGGCGAAGAAAAGGAGGGCAAACATAAGAAACAAGACAAGGACGAAGTAGAAGACAAGAAGGGAAGAAAGGAGAAGAAGAAAGAGAAGGGAAATGATACGAAGACGGAGGCCTCAGTTAACACCAGTAGGGAAATTGACATAGAAGAATCCAAGAAGACTGATACCTCAGTTACAAACACCAGTAGGGAAATTGAAATACAAGAATCTGAGAAGGGACCTAAAGGAGAAGACGAGAAGAAAAACAACAAAGATAAGGAAGAAAAGAAGAAGAAAGTTGAAGAGAGAAACAAAACTAGAGAGCTAGGAAAATTGAAACAGAAACTAGAGAAGTTAGATGTTAAAATAAATGCCTTGCTCCTGAAAAAAGTAGACATTATGAGGCAAATAAAAGAAGCTGAAGATGGAAATTGCGACACCGCTGCGAAAGCAGTGGAAGTGGCATAGATCTCATAGGTTGGTGGCTGTGTTTTTCTCATCCTCAGCTCTATGAAACAAAACTTGGAGATGTATTCTTATTCAGGTTTTCCCTATCCTCACCATTTCAATGAGTGAATATGTACATGTATTGTGATAAATATGTAGAATTACACTTTTTTCTTTTCTTTTCTTTTCTTTTCTTTTTTTCTGTAAAATTTCATTTTATGTTCTGTGCTGGTAAGAAAACTCAGCTGATGTTTGATTAAGAAGCTGGGCGGTTACGATTGGTGCTTTCTAACAAGTAAACAGTGTTTTTAAATTCTCAAAACTGCTTTTAATCATTTGTCAGTTCAAGTCTATAAGTTTGTGGACACCTCGAATACATCAATACTGAAGGTAAAGGATTCAAAACCCTTTTGGTAAAAATCAGTGATGGATAAAGGTTTTTGTTTGATTTCGAGCAAGAATATTCATCTTGCAGTCTATTGCAGTCTCAGTTAAGGCTTTCGAGCAGTTTTTGTTTTTTTGTTTAAGAAACTTTGAACTATTTTATGGTGCTTTTTGTAGAGATGTCACATTTTTTTCCCCAAAAATATAAAATTTGGTATAGTATGATATCGATTGTTATTTTCATATGTGTTTTATCATTTAAATATTTGATAAATTAAAAAAATGCTATGCTATTCTGGATTCTTATAAAAAGTTTTTGGTTGATTTGATTGGGGGATGGTGAGAGGGGTCTTCAATGTACAATTTTTATGTGCAATTTTATGTGACTTGAATATTTGATCACAGAATTTTAAAGTAACCATTCGATTTGCAAACAGACTTAAACAACATATTAAAAAAGCGAACTTCTTCTTTTTTTTAATAAACTGAGCAAATGCTCGACTAGTTAAGATGTAACACTTTAATTTAAACTGAATGATTATAGACCATGTTAAAACTTTTAACTATTAGGCATGCATAAGTGAATAAAGGATCAATTCGTTTACAAATACAAGTTAAAAACAAAGATCAAAGATAAGGAAGAAATCAAATGCATAGACGAATTACAAGATCCAAGTTAAAGATAATACAAAAGAGAGAAAATACAAAGAAAAGGCTCAATTTGGGGTAGAAGATCTCTCTAGACTCTAGAAGTGGAAGACAATATTTACATGGCGATAGCTAGCATCACAACGTTGTAAAAAAAAACACCCCAATTAACACTTCCTCAGCTATTGCAATGTTGTAGGGGCAGCGTTTACTTCCTTGAACATTACCAAGAATTGTAACTTGTAACTTTGTTTGGTAGGGACGTCGGTAAAATTGTCATTTTATATCATTGGAAACTTCGTTAATTTGCTCAACTAAACTTGACTACTCCATTTAGCTCCAAAAAGCATATGAAACATCTCAACCGACATCTATTAGAAAAATGGTGTAAGGTTCATTAATGGATAGAGTGCTAGGGTAGAGCATTATGTTCGTATGATTCAAGAGGACAAGCATTGATTTCTTTTGAAATAACCTCTTCTATGATTATTATCTTAATTGTAGTTTCTAGGAAATAATTTTGGAGGTGTTAGCATTATATTACAAGTGTTGAATAACCAAAATACCATATCATAATTCCTTTGTTTAGAAATAACATGTTGGTACTGTTTAAATCGTCTCAATGCATAACGATAGAGATTTTCCATATATCTTATTCTTTATTTGAAATTTAAGACATATTTAGAGGGAAAATGTCTGCACATAGTTTCTTTATAACAAAAGAAGGGATTCAAGGCTCGAGAACGCAGACATCACAATGGAGATAGTGTATTGATAGAGATCGTCAAAGAGTTTCCTTTTCCTCCTAATTTTTCTCTTTAGTTGTCTTTACGTACTTTATCTAGGATAGTCCATGGTTTTGAGTGGTATGAATTCAACTTAATTTGGGCATTGATGTGTTTGTTTGACATTTTTATATGTTGTAATTTAGAGAGTAATTTATACACTGCAACAACCTGGTTCATTATTTTTGTGCTTATTGCTTTTAGTCTATTTGCCAAAGATGAATGAATATTGCTTGATGTAAGTTTAGCTTGGGAAGGTAAAATTTAGATTATTGGAAATTGAAAGCAATGTCTACTGATAAAACTTGCAAGAATGTTTACGGACAGAATCAATTGAGTTTGGGAGAAAAAAAACATTAAATTAGTAGTACTTTAGAATTTTTTTTTTTTTTTTAGCTTATAATTGTTGCATGCTAGAAAATATAAACAGAATATATAGCAGTTGTTTAATTAATTTAATCAATTTTGTGTCACAGTTTAAGAAACCATGGTTTAAATTTTCTCATTCTCTTAAAATATTGTCGCAAATGTATTGAAATTAAGCCGACCTTGATAAATGAAAATAGCTTAGTCATTTGAAAGTATGAACTATGGAAGTTCTATAAACAATCCTTGCGAAATTTACTTGTTTTCTTATAAAACCTAAGGACACATAAGAGAACATAAGAGAAGAATATTATTGTTATTTTGAAATTCACTTTTTTAATAAACTTTATTTTGCATTCATTGATTTGATTTTTTTTTTTCTTTCTTGCTTATAAACGAGGGAAATTAACTTTTTATATAGTACTCGAAAGACACTTCTTAAAAGACACAAAATAAATGAATTACTGATAAGATGTTGAACAGCAAGTAGAAAATGAGACTCAACAAGCTCACCCCAACTCAAATGAAGCACATGCTGGAAATTCATGAAAGAATTTTCAAAGTCAAACCAATCAAGAGGTAATCATTATGGCTCAAGGCTCAACGACAAAAGCTAGAGCTAAAAGATTTCAAGATGAATTAAATGCTTATTTGCAAGCTAGATTTTCGGTCTTTAATAAAAAGTTGGAACTTCAAGAGTCACTTAGACTCCCAACGGTCATATAACTAATCTAGAAATTAAGATTCATTCATATCTTTAATGGATTTTTAGATTCATTCACAACTTTAATATGTACTTATTTATTGATATGTACTTTTATTTATTAGGGTAGTTGAAAGTACATCAAATCGAATGTTGTGTCCTTTATATAACATTTTAAAATAGTATAAATATGGTTGTAGTTTCCACCTTTTGAACCCAACTTGAATTTGTATGAAATTTTATCATAGAGTGTTAGAATGCATGTTTAGAACTTTCAATCTAGTTTGATTAATTATATCGTAGAAAGTTCGAAATCTTGAAGTTAGAAACAAGTCCTATTTTCTTCTTGATCTTTGATCAATCTTTCTATGCCAAAATCTGCTTAGCTTTCTTGGGGTTGTCTAACTATTTGCTTAATCGAGATTATTCTGATTATTGTTGTGGGGGTACTTCACCTAGAATAAGGAGAATTCTCAAATGTGATTGAGATAGTTTCGTTTATCAAGTACATATAGACATATCATTCATGTACTTGAACAATTACATATATCTACAAATTAACGTATCTTGAAATTAAAAATGTATCTAGGAATGTGTTATCTATCATGTATCTAACTTATTAACGGTTAGAATAATTCACTTCCAATATAAAATAACTAAAGGTGGTAGCTTAGAATTATTCACTAAATTAATGTTTTTATTAGAGTAAATCTATCGACTTTAATTAGGAAAAAACTTGGGTTCAATCATTCTATGTGTGCACCCCCATAAAAAACTGTCATGTGACCATTTGTTTTTTAACATAAACAATATACCATAAGTCCAACTAATTAGACTGTACTCATCTCAATTATGTTACTTTCACAATATATTTCACAAGTACTTTTTGACTGGGATGAGAAGGTTACAATGGATATAATATGGTATACATTCAATAATATAATGTATATCAGGATATTATACATTATAATTTAATGTTTATTGACATGAAAAATGTGATAAAATGTTTATGTTAAGTATATTTGCAATAATGTTACGTATATGATTTTGCAATGCAAAGTTTGAACAAGAAAACTAAGGAAAATAATGTATACATCATTGGTAGAAATGGAATATTAAGGAAATTAATGGATAATTTAAAAATACAATTGTAATGTTTTGTCTAAATTTTTTTCATATATATGTAATAATATTGTGTATATAACATATAATAAATATTATAATTGGATATATATTAAAATGGAAAGAATATCATGTGGTTGAAAAATTGAAAATTGGTGCATTGTATATTTTCAATAATATAAAATATATAACAACAGATAACTAAGGAAAATAATGTAAACATAATTCTAGACATATGAATTTTGTCCAAAATTTAGGACACACTTATAATTGAAATTAAAATTTTAACAATATTACAATTTAAAAAATTAAATTATAAGTACAAAAAATAATAAATCACAATTAATCTAGTTCAATAAGGAAAACTTGCATCTCTTTCGGTTATGACTAACACGTCCACAACGGCTATATTTATCGCGTCTCTTGAACTCCATTTTTTAAGGAATTCTAATATTCTTCGGTCGACTAACTGCACGTTTTACATTAGGTGGAAGGATAACAATTGACATAATATCATCAGGTATTTGCCATTGTCGATGATCGCCTAAGGGATTTATTACGCCTCTATATATTGAACTCAAAGCGTTGTTCAAGTAAAGAGATGAGTTATATGACTTAATTGATAAATGTTTCATGGTGAAAACAGCACATCCATGCATACAATGTATTTCTAATCTATCCAACATCCTGTAACTACAAACCTTCGTAGGTAAGTAAATCACATATTGTAAGGTTCCATTTATGATTTAATATTTATGATAATTAAGGGATGTTGAAACATTGCAAATATATAAAAGAATTATATAATGTATATATGAAATATGGTGATGTATGTGAAGAATATGTAAGTATATATAAATTGAGCATACCTTCATTGATCGATTACGTTCAATCTAACCTTAATATACCTTCAATAGTTTTGGTAAAATCTGTTACTTGATAATCAGCTTCATTTCTTCATTCAAAAAACTCTCTTTGCAACATCATCCGCAAAACCTTAAGCATTAAACATATCGGTAACTCCCTAGCCTTCAGCATGACAGAATTCAAACTCTCAGATATATTAGTGGTCATGACATTATATATTCTACGTGGTGAGTACGCACGAGATCACTTAGCAAAACCAATGGATTCAAGCTCCTCACGTATACTAGGGACAGAAGATTCCAACAAACGCATTTCGTGTTTGAAGTCTACAATATTAAAAGCCTTCCCACATGCATGAAATACGGTATCGACTATTATCTTATACTTCAACTTCAGGTTCCTAAGTAAATGAACAAGGCACATGCAATGTCCAACGTTGGGAAAAACTACCTCCATTGCTTTACATATACTTTTATGTCTATCAGATACTATGACAACCTCATTCCGGTCATCTATAATTCTCTACAGTTGGTTGCAAAACCAGGTCTATGAAGAATCATTCTCAGAATCTACAACATAAAAGGCTGGTGGAAAAATCTTATCATTGGCATCAGGTGTTAGCAGATAAAAGAGTACCACTGTACTTATTTTTCAGACTTGTTTCATCAATAGAAATGACTGGACGACAATGTTACCAACAAAAAGTGGAAGCAGATAATACCATGAAGAAGTAAAGAAATCTACCATCGACATCAACTTTGTATTAAACAACAGAACCTATAAACATAAAAAAAGGTAAACATATGACGAAAGAAATGTTAAGAAAATAATGACGAAAAATTAGTGAAATATATGAATAAGTATATTGCCAATATACCTGGGTTGTTGAGTTCCAAATGTATGCAAATTGGAGTATCATCTTATAGGAGTCCTCCGGAGATCCGCGAATCTCATTCAACACAGCCTCACGAGCAAGCAATGCTTTTTGGTAAGATATCCTTAAACCATGTTCAGCACGAATGTAATGAACTATATCTTTAGGAGTTGACAATTCAAAACCAGCTAAAGATATTTTGTTCTTAATTAGATCCTTGATAACAGTAAAGGTGACCTGTCTATGATCTGTTAATGGAACATATATTGAACATGTATGTTGAGAATCAAACCTAGTAAGAACTCATAATGTCCTATCCCCATGAATACAACCAGAAGCACGCAAGGACCATTTGTAATCTTCAATTACGCTTTGCAAAATCATAACTTCTTTGTTTGATTTCACAGTAATGTATTGAAAAGTGTCTTTATGTACGCACTGTTTGAACAAAGATTTGGTTGAAAACATGTCTTGGACTTTCAGTGCAAATTTAGAATCTACCTTAGACATATCTATGTTTTCAAAAAACCAACCCCCATCATCATGGATTTGAGTTTGAAAAGAACTCAACGACGATGAACCCAAACAAATAGATAAAGGGTCAACATAATGAACAATAAGAACATACTCAACATTCGATGTTATTATATAATAAACTCATTTAACATCGTTATCATTCGTTATATCTAAATCCTTCTTAACACATTCTATAGGACCTAGGCAAAGGTATATATCAATATTGTTCATATCAATAATACTGCCTAACTTGGATCTAAGGCTAGTGTACAATTCTTTATAGCACATATGTTCATCAACTATAATTTTGAACACACTAAAACTAACGTAATTGTTCGATTCATCGAAAAAACCATTGAAATAGACAATTATGGTCATCCTGACAAAAGATATTAGAAATATATGTCACTATTACTAGATGTCCAAATATATGTATTATGATAAATAAGAAGGGGTATATATCTAATAAAGACCATAACACGCGCATCATATTCATCAATAAATGTATGACAATTTATGCATATTATTGTAAATATGAAGAGGTATATATTTACAAAATCAGAGAAGACAAATAACTACTGTATCTCAACTTATATACATTACTGTATATATGAAGGGGTACATATAAACTAATTTTGGCAATTGATATTCCTTGGGGACTGTATGTAAACATATATGCAGTGATATATGTCTAAAATAAATATTCGGGAATATAACGTTAAACGTTCTAGGAATACTATTATTTAATGGAGTACAAAAATATAACAAATTGAGGGAGAGAACTAACCGGATGTATGTGAAGGCGGATGGAATTGAAGTAATTCAATTGATTTCCGATGATTAAGCTCTGAACACAATGATGGAAAAAGACTTTCCAAATGTAGAACGTTGGAAAATTGATTTTCGGTGGATGATGTAATGGATGTGATTTCCGGCGAAGGAAAGAAATTCAATTGATTTACGGCAAACTAGCAAAAGAATGAACTGGATGGAATTGGTTAAGAAATCAAATTATTTTTCAACGGAGGATCAAACATAATTGGTGGAGAAATTGATATACAGGAACCGGTGAAAATTGATAATGCGAATAAGGCGGCGGACGACGTATGATGAATAATTAAGAAATATATTTTTGAATTTAGAAATATATTTTTGAAAATAAAATTCATATTAAAATATATATTATTTGATTATAATTTAAAATCAATGGTAACGTTTTTTCATTAATATAAAGATTTCATATTAATTAAAAACATAATTAAGAAAAATTATATTTTACACAATAATGATAAAAATAATGTGAATAAGGAAATAATTAATTCTTAATTTCGAATTTGCTATATAATTAATGTTAATCATAAGGATAAATCATCCCAAAAATATGTGAATTCCTAATTAAGTAAAAAAAAAAGATATTTGGGAAATTTATTAGTCAAAATAGGTCTCTTGTCTAAGTCTTAAAAAAAACCGTGGAAATAGCAAATTTATGGATAGAAAAAAGAAAAATAGCAAACTATTAAATTATTTTGATTTATGACAAAACTAATTGTCAGAATAATTTTTTCATTTTTTTCTGCCTGAAATTATCCCTCCACGAATGACAATTGTCCATATGAATTTCATAGTAATAGAAACTCATGTCCTACCGCGACAGAATTTGTAACTTGCTATCTCCTCCAGGTCTGGGGTCGGAACTCGATCTTAATACGGTGGTGGGCATCTCAAACCCAGCCTAAAGGTTCGAGGAAAGAGAGAGTTGGAAGATGTGGTGGTTCTGGTTGACTGCGGAGCTACCCATAATGGAATTAGACACCGTGTGGTGGAGAAGGTTCAAGTTTCACGGAAGAACTACGGTCTCATCATGGGAAGTGGAAGGGCCCGGCAAAGGGATTTCTAAGAACTACGTGGTCA